>NC_055971.1:24200452-24325452 GCF_018492685.1 Alosa sapidissima | reverse complement strand
TAGGCCACGGCTGCCCCCTAAATGTGTGTGTGTGTGTGTGTGTGTGTGAGGTGTCACTCACACAAACATCTAAGAACATTTCCAGTATGTTTTAATTTTTCATAAATTATAGAAGATGTATAGAATAATAGATCAAATAATCTGGATGATCAAAACTGTTTTGTGAATATAGAACATAATAACAGCTGTGTAGATGCATTGGCTTTTCATCTGCTGCAGTTCCCCATGCTAGAACCTGTTCTGGTGTGTAGATTACTATCAGATCTGTGGAAAGCTTCCAACGATAGAGAGATAGAGAATACCTGCCAATACTCCTGTTTTTCCCGGGTTTCTCCCGTATTTTAAGGTCCTCTCCCGGGGCCCTGCCGTTTTGTTATTTCTGCCGGAAAACTCCCGTAATTTGCATGATGACCATCAAGCTTAATTTTAAAATCACTGATCCATTCATTTTTTCTGTTAGTCTGACATTTCCCAGGTTGCTAGACTGTGTATGAAGTACACCCTACACATACTGTACACAATCACTTACTTTCAATTTAAACCTTTTTGTAATAAAACCTGGCAACCCAAAACCCAAATAAGGAAGCGTGCACACTGCAGCCATGGAGTCTCGCAAGCAAGCGGGCTAGTTGAATAGTAAATTCGTAAGGAAGCAATGTTGTGATTAACATATCACATAAACTGTTATTGAGTGTTGTTGATACACAATAGAAAACTTGTGTCCTCGGAACATAATCTGACAGCAGCTTTGGAGTTTTGGAGGAGGTGGATAGGCTACATAACTGACATGTGTCATCTGTTTCGGTAAGGTAAAAGCAACAACCGAAATGCAGTGTTGCAAAAAGTGTATGAAACATTTTAAATATGAAAACACTGATTCTGATTCCAAGAAAACAATCTCCCGTTTTTTGGGAAGCTAAATGTTGGCAGGTATGGACCCAGTATGGAAGCTCCGTTTTTAAGATTGGCATAAATTAGGCTTTAAACCCTGTTTATGGCTACGAGGACGGCTGTGTTTCCATCAGGTCTGTTGCTGGAGAGTTTAAATGTGCAAGAGCTGTGTGTGCGTGTGTGTGCGTGGGTTTCCATCTGCTCTCTGGTGCTGGTGCGTTAACATGTGTGCAGGAGCTAGAGAGAGAGTGTGTGTGTGTGTGTGCGACCAGACCAGAAGCCTAGGGCCAGAAGGCACATTTTTATCAGTACCAGCAGACTGTTTGAACCCCATCTTCAACCTGGTGTGCATGATGGTGTACAGGTTGAAACAGGCTGAGTTCTGTCCCAGATAGAGTTTTCTGCTGAGTTAAACATCTCAGTCTCTACGCATCAGAGTCACCTGTGATTGCTTAACTGCACAGAACTGATGATGGGTGGTGGGTTCGGATTGGAATCTGTAAAAAAATAGCTATTTTTCATTGGTTACTGCTAGTAATAGCAGAGACAGAACAGAGATACTGAGAAAGACTGATAACCTCTAACTTGCTATTTTTCTCTTCTGAAACCCATTTCTTAGACACACACACACACTTGTTGGGCCAGGCACTAATTAAAAGTGCTCTATGCGGGGCCATTGACCCTGGTAACACTGATGAAGACAAATAGAGTTGCATAGACAGGGGATCCATCAGAGAAACACACACTGCCACAGACATCACCCAGTAATAACAGACACACAGAGACACACGCACACACACACACACACAAACCGCAGAGAGATCACCCTATGGTAACAAAACTCTCTTTCTCTCTCTCACTCTCTCTCTCTCTCTCTCACACACACACACACACACACACACACACACACACACACACACACGCACACACACAGACACAGACACACATACAGACAACCACAGAGAGATCACCCAGTAATATACACACACCACACAGTACTCATTAGGCATCTGTCAGAGTCAAATCATCTAACTGCATTAGCTGCAGCATCAGACAGATCTTTAGATCATGCAGCCACACCCAGACACAGATGATGATGCACACACACACACACACACACACACACACTCACTCACTCCAACACAGATGATGTTGCATACACACACACACACACACACACACACACACACACACACACACACACACACACACGCGCATACAAACACGCACACACAAACATACACGCACACACACACACTCAGACACAGATGATGCAGTATACACTGAGCTCTCTTGCCCCTCTTAGACCTAGATGGCTCAAACACGCACACACACACGGTCATTTACAGTCATCAGTTGACAGCCGATTATTCAGCCACACATACAAACCTGAGACACCTAATGTCTCTTACATTTAGATCACACACACACACACACACACACACACACACACACACACACACACACACACAAACACAAACACACACACAGAGGGAGAGAGGGAGGTGTCTTTCTGTATTGCTAGTAGTCATCATACACACACAAATACACATACACACACACACTACTTCAGTCGGTTCCTGCATCAGAGCAGAGGAATGCCTAGGATGTGTGTGTGCCTTTGCACTCAGTCCTGCATGACTGATATTTTCTGCCCTGTTAGAATAGCTGAGGCTGTCATTAATCTGAGGTTTGGCCCAGCTGACTCCAGAGCCCGGCCTGCGCTTAATGGAAGCCTGCTGCCACGGCAACATGTCTGTCAGACTGTCATAAAGCTTTATGACATCATGCGGTCGCCATAGTGGGGTTCCGGTAAGGGGATTTAGGGGCGATGGCGTTTGGTCATGGGTGTGTGAGTGTGCGCGCATGTGTGTGTGTGAGTGTGTGTGTGTGTGTGTGTGTGTGTGTGTGTGTGTGTGTGTGTGTGTGTGTGTGTGTGTGTGTGTGGTCAAAGAGGTGGTGGGCAGTGATCCAGAACCCAGAGAAAACACTGCAACCACCTCGGACTGTGTGAAACCACATCGGACCGCATCAAACCTCTGTTCCTGAAAACATCATAAAATCACTGCAGCTGATCCAGAGACTGCTGTGAACCACAGAGCAGAGACGAGAGGAGAGACAAGGAGGAGAGAAGTGTGAGAGAGAGAGAGAGAGAGAGAGAGAGAGAGAGAGAGAGAGAGAGAGAGAGAGAGAGAGAGGGAGGAAAAGGGAAAGGGAAAGGATAGAGTATTAATGGAGAGAAGACAGCGAGGGGTTAAGGAGCAGAAGAGGAGAGAGAGAGAGAGAAGAGGATAGTCAGAAGAGAAGAGAGAGGAGGATAGTCAGAAGAGAAGAGAGAGAAGAGGATAGTCAGAAGAGAAGAGAGAGGATAGTCAGAAGAGAAGAGAGAGAAGAGGATAGTCAGAAGAGAAGAGAGAGGAGGAAGAGAGAGGAGGATAGTCAGAAGAGAAGAGAGAGAAGAGGATAGTCAGAAGAGAAGAGAGAGGAGGAAGAGAGAGGAGGATAGTCAGAAGAGAAGAGAGAGGAGGAAGAGAGAGGAGGATAGTCAGAAGAGAAGAGAGAGGAGGATAGTCAGAAGAGAAGAGAGAGGAGGGTAGTCAGAAGAGAAGAGAGAAGAGGATAGTCAGAAGAGAAGAGAGAAGAGGAAGAGAGAGGAGGATAGTCAGAAGAGAAGAGAGAGGAGGATAGTCAGAAGAGAAGAGAGAGGAGGATAGTCAGAAGAGAAGAGAGAGAAGGATAGTCAGAAGAGAAGAGAGAGGAGGAAGAGAGAGGAGGATAGTCAGAAGAGAAGAGAGAGGAGGATAGTCAGAAGAGAAGAGAGAGGAGGGTAGTCAGGAGATACTGCATTTGAGTGATGTATAGAAGAGAGGAAGAAAAAAGGAACACATGACAAGAAGATGACAGATGACCTCCATGTGAGAATTTCCTCAAACACAAGACTAGGAAGAAAGGGGAAAGGAAGAAGTGAGGAGAGAGAGAGAGAGAGAGAGAGAGAGAGAGAGGGAGGGCAAACATGATTACTTAAATATGAGAGAAGAATGAGGGAGAACAAAGTCATTTTGAGGAGAAAAAGAAGACGAAAAAAGATCCTGTATACAGACACCATGTATACAAACAGATAGTCTAAAGTAAACTATCTTCATAGTCAAGTCTTCTCTCCTCTCTTTCTTTTTGCAAATGCAACTTCTCTCTCTCTCTCATTCCACGCCTATTTCTTTTTTCCTTTCATGTTTCTCTCCCTCTCACACATTTATCTTTCTCATTCCATCTTTTCTTCACCCCCTCTTTTTCCATTTCACTCACCCTCTCATTCCTTCCACCCTTTCTCTATCCCTCTCTCTTTCTCTTCACTGCAGCCCTCTCCCTCAAGCCCTCTCTCAATCTGTTTCTCTCCCTCAACCACAAGTCGTTCTATCTCTCTCCCTTTTTCTCTTCTACTCTTCTCACTCTCTCTTTCACACTCTCTCTCTTTCTCCCTCTCTCTCCTCTCTCTCTTCTTCTCTCACCCCCTCTCCCTCTCTCCTCTCTCTCTCATATTCCCTCTCTCCTTCTCTTACGCCCCCTCTCCCTCTCTTCTCTCCACTCTTTCTTTCTCTCTCTCTCTCTCTCTCTCTCTCTCTCTCTCTCTCTCTCTCTAACTCTGTCCTTACTTCAGACAGGCTCTGTCTGCTCAGTGCTCTCAGGCAGAACTAATCAATCTGAATTTTTAATCCCAGGGAGAGACGACCCACAACCCATCTGTGATCCATCCCAACTCAATTAAACACACACACACACACACACACACACACACACACACACACACACACACACACACACACACACCTAAAATAATTCACATATACACCCTTATGAAAACTCAAACTCACAACACACACACACACACACGCACGCACACACACACACACACACACACACACACACACACGCACACACACACACACACACACACACACACACACACACACAGAGAGTATGCACACATCTTTACACATGCACACACACACACACACACACACGCACGCACGCACACACACACACACACACACACACACACACACACACACACACACACACACACAGAGTATGCACACATCTTTACACATGCACACACACACACACACACACACACACACACACACACACACACACACGCACGCACACACACACACACACACACACACACACACACACCCACACACACACAGAGAGTATGCACACATCTTTACACATGCACACACAAACTCTCTTCTTTCACTCTGTATCCCAAAGTTTCTGTCTCACACTCACTGACCTGCATCTGGCCCTGTATATGTGTGTGTGTGTGTGTGTCTGTGTGTGTGTGTGTGTGTGTGTGTGTGTGTGTGTGTGTGTATCTAGCACAAGTGATGTGTGTATTGGTGTGTTTCCTGACTCAGAGTGTTAACGGATGGAGTGTGTGAGGAGGATTGCTCCAATCTGTTTAAAGCGGCAGTGCTGGCACACACACACACACTCACACACACAAACAAATAAATACCATACACATGTGAACACACACACACACACACACACACACACGTAAACAGAAACAAACTAACACTCACACAAGCTGTTATGTATCTGACATGCATCAGCTGAATCCTTAGGGATTATAGGCAGCATTCCGCAGTCTTATGTGTTTACAAGAGCACAGGGACACTTTCTGTGGAAAACATACAGATGTTTAGAACACAAAAACATTTATCCTCATTCAAACTAAACTACAGGCATAATTACCATTGGCCAAAGGCCGTATCTGTCGGAAAGTTCCAGAGTCAGGGTTACACTTAGCACTGGTCAGAATGCAGCAGCACACCCAGCCAGAGAACGATGAATGACTCACATTAGGGGTTATATGAATCCAGTTTACTCTCTCTCTCTCGCTATCTATCTGTCTCTCACTTTGTGTGTGTGTGTGTGAGTATGTTAGTGGACAGTAACTCTCCACCGCAACTCTCCAGTCTTTTCCACCGACAGAAAACCAGCTCCGTTCCCGTTCACGAACCAACATTTGAACCGGTCGGAGCGTTCCGACCAAACACGGTTCGGAACGTGGCACACACTTTGGTCCGGAGCTTGAACCAGAAAATAGTTGTTTTTTCCTGCAAACCGGAGTGGGCGTGTCATTTTACGGTTCAGAGGGGACAAGGCTGAAAGCATGAATTCTCCGTCCATATCAATTGGTGCCATGTAAACAAAACTAGTCAACTAGCACTAGCCTGCAGACATTGACTAGCATTTTAAACAGCTCATTTTTGGCGTTTTTACAGTGCAGCTGTTCATGCATGCATCTCATTAACTTTTGTTTTGCATGCAACACCCATTGTTATTGACACATCCTTGGTTCGGTTCTAAACTGGTGGAAATGTGGGCTGGTTCACTAGATAGCACCAAAGTTCAAAGACTTCTGAACGGAACCTGTTCAAGAACGTGTTCCGTGTCGGTGAAACGGGTTCTCTGTCGGCTTATGTGTGTTGATTAAATGTGCCTCTGTATATGTGAAGATAACTGTGAAGAGAGTTACAGAATTACAGTACAGAGTAGTGGGAGGAGGGGTAGAAAGAAAGAGAGAGTGTGAGATAAAAGATTGTGTTACAGTGCCCCAGATTCTCACAGTTATCCACATTTCTCGTCTTTCACTTTTCTGTTCAACCTCTCATTTTCTCCTTTACCCCATCTCTATCCCCTTCTCTATTCTATTTTCTCTTAAGTCTTTCTCTCCTCCTTTCACTCTCTGTCTTTCCCCGTTCTTCCTCTTCTTTTTCACTCTCTCCTGTCTTTCTCTCTTCTGTCTCTCTGGAATCCTCCCGTAATGTAAGCCAGCTGCAGGATGTTGCACGGCCAATTAAAGAAAACCTTTCAACACACACACACAGAAACTCACTGGTCAGAGAGAGTTATATTTTCATTTCTCTAATGTTGTCAAAGGTTTTTGTCTCTTCACAGTTCACTTTGTCTCTTTCATTGGGCCATTTTTAGAACAAAACATAAAACATACCTTTGCTTGTGTGTGTGTGTGTGTGTGTGTGTGTGTGTGTGTGTGTGTGTGCAGTGTTTCCCACAGAATTGAATTCTATTTGTGGTGGTAGGTGTGCAGAATTAACTTGAATGCAACAGTTTTTAACAAATTAGTGCAGCGCGATTATGATTCTAACCAGATTTAAGCACAATTTAGTACAACCAGAAAAATCATTGTGTGGTGGTCAATGTTGATATTGTGGTGGGCCGCCACAAATAAGTCAATGTATGGGAAACACTGGTGTGTGTGTGTGTGTGTGTGTGTGTGTGTTACAGAGAGAAAGGGAATGACAAAGCCAGATTTACACGTGCGCAAAAATTAGAGTTCATGAGTCAGAGATTACGTGTGTGTGTGTGTGTATTTTCATTCCAAGGTAATCAACACCTACAGCAGGTGCTGGAACTTCGGACAGTTGGATGTGTGTGTGTGTGTGTGTGTGTGTGTGTGTGTGTGTGTGTGTGTGTATGTGTGTGTGTGTATGTGTGTGTTTGTGTGATGTGTGATTATATATGTGTGGGACAAACATGATCATTTTATGTTCTTGTATGTATGTATTCGGGGTATTTTTATTTTGCTTTACTTGAAGTGAAGTGTATGTATAGTCTCCCTCTCTCCCTCTGTGTGTGTGTGTGTGTGTGTGTGTGTGTGTGTGTGTGTTCCCCCTGTTGTCACAGGTGCATCAACATGAGCCAATTACCATGGCAACATATGCTGATGTCACAGGTAGATAGTGCACAGTGGAGCGCTCAACCAGTTCACACACACACACACGCACACGCACACGCACACACACACACACACACGCACACACACACACACACACACAGACGCACACAGACACACACATTTTGACGGATATTGTCTGTGACAGTACTTTGGATTAGTCCACTGTACCCGTGTGTATCTGTGCAGGCAGGTGACGGCCCAGGAAGAAGCGATGGGTGGATGGAGAGAGTGATGAAAGAGAGGGATAGATAGGGGTGGAAGACTGTGGAGAGTGATGAAGGAGGGATGAATAGAACAGTGGAGAGAAAGGAAAGAGGGGGATAGATTGAAGTGGAAGGAAAGAGAGGGATGGACAGAACTGCACCTGTGCGGAGGACAGGGGCTCAGGAGCGAGAGGCGGTCCCTGGGAATGTACGGCCTCCTGGTTCAGGTCCAACTCCTCCTGGCTCCTCGTCAGAGAGTCCTTCTGTGAAACACGGCAGTCCAAACAGCTCCCAAGGGACAGGGCAGGACAGGCCGTGCAGCACGACAGACGCAGCGAGGAGGACGAGGAGGGATGGGGGGGCAGGGGGGGGGGGGGTTGCGGAAGTATGTTTGTTTGAGCTCTCGCAGACTCAGTAGAGCACAAACACAGTTTAGAAAATCAAAAAGAACATTTGCCCAACGTGAGTACGGTATGTTTGTTCTCTCGTAGTACAGCAGAAACACAATTTAAAAAATAAAAAAGGTACTTTTTTTTCATCAGTTCATTCCTGATGACACTACTTTACCATCCACTCAGGGCCGGTTCTCCCTATACACACACTAGGCAAGTTGCGTGGGGCCCCGCAAGTAAATGAAAGCCCCTTGAGTCAAGCTAGTGACAGACAGGTAGGCCTATACAGTTACAGCGACAGTGTTTCATAGGCTACATTAAGAAGATGAACATGAAACCGAATTACCATTCAGGGAATGAAAAATGGAAGAAACTTCACGAGAATGAACAGCGGGAACAGAAGTCGGGTAAACTTGTGTTGATGTCTACATGCATCTCTCCAGCCCATGTTGCTGGTCTAGCCTAGGCCAACCAAACAGGGAAGTGAATTCCCTGATCTGTCTGCGGCTTGCTTGACAGCCTTTCCCAGTCACAGTACTTAGCAAAGTTGTGAAATATAATTGCATGTTCCGTTTTTGAATGCGGGCGACTGGCTACATAAAAAAAAAAAAAAAAACTCAAGTATAGCAAGTAGTAAGGGGCTTTGTACGCATCAAAAGCAAACAGCCCAGACCCTAAAACTGGCTATTTATAGCTGTAGAGGTCCTTTATGGGGAAAAACACTATATTTGGTAACTTCCATAGACATCCAAAATGGGGTGGAAATGGATGATTTTATTGAGAACACTGAGGTGTCAGATAATAAAAAAAATGGTTACATTTTGGCCCTCAGAGTTCAGGTAGGAGGGCCCCTTAGCAGGATTTTGAGGTCTGAACTGGCACTGGATCCAAGCTAAATCAGGTCCAAATCTGAATGCTTATCGACAGCCATCTAATGACCCAGGCCAGGGCAGGCCAGCTATCTAATGACCCAGGACAGGACAGAGGACAGCCATCTAATGACCCAGGCCAGGGCAGGCCAGCTATCTAATGACCCAGGACAGGACAGAGGACAGCCATCTAACAACCTAGGCCAGGACAGCCTTCTAATGACCCAGGACAGGACAGGACAGCTATCTAATGACCCAGGACAGGACAGCAATCTAATGACCTAGGCCAGGCCATGCCAGCTATCTAATGACCCAGGCCAGGACAGGACAGCCATCTAATGACCCAGGACAGGCCAGGCCAGCGCAGCATGAGGCTCTGAGGAAGCATTCAGGCATGAGTAAGAGATCTTACTTCACATGCTGTGTTGAAGGGGCAAAGTACTCTGAGGATGCACTGAAGCATGTATACTTACCTCTGATAGAGACCTTACTTCACATGCTGTGCTGAAGGGGCAAAGTACTCTGAGGATGCACTGAAGCATGTATACTTACCTCTGATAGAGACCTTACTTCACATGCTGTGCTGAAGAGGCAAATTACTCTGAGTTGTGTGTTGAGTTCTTTCGCTGTTATAATTCAGGACATGGGCTTTGTGTATTTACAGTTTTTCTCAATCGTTTTGATGCTTGTGTCAACTCTGACATCACATTCTCAAAATGGCCAAAATGACACATTTTGCTTGCAAAAGACTGTTATTCTCTCAAAACACTTAAAACATGCAGCAAAAGCAAAGCTTGCCTTGAAACAACACATCCTGTTGTCAAATCAAGGTGTGATTTCAATCAATCATTACACACAGGACAACCAAATGCAAAGTATAGTTCTCAAAATGAGCATTTTTGCTTTTTTTGGGTATCAGAGATTCAGACTTGTGCAAGGAATCTCTACCACCTGTGAAAATATGTTTTCCTTTTGTTTAGCACAGTGAAACCAATAGAGTTTGGGGACTTTGAATGACATCTTTGTTAACTGTTTTGCAAAAGGGTGTGAGAACTGTGTGAACCCAATAAAAACATGTGAACACATTCGCAAGAGATGACAAACAGGGCGTATCTAATCATCAATTGATCAGAATCAGATTGTGGAGTATGCTTTTACACGGCATACTAAACTGTTTGCTTTATGACTACACCATTCTACTGCTCTGCCCTGTTTCTGTTGTTGAGCAACACACAGCGAGAGAACTATCCAGAAGCCAATTCATTAGTACATTAGTAAACATAGGATAAATTAAATCCTTCACTTTCCATACCCACAGATTTAAAGACTGACAACTTTATTTAGAGACATAGACATAGATTAGTGTGTGTGTGTGTGTGTGTGCGCGCGCGTGCGTGCGTGTTTGTGTTTTCTGCTTTGGGATGTTGGCATGGTGAAGAAGTTGAAAGACTGACAAATTAGAAGATTAGAAAAGCAGTAGGACATGACCGAGAGGACAGGAATATGATGAGGGGATGAGGAGAGAAGGGGAAAGATGGAAAAAAATGAAATGACACATGGGGGAGTGAATGAAAGAGAGATGAAGAGAGGAAGATGAAAGGATATGAAATAACATTCCGTGTGACGCAATAAAGGCACTGCAATGTCATTACAAGGTTGAAAACAAAACATGTCGTTTTGTTAACATATTTCAGATGTAGTAAAATGTGTGTGTGTGTGTGTGAGAGTGAGTGCATGTGTGTGTGTGTGTGTGTGTGCAGATCTGTTTACATTAGCATTTTGATTACATGCAATGCATTTAAACTTGTGTCTTAACTTTAGGACTTTAGGAGTAATCAAGCCTTTTAGCTCTAACATTACACCTGATTTGCGAGAGCTTACTGTATGTGTCTAATTATGTGGCATGCCCTTCTGGTATCTTTTTGAAACTATTCATGCCATTGTATTCTTTACCGGGCCACACATGGTTATCAAATTACAGTTTTTCCCGATTGCTTTGACCTGCTTAAGGAAACTGGGATCCATTTGGTCTTCATGAACACTTTCTTTGCAGCAGAAGTCATCTCTTGCGAATGTGTTCACACATTTTCATTGGGTTCACACAGTTCTCACACCCTTTTGCAAAACAGTTAACACAGATGTCATTCAAAAACCCCAAACTCTATTGGTTTTCCCGTGCTAAACAAAAGGAAAACATATTTTCACAGGTGGTATAGATTCCTGAATAGAAGTCTGAATCTCTGATACACCTGTGTAAAACTCCTTTACGCAATTCTTCAATCAGCAATCATTCATTAGAGATGCCATGTCTGTTCTGTGTTGCTATTTGCAAGTATGGATCTAATGCACATTTAGACAAAGTACTGTTTTGCCTATTTTGGTGAAGAAAACAGTACAAAAGATGTTTACTGTAGGTCTATTTCGATGAAAAATGAAAAGTTGTAGTTCAATGAAATTTGTCTTGCCTAGGTGTTTACTGTAGTTCGAACATGTCAATGACAGTTACTTCTTGGGAGGAATGAATAAATCATTATTTATTCAGTACATTTTGTCTTTTCACATTTTTTTCTGATATTCTGATATATTTCTGACCAGAAAAATGAGAAAGAAAGAAATGGAACAGACATACTGTAGCAAAAATGCTCATTTTGAGAACTAGATTTTGCATTTTGTTGTCCAGTGTGTAATGATTGATTGAAATCACACAGTGATTTGACGACAGGATGTGTTGCTTGAATGCAAGATTTGCTTTTGCTGCATGTTTTAAGTGTTGAGAGAGTAACAGCCTTTTGCAAGCAAAATCTGTCATTTTGGCCAGAGTGCTTTCGTTGAGTGAGAACGTGATGTCAGAGTTGACACAAGCATCAAAACGATTGAGAAAAACTGTAATACAGTAGGAAGATAAAATGGTCCTCTTAGGGTACTTACTTAACACATTGCACAGTTATAACCAGGGCTACTGTATGCAGAATATCATATAACAAAACGCTGTAACAAACAGGTATTGAGCTGTACAGAAAACCAAAAGCAAGTTGAATACACACTACGAATAGAACATACACAAAGTCGAAACAAAAGAGAAACAGAGTATCAAAATACAGACAAATTGCTAAGTTTAGTGTGCAGTCATTTTTTACTCTTCCCAATGACCAAATGACCAATGAAATCCTGATATAAAATATAAATGAGACATTTTCTTAAAATATATGCCTGGACAAGATGCCACTGGACAGATCAGACTCTCCTGTGGACAGTTGTGTGTCGATGAAGAGAGACAGGAGGAAGGGCTTACCCATGTGCTCCAAGGGAGACCTCCACAAGAATGAAAAGTAAGACATGAGGGGCTTTGAGGTTTCAAATGAAACATGCATAGACAAATACACTGAAAATATTCAGTGTTTTTCATAGTTTTTCGTAGTTTCATTTGAATTTCAGTTGAACATGTGTTTACATCTAATCCTTAAGGTATTATAGATTTTCGTTTAATTCAGATACATTTAATGATGCAATAACAACATTTGACGGAGTCTGGGAGGTTAACATTTTTGAGGAGATTGAGAGATTTGTTCTAGTTTGTTGAGAAAATGTGCTGTTATTTTGCAAAATGGTGTGCTCGTTTTCTAAATCATGCATTTATTTGACTACATTTTGGGTACTGTTTTGGGTATGTAAACTACCCATTTTATGAGGTTATGTGCCATCAGACACGTTAGTTTGTTTGGAAAGGGGACACATATGTACATTTAGCTTTTGCAAGATAAACTAACTAACGTGTCTGAGTTAGCATCTTACATTAGCATGACATTGTTTACCATTTGATAATGTTGTCAAACCGCATTGTCAAGCAGGTGAAGTCTAAGGTGGAGCAATTATTCCCACATTGATGAGACAGAAGGAGTAGAGCGGCATACAAGTCTGTTCAAGGCCATGAAGAGATTTACATTACAAAAACATGTGTATGGAGTGGAGTGCATATTTTAGTCATTGTTGTAAACATATATTCTCGGTTCTTCCTATTTATTGTGAAGCAGAATTCACCAAGCGTTGGATTGTTCACCCACTAATAGGGAACGTGAGACAAGTTAGTTTTACCCTACTGATGATGTGTGGATTTTTTCAATGAGTGAATGAATAATGAGTGTTTTTTTATTGACTGAGTGTTCCGCATAAACATTCCAATGTACCTGTATGCTGTACTTGTGCAAATGGCAAAAATAAACACTTGACTTGACTTCAGTTCATTTGCAAACATTCCTCGGCAATGGTTGTCACCATAGTGTCCATGAAGAGTGACCAGTCAATGAGAATACCCATGCTCTTCACTACAGAAGATACAGAAACTCAGCCAATGTAAGTCTGTTGCAATACTGTTCACTGTTATAAGAGATTATGTTGTGAAAAAACACTACTAACACTTCTACTTGCCATCCACATAGAGGAAAACCTCAACAGGGATAATACAGTTCCCTTTCCCTTGTCTTGCTGATCAGGAATATGGAATTGCTGAATATTGCATAAAATGACTTTCTGTGTGTGTGTGTGTGTGTGTGTGTGCTTGTGCATGTGTGTGTGTAGACCATCAAAGCAGGACAGAACAGACTCACCTGTTCCCACCATAGTGTCCATGGAGAGTGACCAGTCAAAGGGAATCCCCATCCTCTTCAGTACAGAAGACACAAAAACAGCCTATGTAAGCATGACATTGCACTACTTACTGTTTGGAGTCTCATAACAGTTTTTCCTGTTTGACAGTGTGTTATGTCAGTGCCCACTGCCCTACTGTATCCCTTGTGTATTATCATCTTTGTCCACCCTGAGTCAGTCTGTCTTTGTGTGTGTATTGTGAGACCACCCAAGCAGGACAGGTCAGCCTAATTTTTGAGCAGCTGCGCATCCATGAGGAGTGACAAGTCAATGGGAATCCCCATTCACTTCTAAACAGAAAAGTCAGATGATCAGGCAACGTAAGTCTGAGTATGACATGCAATTTTGTGTTACACAACTAAAGTGAACTACTCCCTTCTCCCCAGGATTCCCATAACATATTTGTCTGTGATGGATGTGTGTCCATGTACTTCAATGTTTTAGTTTCCATACTGCCATGTACTTCAAGAAACATAATGTTAGAATCTCATCACTTATGTTCTTGTTCCTGTTTTGGCAGACTCCAGCAAGACAGATCTTGTTAAGAAACCCAGTTGATGGGACAAATGATCTCAGGTATCTGTTAGACCTGGCCCATTTAAGAAAAGTACCTCCTCCCTGATGGCAGTAGGCAAAACTCTGAGTGAGTGGGTGGTTAATGTCTGCCAAAATGAACACTGCTCTCTGCGGCTCTGACCTCATACACATGCCCAATGCTATTGAGGTTAGTGCTAGTTATCTTTTGACAGAGGATAACAATTTTATCAAGCCTATTTTTTTGTTTACAATAGAATGCAAACACAATAAAGTAGAATGCTCACACTGGGAAATGGAAAATGTATTTATAGCTTTAAAGTATTTTCCCTCCAAACCAAACTGGTCTGACCGGTCACATGTCTCTGGGGCTGATGGAAATGGAAAGAATAAGTGGTAGAAGTAAGGCTAAATAAGAAGCTTCTGCAGATAAACTGCCATACAGTCAGAGATCTGACTATAGTGACTAGAATTAAAGTTAGCATGGCAGATGTCGCTGCATGGAGCCTGACTCAAGATAAGATGAACAAAGAACCTACTCACTAAGTGTGTGAACAAAGGACAGATCAAGCCGTCTGTGCTACACCATATTAACATATCAAGAGTACATTGTGCATGACTCCACCTCCTAAGAGAGGGGAGCCGAGGTAAGGGAAATGAACAAACAAGTCTGTGACTTGTCCGGTGACTCACCAGGAAGCTCATGAACATAAGGACACGGATACAATGTGAGTATCAGACAGCTGAGAGTATGTTTTACCTGTTTTAGAAAAGTAATATACCATGTTCATGTTTATACAAAATGTATTGGAGTGGACACAAGCTGATTGATAGAAAACATTTTTACAAGTATATTGGTTATTATGATGATGTTGTGAAATTGTATCTGGAATGTTTGTTGGTAGGCTGTTACTTGATTTGATGCATATCTGATGTATTGCCTAAATTAGCAGGTCAGTTACAGTATATCTGTCATTTCCTTTAAAAAGTATGATCATTCTGTGATCAGGCTTTCTTCAACATCACAATTGTAACATATCACAGAATGTCCTATAGTGTTCTAGAGCTGCCCACAGTAAAGTTTGGTTAACGTGATGTGTTGAAGTGGTGTAGTTTTAAAATGAAACTTCAGTTTGGAGATGAAAATGACTGAAAGATGGATTTTGTTCCAACAAATTATTGTGTTGCACTTCTTTGTCAAACTGCTGAAGTGCTGCTAAGTCTAGCAATAGCATACAGTTAATCACATATTTTGAGATACACAGACATGTATATGGTATAATGTAGTGCTTACCCTGATCACAACACTACCCATTTGCCAAGTTACCAAAACACAACAAACACAGTCTCTGCCTCCCTGTGCCCACATGACACATGAGCAGGGACTTTCCAACAGCACTCTGTTAGCCTACTCAGGGCCGGCAAGTTAATGAAGGTCCCTTGTAAAATGGAAAGTAGGCCTAGCCTAATGTATTAACTTTGATTCGCTGTGCTGCATGGACAATAGATGCACATCGTAAATTAGGTCTATATGAAGTATTAAAATGATTGTTTAAAATAGTCTACGTTTGAAAAAAAATATTGAAATAATAAGAGAATCAGGGGAGCCAGTTCATAGCCTATGTCTTTGGCAAGTAGCCTACTACAGACACTCAGGTGAAGAACAGTCAGCCAGTAGGCTACTAGCACAACCAGACCCTTACAAAAAAAACTGCATTACTTCAAGTGTCAAACTGCAGATTTCTGAGTATGAAAACCGCAGCTTTGGAGAAAATATTTGCAGTTCCAGTATAATGCAGTATTTTAGACACAAAAAACTGCATTATACTGAATAGTACTGTAGGCCTACTTTACTACAGAAATGCAGTATTTTGGACATGAAAATACTATACTGCACTGTAGCCTACTGTGGTATAACTGAACTGTACTTGAAAAAACTGCAGTTATTTTTTGCAAGGGGATATGTACAGCAAGCATCAAAAGCAAACAGCCCAGACACTGAAACTGGGCATTTATTGCTGTGTGAAGGTGATTCACACACAATTATGTTTCTTTCTCCTAGTCCTTTATAGGGAAAAACACTATATTTGGTAACTTCCGTAGACATCCAAAATGGGGTGGGATGATTGTATTGGGAGCACTGAGGTGTCAGACGATACTGTAAAAAAAATATTTTCGCGCTCAGAGTTCAGGTAGGGCCCCTTAGCAGGATTTTGCTTAGGGCCACATGGAGGTCTGAACCGGGCACTGAGCCTACTTCCCAGAGCAGGGTAGAGTATTCAAAACATCACTCAAGGAAGTTCATTGGTTCTTGTGCAAAAACCCTGACCAGAAGCAAGAAGCGTAATAATCCTGCTCAACTAGATGTACCGCATAGCTGTACAAAATATGACCGCCGCTCAGTCCTGTACATCCATTCCGCAATATGAAATAAATCATATTAATGAATTTGTCTCCATCTTCTACTCCATCCCCCACTCTTGAAACTTTTGTGTATGCTTGTTTGGAATGTGTGTTTGCACACATTCCGCACACAAAGTAGCCTACTGGCGCTGCAAAGGTGAATAGATTTGTTTCTGGGCCAAAAAAATTGTAGCATTGTTATAAAACCTTTAAAATCTCTAATCTGTAGGCTACATTGTATTTGGGAAAAGCAGAAGGTAGCAGCATAATGTATTTATTTATTTATTATTAAACAAAACAATCCCTGTCAGTTCCATGCAGTTTTCAACAGCTATCAAGAAGAGAGGTCATGTCATGGATTTTTGTGAATGTTTCTTCTTCTACATATGCATAAGTTTAGTCATCTAGTTCAAATGATATTCAGCTTTATTGTCAATGCACAAATTAAATACCAGTAGTCTAAAACAAAATGCCGTTTTACCCAGTGGTGCAAATAACTGACATGTCCAAAAGGGCCTTCATGAAATGCGTTGCGGGACTGTTCATACACATTTTAACGGGCAAAGTTGAAGAGCTACTGTCCGTTATTGTTTGTGCAAATAATATGCTGATTCATGTTCCCTTGCATTTTGCAACTATGAGGTCCATGGTTAAGCTCAATCTTTTGACGCAATCTTTTGATTTTCACCCAGCCTAGTCCATGGTAGCCGCCCGATAGAAATATTGTTTAATTTTGCGATTGAGATATCCACGCACTGGCGCCACCCCTGCGACGTGTTCGCCCCCAGGTTTCAGAGCTATTCTAAATGCAAAAATGCATGGAGGGAGTTATGACAAAACCGTGACTGTTAACGAACTATAAGCTATATAAGGTAGGCCCTATGCTAGGCCTATTACACAACACTTGTCACTAGGCTATCTATGCTGGCGACCCAAATAAAATCTCCTTTGGAACCAATGGCTTACACTAGTGATGGCGAACTGAAGCTTTCTGAACCAGTGAAGCTTTCAATCAATTTGTATCGAAAAAAGGTTCAGTACTCGAAGCTTCAGAACTCTATGAGGACCTCTGCTGGTGAAAGTTAAGGATAGCATTGTGTCACGAAGTGTTTCAGACATTAGCCATGATTGTCTTTGAATCGAAGATGAATAAATGTTGAGCATGAATTAATGGATAAATAAATAATGTCATAAATAGGCCTAACTAAGCCTATTTTGTACCCTGCATAAATACAAATGTAATTCCTTCTCTACAAAAACAATAAAGGTAGTATTTTGGCTGTGAACATTTCTTGTATTGTAAACAAATACATACATTTAGAAGGGAGATGAATAAAGAACGCACATGCACATAGCACACACATTTCTGTGATTATATTGAGTACATAGCCTAGACCAATTGTAATCTGGGTTATGTTGTAACTGCGATTCAGTCTTGCACACGCCTGGACTCGAACCCGCGAAACAGACGCACCTTAGAACGGGAGTCGAGCGTGCTGATAATTGAGCTAAAAGCCCAGGCTATAAGCTTTTGTGTCAGCAGCACTATTGAATCTGTTGGCTCTCCTTCTTCAACAACCCACAACGGCGCCCCCCGTGTCGCGCAACTTTAATGCTTTGAATTAAATTTCGAAGCAGTCACGTGGGTGTGTGTGAAACGAAGCTTCAGACGTCACTGATCACGTGATTATCACAAAACGAATCAAGCTCCGATACAAAGCTTCACTCCAAATTGGTTCGTGTCTTCCATACACGCTTTGAAGCAGGGGGTTCACGGGTAACATCACTAGCTTACACCTTACAGTATCAAGCTGCCACCTCTTGGCGAGAAGTTAATAGTTTTGCGTATCAGTAATACATTTCACGTAGCTGTGTGAATCACGGAAAGGGCGAATGAAGTGGACACTTCTAAATGGAACCCAACACACTGTACAGTATCTCAAGGTCTGTGGCTAAAGCAGCCATAATGAAAGCGTTATCATTGTTTGGATACTTCACACACACGTGTTTTTTAATCGCATAGACTACAACTACCAAGCTGGAATCAAAGCACATCGACTCCCCTCTCACACCCTAAACACGCACTTCGAACAAACAAAAAGCGCCTCAGTCTCACAGAATAGCCATAGGCAAAACTGTATCTGACCGGTGTAACGTTGGTACTAAATCATCCATCGCAAAGAATGATTTTTGTAGCACGTGCAACAAATATAGGTACAGCCCTGCCCTGAATACATCTCAACGTGCGCTCTAAAACATCTGGTTTAAATGGAGATGTAGATCATCACGGGTGCGTTAATAAATCTACATTGCGGCGAGTTGACACAAATTATTCACTTTGACGAATTTATGTAGTTTCAGTTACTTTACTTTGAGCCATGCTCTTCCTTACTTGAATCACCTTTGAAAACAGAGGATTGAAGTAGCCTATATCAGACATCCCAAGTCTCCCGGAAGTTGCGGGAGTCTCCCGCATTTTGATAGCGGCTCCCTGACGCCCGCAAATTAGATAAAATCTCCCGGAATCTAGAGTGAGCGATCAAGAGCGCGCATGCGAGACCGCGTGTGCATCTGAGTGTAGCGCGCACACGACGGGAGAGAGAGAGAGAGAGGTGGTGCGTGTGTGTCTGAGCGCATCAAAGACAGAGAGCATCCTAATTGGCCTGTTTCGCTAAATCAACCAATCAGTTTTCAGTGTAGGCGGGCTTTTATGTCTTTTCTCCCGAACTTAATTAATCAGTTCAGTAGAAACAGGAGCGTCATGGTAGAGTCAGTGCCTCAAAAAAAGGAAAATGTAAGACCCATTTCAAAGTGTAGGCTACCCTTGTCTCATAAGAGTAAAACATAATGATGGACCTAGTCTTGCACGCTGCACTGTTTGTAAACAGTGACTTTAGCATTGCCCACAGCGGGTTAAATGATTGCAAAAGACATGTTGAGGTGAGTTTAACAAGTGTCAATTCATGTGCATATTCAGGCCTATAGCCTACTACTGTAGATGGCTAGTTGCCAAGGCTACATGAAAAGACCAAACTACCAAAATCTACATATTTTATTTTCACAATTTCTATCTATAGGCCTTCCTTATTTGTTGTACTGACATTATTGTAGAAATGTCCCAGCCCGGTGTTTAGGATGCATCATAGACAGGTTATCTTTCAGGTAGCCTATATATTTTCGTAGCGAACGTGTTGTGGCTAGCTCACTTAGCTCCTGTTAGTAGCCTAGGTTATGGTCATAAGCAAATGAGATGACAGTCGAAAGATACAATTAGTGCTGTTATCAATTTGCTTGGTAGCCTATAAACGCATTTATGGTTTTCTACAAATACATCAATAATCAAATTGGCCTCCATCACTCAACCATGCTAACGGTAACATTATTTTACCTACGTTCTGCTATTGATAGGATTAACGTAGCCTACCTGCAGTAAAAAACAAGCATGTCCGATAAACATTCTCAGATTTATTTCGGCTTCAAGAGGAAATGGGAATTACATGTCATGCAGAAATCATCCTACCCTTAGACGTTCTCTGCGGCAAACTACTGTACAGTCTTGTCCTTGTAGGAAGCGTAGTGTCATTCCAACCCACTTTAGATTAACTTCCAACAAAATTACGTCTCACTGCAACGATGCGCCATCTAGTGGACAAACGACTACGTGACGCCAATACTGGAAATGCAGCCAAATTATTATTATGATGAATATTTGGTTTTCCTTTAATCCTACTGAATTTGTAATTATGTATCGGCCGTTCTAATTGCCGATACTGATGGTATACGTGCCTGTGTGTGTGTGTGCGTGTGTATATGTGTGCACCACCATCTACAGGCCAATGAGTGTACAGTCACTAAATGTACACATAACTTAATTTTTTAGACCCCCCCCATGGATGAAATTCTACGAAACTTGGCATACCCCCAGAGAATGTCAGGTTAATCATACACATAAAATTTGGTGCAGTTCTGAACGTCTTTACTGAAGAGAGGGGCGATTAAAGCAGAATGATATTGCATTTTCATTTTTTACCGGGGGGGGGGGGGGTGCAAATCACAAATGAGTGATTATGGGCTAGGTTGATGTGGGCCCTTGAGACCAACATACCATAAACATTTCTTCATCCTCGGTGCCACGGTTCAGGTAGTTATTTAGGAAAAACTTCATTTTTTGGGTTTCGGGGGGCCCAGCGCGGAGGGGGAGTGGCCCCCGGGGACCAAGCGAAATTTTTCCGTAAAAGTCTAGTGGGGCTACATACCCACCAAATTTCATGTGCCCTGGTGTTTCGGTGCCCCGGGTATCGTTGACCAAAATTTCAGGAAGTAGATGACGGGGGAAAAAAAAAACTTTGACAATCCCTATATGACCGCTTCGCTAGCTTCGCTAGCGGCGGTCATAATTATTATTGAGAATGTATTGAATGCAAAATGGGCTTAAAATAATTTTAAGTACATAATGTGTAAGAAAAAAACATAAAGTTAAGATGAAAACATTTAGGATAAACAACTATTAAGTGACTCTGTGACACTTATAGTTTTTCGCTAACAAGCGCTGTAAGGATCCTAATTACCAGGCTGATGATAATCTTTTCAGTCATATATTGACTCTTGATCAACTACTAAGTGTGGGCCTATTGTGGGCCTACTGTCACATGTCCACAGGAGCAGTTAACTATAGGGACAGGAAATGTAATCAAATGTATACCTTGTCATGTCTTGATTGATTCACTCTCACTACAACAATGGTCTCAAGTCTCATCAAAGTACTCTCAAATCAGATGACCTCCAACCATGTGATCCCAAATCAATGTAACCAACCACAAACTAGGTAGCCTACCGTATTTAAGTGAGGTTCACAGAGCATTCTAGGAGCCATTCTGTAGTCAGAATCTCCCGCACCACTAAGGTGTGTAGTCATCATCCTCTGAGCTGGTATGTTCATTCTCTGATTGCTTCATATGGTTTCCTAAATGTTCCTTTAACCTGTTTTCGTGACTTTCACATTATTCATTTAGATGTACCTTCTATAATGTATTGGATGAATAGCTTGTGTCTGACAAATAAATTGTTATGCTTTGACCCGCATAGTTTTCTAGAGTTTCTTTAGATATCCCTCAAGTTGAAGATGGGCCAGGAGGAACGGCTAGGATTAGTCTCCAGGGCCGTGGGGGCTAAATCAGTGAAAGTGTAGGCATGCTACCAGGAGAACTGGCCATCGTATTGTACTGTGGTGGGTCACTGATTTTATTAGTAGTCTGGAATTAGACAGCTAACCTTAGCACACCCTGAACCCTCTGTAGCTTCGGTAAGGTGTTCTGTCCAGATGAGCATAGTGGTCCAGGCCAGCACTATAGCCTCTGACCGACTTTCACACTAGGATCATTACTCAAGTGAAGGCGCCTCCCGAATTAATCGGCCGAGGAGGGCCTCGCACACTATTCTTGGGGAAGATGCGTCTAATTAAATAGCTAGAAGGCATTCTTGTAACAGCATTGTGGGTAGGCCCACATCGGCCTACTATGGATAGTAATATTACGTTGACCGAAACTTCTCCATATCTAGCGGGGTCAGAATCATTAGGTTAACAGGGGTTCTATAATCAATTGTTATTTCCAACAGCGCGCGGACAGCTTCACGATTTCCTTCGACCACTCCCAGTTCCCTCATTGGTCCTGACGAGTGACGTCTTACAGGTGGTGCCCCGTGTGAGGATGCGTGACCTCTTAACAACAAATCACGTACAAGTAACGCAAGCGCCGCGCGTCTTTTAACTCTCCCACAGAATAGCGGTATGAGGTTTGATCTTCTTCCCTGTCTACAGACACTGTGGTGAGTCTTGCTTTATTTTTAATACCAGTTTTGAGGTTAAGCTATGATAGGACAATATAATTTATAGTTGTACAAATTAGTATGGGTCGACATACCCTCTGTTATCCCGGAGACGAAATCCGGTGGGGAACCTTAGTGGAACTCATGGAAGACAGTCAGAGATGTGATCATATAGACGTTCGGAAACATCTTGCGTTGTCTCAGCTCAGAGGTAACCACCCTAATATTCAATAACTTTTGTAATTCGTACCAGGTAGCTTTATAGTATGGCATAGTGTTTTGTTTGTTTACCTTATGAATTCCGATCTATACAAATCCTACTCAAACCAGTTTGATTCACTGACGGACAATGAATCTCTCACCTGAAAATGAAATTGCATAAGAGTGTCGCTGGTCATAACAGATGTACGAAACCATCTTTAGATTGCGTAACTAAGATCACAGTTTGAAGTAGCCTATAAAGATGTTGAACTGAAAGCGTAATTTAATAGTTGGGCGTCGAATGACGTTTTCCACCATTTAAAGTAAAGACATTGGAGTGGATATGATACTGTGTTCTTCAAATGTATGTAAGATGGATATTTTATTTACTTCTAAATTTGATAAAACGTAAAGTAGCGTAACATTCGGAAGCACCAAGATTTCCCTATGATTTTAACCTACTTAGGCCTATATTTACATATCGTGCACATGCAGTCTGCCAAGGGGCCGCGTCCACACATGACGTGCCTCAGTGGCAGACACATAGTGCGAACATTTAAATGCTAACTCCGTTCTGTGCCTATTAGTGATCAAGCCGTCATTGTAAAATTAATTCCAAACACATTGACAAAGATACTTTTGTGCTAAAGACACTGTTATGTACTGGTTTGGTTGTATGCTGCTGTCTGCTGTGCAGTGGCTAGTTGTAAAATTGCTCTTAAGTTAAATTGTAATCTTTGTAGCCCGTACTTTTCTGGGTAGCAGAGACATGCAGAGACTGCTATGTTTCTTTAAACCACTGGGCTACTGTTTTCTACATTCCCTCATGCACATAGATAAATCTGAACCGATGTCAAATGTAATGTCCAGAAGTAAGAATGCATTGCCTTAACACAACTGAGTTTTCTTTGCCTTAAAAACAACAGGTCGAATAGACTTTTCTTTTAACCAGTTTTATTTTCCACATGTAGACTAAGCTATCCTGGGTTTTATGTTTAAATTGTCTTACATATCTCCAATGTATTGTCATTATATGTATAGCACTGTAACAATGATGAAACCTATGTGTGACTACAGGCACGTATTGATGATTTAGTCTTTGTCTAAGAGAAGTTAACTCCAATATTCAGCATGGTTGGTAAACCAGATCGCGACTGGTTTTTCAGCACTTCACTAATAGTAATAAGAATATTTTCAAAGTAGTAAAATGTGTGGCGCAGGCGCTTCCAACTACTAATCACACAATGTCCCATGATACCTCAAACATGCCTTTGTAGAACTGCATAAGATTTATTCACTGTCACCAGACAAGAGATACTAGATTTGTGCCTGCATAAGTCACCTAGAAAATGCTTTAAGTTATCTAATGGAAATGCTTTAACATAATAGATGACTGACGTTAGAAAAAATATTCAGAGCTAACAGCATTCATGATGTTCACAGAAAATGTATATACCAGCTTTAATAACTTATTTGCTATGTTCCCTTAGGCTACTTTGCCCTTAACAGAATCTTCTCAATTCTACCACCATACTTTTCCTGAATGTAGTGGTAAAGAGTCAGGATCACAAATGGGATCACATTGAATATTTTATAAAAGAGACTGAGACCTTGTTTTCTACTTTAACTTGTTGTCATGAAACACCTGAATACACTATATCTGTAACATGTTGTAACCTTTCTCCCATAATAACACAAAGCTCATCAATGTTCAATCACTGCATGGATATGCTAATGTCCTCCAGGCGTCAAGCACACACTGGAGCGATGGACTATCCTGAGGAAGATAAACACCTCCGATGGGGGGTTAACCCATCCAGATAATCATTGGCTGGATTTACATGTTTCTCCTTGGTGCCAGGAAGGCACAGAGACTTTCGGATGAACAGGTCACTCAACAAATGGACTACTACCTGAACCTGGCACAGTGCTGCTACTTCAAGCATCCCATCCACTAACTGCAGAAGAACAAGCCTTGGTTCTCTGGGAACTACAATCATCAGTCCTGCAAACACTGGCTTTAAGGATCCTATTTTGATAACCCCACTAGGTCCAATCCTGTGATGACCCAGAGGGGTCAAGGGGACATCTGTAAGGATCCTAATTACCAGGCTGATGATAATCTTTTCAGTCATATATTGACTCTTGATCAACTACTAAGTGTGGGCCTATTGTGGGCCTACTGTCACATGTCCACAGGAGCAGTTAACTATAGGGACAGGAAATGTAATCAAATGTATACCTTGTCATGTCTTGATTGATTCACTCTCACTACAACAATGGTCTCAAGTCTCATCAAAGTACTCTCAAATCAGATGACCTCCAACCATGTGATCCCAAATCAATGTAACCAACCACAAACTAGGTAGCCTACCGTATTTAAGTGAGGTTCACAGAGCATTCTAGGAGCCATTCTGTAGTCAGAATCTCCCGCACCACTAAGGTGTGTAGTCATCATCCTCTGAGCTGGTATGTTCATTCTCTGATTGCTTCATATGGTTTCCTAAATGTTCCTTTAACCTGTTTTCGTGACTTTCACATTATTCATTTAGATGTACCTTCTATAATGTATTGGATGAATAGCTTGTGTCTGACAAATAAATTGTTATGCTTTGACCCGCATAGTTTTCTAGAGTTTCTTTAGATATCCCTCAAGTTGAAGATGGGCCAGGAGGAACGGCTAGGATTAGTCTCCAGGGCCGTGGGGGCTAAATCAGTGAAAGTGTAGGCATGCTACCAGGAGAACTGGCCATCGTATTGTACTGTGGTGGGTCACTGATTTTATTAGTAGTCTGGAATTAGACAGCTAACCTTAGCACACCCTGAACCCTCTGTAGCTTCGGTAAGGTGTTCTGTCCAGATGAGCATAGTGGTCCAGGCCAGCACTATAGCCTCTGACCGACTTTCACACTAGGATCATTACTCAAGTGAAGGCGCCTCCCGAATTAATCGGCCGAGGAGGGCCTCGCACACTATTCTTGGGGAAGATGCGTCTAATTAAATAGCTAGAAGGCATTCTTGTAACAGCATTGTGGGTAGGCCCACATCGGCCTACTATGGATAGTAATATTACGTTGACCGAAACTTCTCCATATCTAGCGGGGTCAGAATCATTAGGTTAACAGGGGTTCTATAATCAATTGTTATTTCCAACAGCGCGCGGACAGCTTCACGATTTCCTTCGACCACTCCCAGTTCCCTCATTGGTCCTGACGAGTGACGTCTTACAGCGCTTACCCATACTTCAGATACTTTTTCTAAACTCTTAACACAGACTCACACCTACAAAACACAATTGGCCAAATGGATAATTTTCTTCTCAAAAACACATTTTGTTAAATATATACTAACACATCTTTCTCTGCACACACTAACTTTACCAAAACTGGAAATCTGACTCAAAATGAAATTATTCTGTCAAAGAATAACACTTGTTTTCACTTCACAAGGTACATGCAGTCAATCAAAGTACACCAGGTTTCAAAATAATGGCTGTTGTTGACATTACAAAAACTGCATAGACTTTTATGTTTCGGTTTTACAGGTAGTTGCATGCAAAACATGCAATCCACCGTTTTTACACTAAATTTCTTGGTTGGGAACTGAATGTCCACATGTAATGTTCACATTCAAAAGCATTCCAGTAAAAAGCAAATCAGTTTTTTTTCCTTTACTGTTTAGGCTACTACAGGAGGTTCAGTAGAAATACAATAGAAAAGTATGATAGTATGATAACAGAAAAAGTTTACAGTATTGCTTACATTGAACAAAATATCCAGGAAACACACAAGAGCATTCTGAACAAAAATACAACAGCAAAAAGCCCAGATAAAAAAGGGGGGGGGGGACTAAAAAAAAAACACAAAATTACTGTATCTAATCTCTGCAATCTTCAGGGTTAGGCCACATGTTTTCATACAGTAAACATCGCATCTGATATTACAGTCTCCAAGGCGATGGGATAAAACCGCTTGGTAGCAGAAGCAGAGTTTTTTGTATCTAAGGTTTGGAATATTGTTTTTGCTATTGTGGGATGTTATGTGTTAACATTAGTAAATACGGCAAAAACAATCCATAATTTTGTTGGGAGGTATAGCTTGTTTGTTAAGAAAATGTAAGCATTGTGGAAATGTTTTGAAGAGTTTTGAAAATGTGACAACTGGTTAGACAAACGCTTGTTAGTGACTGAAGAAAACTGTAATATACAGTACCTTGGAAATTATAACTTACATTTGCATCTGATCATTTAGCTGATGCTTTTATTAGAAGTAGCATTCAAAGCAACAACTCTGCAAGAAGGACACGTTAGAGTAAGAATAAATACTGACCTTGCATACAGAACAGGATCAATAGAAGATGATAGTGCTGAAGTTGAAGAGATAACCAATGAAGTAACCAGAACGTAATCATGACCATCACCACACAAGCTTTATCTGTGTCAAATGCCAATGTGGAATAAAAACGATCTCCAGGCAAAAATAACGTACGGTAATACATTATAGAAAATTAAACAAAAATGTTTTGAAAGTGTTTCAAAAATGGCAGGAATGTTTCCAATTGGTTTTGCATGCCATTACCCAGTAGGATAGAAGTGATGCAAAGATGAGTGATGTAGGAGACCACAAGGAGGAGGACAGCTCTGGTGAAGTGAGATTTCACACAGGGAATGCAACCCAAGACCAAAGCTGGAAAAGGTACAAGAACTGTTTTATCGTCAGGCCATTTTTACAAAATTTGATGTTCTGCTGAATATTTAAATAATTTCATCCATGTCCATGGGTGGGTATGAGTATTCCGTCTGACAGCATGTTTGCTCCCTTATCAGAGTGTTGCAGGGGACAGGGGACAGTGTTTCTCCAACATCAAGCGATGTTGCTCTCAACAGTGAGCACTCAATGGGATACCCAATCAACTTTGGGACTGGAGATCGGAGGTAAGATGCACCTTCAAATTACGAAAGAATCTCTTTTAGTTCTGGTTTAAGAAACAGCTACTTCTCAGGCTATTATTGTTACACTCTCTTATGATAACATCAATAGGGAATGTCTCGGGAATACAATATAGAACACTTTTGATTTAAAGATTATGTTAAGTATTGATAGCATATTTTTACTACCATATTTCTCTGGAGACTCAGTCAGGACAAATGCATGTTTGTGTCACCCCATCATGGGTTTCACCAGTACTCTCTGACTATCCAGAGGTTGATACTAACTTATTTATGTTACAAACAAAAGAGAAGGAGTGACCTCTAGTATGGATATGCAATATAAAGGTGTGGTGTGTGTCATCAGGCCTGGTCAGCTTTATTATTCTTTAATTAAGCTTCAAAGTCCTGGCCACATATTGTTTTAGCACCCCAACTTGCTCATGGCCAAATGGTGACAATATGACGTCTGCTCCCCCCATCCTTGCTCCCTAGTGTATACAATAGAGAGTCACACCTGAGGATAAGCCAAAAGGTCCCTAGACAGTGCCTACTGAATTCTAATCATTCAAGGATAAACAATGGATACACTGCATACAGACCAAAGACACACACAGGGTACACATGGGTACAAAAATCCCAAATGACCATAAGAAGTACACAGTATGTACATTTACAGAAATGATTCTGATTCACAACACTTTCAGTATACTGGATATTAATATATATAAATATGTTAACGCAATAATAAATAAACATGAGTATAAATAAATATTTAAACTTAACAGTCAAAACACAAAGGCCCTTCAGAGCTCCATCGGTTTGCTTTGTGAGTGCAAACTAATGCCACCTGTTTCTGGCCGTGGTGGTGTTATGTGTGTGGTCAGTTTGGCTGTGTAGAAAAAAAAACTGAATTATTTTCAGTGCACACTCAGAATGGATTTTTAGGTAACACTTTACCCAGTATAAAGCATTATGAAGACATTCATAAAGGGTTATAACTCATTCATAAAGCCTCATGATGAGTGGCATTAGTATATACATATGTATTCATAAAACATTATGATGTTATAAGCTTGAAGTGTCACAAAGCATTAAGCTCATTTGACCTTTAATGGTAATGATGACATGTTTCTTATAAAGCTTCATTGCAGATTCTGTGAATTCACCTTATACACCATTTTTGTCTATAATAGTGCTTTAGGGCATTTTATAAATCATTATGTGAACATCAGATTAGCACTGGGGGCTTATACCTCTTAACTGTTTGTTATGAACAATAAAAGGACTATGGAGGGAGAGATACACAATCATTATGAAATCCTGCATGGATACAGGTATGCATAAATATGATTTGGTGAACTCATAGAATCTGCTATAAAGCTTTATAACAAAGATGTCATCATTGCCATCACCAAAATGTCAGAAGCTTTATAATGTTTTGTGACGCTTCAAGCTGTAAAGGCTTATATGGTAACAGTATACATCATAATGCTTTGTGAACACACAGCCACGGGTATGTATTTTAGCAATAAGCCCAGAGTGGAAGCGGAGTGCCTAAAACCCTTTAGCTGTTCTATAATCATTGTCACCTACGGACTTGAGTGACATATTGCTTTTCTAAAATGGTTACTTAAACTGTATATCTGGCAAGATTCCATAAAATAAAGGCACAGCAATGAGAAATGTAACGATTTATTCATAGATCAAGCAACGTTGAGACTTTTGTATCAAGCTGTGGTAACACAGTAATATAGAACAAAATGCAGTCAACGTGTGGGGTTGAGCTGGATTATACAACAGCATCTAACGTGATTCAGCCAATCATAACTAAGGAACGGAACTATCCGTTCAACAAAAATGGTTAAATATACTAATGAAATAATTATCAGGCATTAGGGATGGTTTATAACCCTTAATGAATACTGTATGGGTTGATAGAAAGTATTACCGATTAATGGCTATGCAATATTTATACATTTTCATATACAGTACTTCCTAAATGTGTTTTCGCTCTGGTGTATTCATTTTTTTTTTACAGACAGCAAGATAGACCACATTCACCTTCATTCACTGTCACGTCATTGAAAAGTGACAGGTCAAAGGGTTTCCCAGTCAACTTCTCCGCTGATGACATGTAAATCATCTACATACTCTACACATTGACCCTGTTCTGCTAATATCACCTTTCTCTATTATTTGGTTAAATTATAGAATCTGCTATAAAGCTTTATAACAATATTAACATTGCCATCACCAAGAGGCCAAAAGCAGTGCTTTGTGAAACTTCAAGCTAAAGGCATAGATAGATAGATAGATAGATAGATAGATAGATAGATAGATACACACACACACACACACACACACAAACACACACACACACACACACACACACATACATACATACATACATACATACATACATTATTGATCCCCAAGGGGAAATTCAAGAAATATATGATAACAGTAATGTCATAATCCTTTGTGAACACAGTCATGAGTATGTATAAATGGTTAAATATACTAATTAAATAATTATGAGGCATTATAAATGGTTCATAACCCTTTATGAATGTATTTATCATGTTTTATGAATATTGGGCTCATAGAAAGGGTTACCAATTTATATATAATAGCTATATAATGTTTATACATTGTCTTATACTTCCTAAATGTGTTTTCGGTCTTGTGTATTCATGTTTTTTTACAGACAGCAAGCTAGACCACATTCACCTTCATTCACTGTCACATCATTGAAAAGTGACAGGTCAAAGGGTTTCCCAGTCAACTTCTCTGCTGATGACATGTAAATCATCTACATACTCTACACATTTCACCTGTTCTGCTAATATCACTTTTCTGGTTGATTTGGTTTATTCATAGAATCTGCTATAAAGCTTTATAACAATATTATCATTGCCATCACCAAGAGGCCAAAAGCAGTGCTTTGTGAAACTTCAAGCTAAAGGCATAGATAGATAGATAGATACACACACACACACACACACACACACAAACACACACACACACACACACACACCACACACACACACACACACACACACACACATACATACATACATACATACATACATTATTGATCCCCAAGGGGAAATTCAAGAAATATATGATAACAGTAATGTCATAATCCTTTGTGAACACAGTCATGAGTATGTATAAATGGTTAAATATACTAATTAAATAATTATGAGGCATTATAAATGGTTCATAACCCTTTATGAATGTATTTATCATGTTTTATGAATATTGGGCTCATAGAAAGGGTTACCAATTTATATATAATAGCTATATAATGTTTATACATTGTCTTATACTTCCTAAATGTGTTTTCGGTCTTGTGTATTCATGTTTTTTTACAGACAGCAAGCTAGACCACATTCACCTTCATTCACTGTCACATCATTGAAAAGTGACAGGTCAAAGGGTTTCCCAGTCAACTTCTCTGCTGATGACATGTAAATCATCTACATACTCTACACATTTCACCTGTTCTGCTAATATCACTTTTCTGGTTGATTTGGTTAATTCATAGAATCTGCTATAAAGCTTTATAACAATATTATCATTGCTATCACTAAGAGGTCATAAGCTTTACAATGTTTTGTGACACTTCAAGCTTTATTTCATTTCATTTCATTTCATTTATTTAATTAAAGGACAGTGCACAGTGATCAACATTTCTGTAAATGTGCCAGTGTTAGCCAGCAGGCTAATTTTCATCTGTAGTTCAACTGTAATCTATATGGTAACAGTAACATCATATGCTTTGTGAACACAGTCATGAGGATGTATAAATGGTTAAATATACTAATGAAATAATTATGAGGGGTTATGCATTCACACTAGACCGTTTGGTCTAGACCCGAGTTTGTTTGGACCAATGCTTCTGTGATTTTTGCTAATGTGAATGCAGTGTACCGAACCCAGGTGCGCTTATTTTATGGCTACTTGCCAATACGAGAAAAGAAACTTCACATAATGGGTCTTTTAAAATTATTTTGTTACAGTTTTGTGGCTTCTGCTGGCAAAACAAAAACACCACACACTAGAACATGACAATTTCGGGTGTTGCGTACAGTAGCAACTTTTTACTTGCTGACTTTCACTTTCAATGACAGTCCATTGCAATTAGCGAACTGAGTACTTGTGAAATGAATCAAAAGCACAAAACCTGTTGCCATTAACAGCGGCCATTATATATTTTGCAGTGGTGGTATTATATAGATTTAACAGACATACGAACGTTGGGAAGGCCCATTCATGTGAATGGAACTTTCTGCAGCACTCAGCCATGTAATAAAATGGTTTATAACCCTTTATGAATGTAGGCCTATTTATAATGTTTTATGTTTATAATATTTGAATGAGTTCATAAAAAGTGTTGCCAATTAGTATATAATGGTTATATAACGTTTAAAGATTTTCATATTGCCTACTTCCTAAATGTGTTTTCGTTCTTGTTTATTCATGTTTTTTAACAGACAGCAAGATAGACCACATTCACCTCCATTCACTGTCACCTCCTTGAAAAGTGACAGGTCAAAGGGTTTCCCAGTCAACTTCTCCGCTGATGACACGTAAATCATCTATACTACATACTCTACACATTTCCCCTGTTCTGCTGATGTCATTTTTCTCTATGTCTCTTAACCATTGTCTTTATTATTGTGTCAGAGAATAATAGCATGTATATGTTGTGTATTACTATTCTAGCATACCGGTATACATAGAAAATTACTACAAGGCTTATGCCCTATATGCCTTATAATGTTCAGTTATATATATTTACATTTGATAACAATGAATAACCTATTTTTCATTATATTTTGTACAATACATTAGTTCACAGGAGAAGAATGAGGCAACAGGGTGTTTCATCAAAGGTGTCCCTGACATCCAACACCAGTAAGATGTAGCTCTTAGACTGTTGTGCACTCTATTTCTGCCTTATCCTAATTTATTTTTTCAAATGTTTATAAGATTGATGAACATTACATTTAAGATGATACAAAATGGTGCCGCTCAGTCCCCACAAAGTGCGTCAAGGCTGCTCATTAATTACAATGTCATAGGGGGGCGCTGTGGCACAACTGGCTACAGTGCCTTTCCCACATTTGGGTCTTAGTTCCCATGGGGACCCGTATTTGAGTCTGACCCTGGTAATGTCCAGATCCCATCCCTTCTCTCTCTCCCACTATCTTCCTGTCTCTCTCTTCACTGTCCTGTCACAATAAAGCCAAAAAGCCCAAACAATATGTATAAATAACAGTTTCATATTAGTCTTTGCAGATGAGAAAAGTGCCTCATTAAATGTTTTTCTGACTTTTACAGAAGTGAAGTCACAGATAAAATGGCATCATTTCAGAAATTTCACAAAGACTGTATGTCGAGGAAGTTTAAAACCCTATCTGAAGGACCATCACCACATACAAACCCACTTCTCCTTAATGAGATCTACACAGAACTGTACATTACCGAGGTGGAAAGTGAAGAGGTCAATGTGAAACATGAAATCAGACAGATAGAGAAAGCCTCAAGAACAGCAGCAATAGAAGACACACCAATCAGCTGTAACGACATCTTTAAACCCTTACCTGGACAACACAAAACTATTAAAACAGTGTTGACTGTGGGAGTGGCTGGCATTGGAAAAACAGTCTCTGTGCATAAGTTCATTTTAGACTGGGCTGAAGGAAAAACCAATGAGGATATCCAATTCATATTTCCTCTTCCTTTCCGAGAGCTGAACCTGTTGAAGGAGAAGAAACTCAGTCTGTTGGATCTTATTGAGCACTTTTTCTCAGAAATGAAACGCCTTCCACCAGTCTTCACCAGTTCAAAGCACAGAGTCATGTTCATCTTTGATGGCCTGGATGAGTGTCGAATTCCTCTGGATTTCCAGTCCAATCCAAAGTGTTCTGATATCACAGAGCCAGTCTCAGTGGATGTGCTGCTGACAAACCTCATCAAGGGGAATCTCCTTTCCTCTGCTCTCCTCTGGATCACCACCAGACCAGCAGCAGCCAATCAGATCCCTCATGCGTCCACTAACCTAGTGACAGAGATTCGAGGATTCAGTGACCCTCAAAGGGAGGAGTATCTCAGGAAGAGAATTAGTGATGAAGATCTGGCCAACAGAACCATCTCATACCTGAGGTCATCCAGGAGCCTCTACATCATGTGTCACATTCCAGTATTCTGCTGGATCACAGCTACTGTTCTAGAGAGAATGTTGAGTGGAACAGAGAATGTTGAAATCCCCAGAACTCTGACTCAAGTGTATGTTCACTTTCTGACCATTCAGATTGGTATCAAAAATGTAAAGTACTCAGAGAAACAAAAGGGAAAAGACACAGATGAAGAGATGATTTTCAAACTGGGGAAACTGGCCTTTCAACAGTTGGAGAAGGTCAATCTGATCTTCTATGAGGAAGACCTGAGAGAGTGTGGCATTGATGTCACAGAAGCATTAGTGTACTCAGGAGTGTGTACTCAGATCTTTAGAGAGGAGTCTGGGCTGTACCAGGGGAAGGTGTTCAGTTTTGTGCATCTGAGCATTCAGGAGTTTCTTGCAGCTTTGTATGTGTTCCTCAGCTTCAGCAATAAAGAAAGAACAGGAAAAAACAAGCCTGACCAACATCAAATGTCTCAGCTCTCTGCTCTGTTCAGAGCTTCAACACTTCACGATCTACATAAGACTGCAGTGGATCTGGCCTTACAGAGTAAGAACGGACACCTGGACCTTTTTCTACGCTTCCTTCTGGGCCTTTCACTGAAGTCCAATCAGAAACTCCTGCAAAAGCTGTTGAAGAACAGAGGTGCCTCCATGGACAAGGAGAAGACGGTTGAGTACTTAAAGAGTAATTTTTTAGAGAGTCACTCATTGGAGACAAACCTCAATCTTGTCCACTGTCTCAATGAATTAGGAGACACCTCTATGGTGGAGGACATACAGAGAAGCCTGATATCAGGTCAACCTCCTTGGCCTGATGACAAACCCCAATCGTTTCACCAATGTGCTTCTCTTGTGTACCTGCTGCTGACTGCAGCCGAAGGCCAATATGAGTTTAAATACAACCAGATCATCAAAACAGATACATGTCTGGTGAAGATGCTACCAGTTATCAAAGCATCCATAAAAGCTCGGTGAGCATTTTAAGTTCCTATGTAGTACTGCTATATTGCTATGTACTGCTACACTGCCATCATAATGAATATGTGACTATGGGTGTTTACTTTGCTTGTCAATTAAATACTGTCATAATCCTGGTATAAAGTGTCTTGTAAAAATATTGTACATCCATGAGAGGCATTAGCTCTTTCTCAGTTACGTGGTATGAGTAGATTTTGAGATAATGAGTACTGGCTGAGATGTTCTATGAATCTACTGCATATCTCATGCATGAATCATGAAAATAAGTAGATTGTTTTAAAGATAGTTTTTCTTACTCAAAATTGACCCAGTCATTTAAATGGTTTACAATATTATTTTTCATCTAAAAGTTATTTAACTGTCCATGTATTCAGACACCATGCAACAAACGTGTAATATAGGATATAAAGCCACAGTTGAGAATAACGAATTTTATGTTTTTTTCGTGTTATGTTATGCTATGCTATAAAGAAGCTCTTTAAAAAATCCTTCTTACAATGTAGTAAATATGGGCAAACATTAACTGCTAATAAAAATAACCATGATATATTTATTTTTATCTACAAAACTGAACTTTAGGCTTGGGAAGTGTTTGCTCACTGCTAACAGCTGTAAGCTGCTGGCCCCTGTTCTTACCCAATGCTCTTGCCTGGTCCGAGATCTGGACTTCAGTGACAATGAGATCGGCGATGCTGGAGTGATGAAACTCTCAGAGGCGCTGTCAAACCCAAAGTCCAAACTGGAATCACTATGGTAAAATACATACATACATACATACATACACATACACACATACAAATACATGCACACACATACACTCGCACACACATACACATAGGGTGAAGGGTTGTGATCCTTATTCCTGCACACGCAAACAAATAATCAGATTTCACTCTGATTAAACTATTTACTCTGATTAAAAATGTAATGTAAACGGAGTTGTGTACGTGTAATATAGGATATAAAGCCACAGTTGAGAATAACGAATTCTATGTTTTTTTCGTGTTATGTTATGCTATGCTATAAAGAAGCTCTTTAAAAAATCCTTCTTACAATGTAGTAAATATGGGCAAACATTAACTGCCAAAACAAATAACCATGATATATTTATTTTTATCTACAAAACTGAACTTTAGGCTTGGGAAGTGTTTGCTCACTGCTAACAGCTGTAAGCTGCTGGCCCCTGTTCTTACCCAATGCTCTTGCCTGGTCCGAGATCTGGACTTCAGTGACAATGAGATCGGCGATGCTGGAGTGATGAAACTCTCAGAGGCGCTGTCAAACCCAAAGTCCAAACTGGAATCACTATGGTAAAATACATACATACATACATACATACACATACACACATACAAATACATGCACACACATACACTCGCACACACATACACATAGGGTGAAGGGTTGGGATCCTTATTCCTGCACACGCAAACAAATAATCAGATTTCACTCTGATTAAACTATTTACTCTGATTAAAAATGTCATGTAAACGGAGTTCTCCGATTGTACTCCAATAACCTGGAGTATTTCATTTCGATCTGATTAAATGTGTCATGCCACTGGAGTATTTACCTTAAAGGGCATTCTTTCAGTGTGTCTTGGCAGGGACAGGTATCAAAGTCTCATGACCTCACCACAGGTGTGCCTCAAGGATCAGTATTAGGGCCCCTGCTTTTCTCTATTTACACAACGTCCTCATGATGACTGTTAAGAGTGACGGTTTTTGCCTCAAAAATAAAGCCAAGACACATTCTTCTATGGTACGTTCTATGGAAACTTACATTATTGTGGAACAGAGCCTGAGGTATGAGCTACAGTATGCGCGTAACTGAAGCGTTCCGTTCGCGACTCGTAAAATCCATTTTAGATGAATGGTCTATTTTTTTCGAATGTATGCCCCACTGTCACGTCTGGTGTAGCTACTTCCATTGATTATAATGCTATGCTATGCTAAGCTATTTATTCACTTTATGTAAAATGGAATATTTTAGATTCTGATAATACTCCGATTTGTGCTTTACTCGAATTGTTTTGCACATGTAACTGGCTGTTGACTGTTTGATTTTGTACTGTAACTCTTGGTTTCTTTGTCTGAAAATATATGTTATATTCTGTTTGTCACTAGCTCTCATTTTAATGCTTGCCCTGCACATTTGTTTTTCATACAATAAAAACATTGTTTGTTTCATAATGCTTTAGAAAAATAATTTTACAAATTATATTTAAACTTAAACTATTTTTCCCCTACCAGGTTGAGGAACTGTTCCCTGACAGAGAATAGCTGTGCCTGTCTGGCCTCAGTGCTCTCCTGTAGCTCCTCACTCAGACAGCTGGACCTGAGTGGAAACAGGATTCAGGACGCTGGAGTGGAACTCCTCACTGATGGTCTGAGGAGCACACACTGCACACTGGAGGAGTTGAGGTAAAGTTTAAAACACATTACTTACACTTAAATGAGAAAAAGTAAAATTAAAAAAGGTAAAGATAGATATGGGTAACACTTTACAGTAAGGGTACATAAGTTATCATGAATTCATGCATGAATTAATTAATGATGTATGTATTACTTCATTCCTTAATATCTCATGAATCATCAGGAATTTACATGAGTACATGAGTCTGTCGCCTGTGACCTCATACATGAGCAACACATCAGCTAAAGCATTAAGTATGGTGGGCACATCACTATGATTTATGATTTATTAAGAATGATGATGATTTCTTTTTCTGCCAAAAATGTGGTCATCACTACTCAAATTCTGATTTGAATAAAATTACCCACTGTACCTAATGCTTTAGTTGATGTGTTGTTCATGCATGAGGTCATGAATAAGAGACTTTGAACTCATGTCAATTCCTGATGACTCATAACCTGACTCTCGCCAGATGAATTTCGTTCCGCCTAGCTCCACTCATCCATCTGGGATCGCTCCATTGGAGAGGTGTTTCAGAAGGCTAGGCCTTATCAAAAATCCTTGCATATGACTGGATAAGCCACTTGTCCGTCATCACCAACAAAAGCCTTCAGAGCCGTTCTCTGATGTTCTTTCAACGGAAAAATATTGGGTAGATTGGACAACACGGATGAAATAGCAGCATCAATGTTAATGCTTGCTTCCTCGATGCGAGCCGCCATTGTTGTCTGAATCAAAACAGGCTCACAGTCGCTACTCCGCTACGTCACATCTATGAAACTCCCGGCCGGCGTCTGATTGGCTCTACCATAAAATCTGGTGCCGAAATCACTCCCAGCGGAAGCGATCCCAGATGGATGTGAGTGGAGCTAAGTGGAATAAAATTAATCTGGCGAGAGTCAGGTTAGATGACTCATAAGATATAAAGAAATGAATTAATGCATAAATCAATTAATGATAATTCAGGTACCCTTACCGTAAAGTGTTAGCAATGGATGTCCTTGCTGTAATATGGGTATTTCAAATTCTTCTCCATTTATTACAACAGTCCCTGGCCGAAAACTCTCTTAGTATACTACAGTATATTTCTAAACTATATTTCCCCTACCGATTTTGCAGACTCCATAACTGTGGCCTCACAGATGAGAGCTGTGCTTCCCTGGCTTCAGCACTGAGGTCCAACCCTTCCCACCTGAGAGAGCTCCACCTGAGCGGCAACACTCTGAGGGAATCTGGAGAGAAGCTTCTGGAAGCACTGCAGAAGAATCCACATAATAGTCTGGAGAGTTTGATGTGAGTATTTCAGAGACACACTGAGAATGACAATGAGAGTCACATTGCACACCTCTGCAGTTACAGAAAATATACCAAAATCATTACAAAAATTCACTAGAAGGATTTGGTCTTTCTATAATCTGACAGTTAGGATATACTAATTTTATTAAATAGTGGTATAAGTCCATCAGAGAAAATGTGATTGGTAATTTAGTTCTGTTCTGTATTTCATTAAAGCAGTGTTGTGCAATGAACCAGGTGATTCTGAGGCAGAGACGCATGGCCTAATAGACTTTTATTGATGTTTGTTCCTGAATGCTTTTGGCAAATGTAGCCTAAGCAAGATAGTACCCAACAGTAACCAACAGCTGTTTTGTTTTATGCTTCATGTAGAACCACAGAAGTCAAAATGTTGGGACCAGCAGTGACATGCGGATATGGACCATGAGCCCTCTCTATGTTCTGGAGGAGTGGATTCATCTACAAAATATATTTGTTCATTTCACTGTGCTCTCTGTACATTTAAATACAAAGGACACCAGAGACAATAGACCTACACTACACACACACACACACAGTCACTGCTCCACTCCCCTCCCGCCCACACACACATCTTCACTGTCATCACTCACATACATCATACTGTACATACAGTACTCTGCTTGCAATAGTAAGTCCCTTCACCATACTTGCAGTACACTGCCCCCCCCCCCCTCCCCTACATACACAGCACATTATTTCATCAGGAAGCTTCTCCAACACACATCCCCAACATACTTACAGCACACATAATTTCACTGCATTTCTTACTTCCAGTAACTATATGCATGTGACAATAAACTTCCTTGTATCCTTGTATACCTGAAGTTAAAGATCACAGGAAATGCTTGCCGTGAAAGTGACTACTATATGTGTATATACTGTATAATAGCCCTCTCTGGCCTGTAGAGTGGATGGGATAATGGCACTTTTCCGCATTGGGCAGAGAGGTTATGTTTTCTGTTACAATTTGTTTGTATGTTTGTCTATCCCGGGAAGTGTCATTGCAATATATTTTTGTACATTGGGAGAATGTGCTCTCATTTTAGTAAATTGTGCATTGATTTTACTGAATTGCCATCTCATTTTAATAGATTGTGTGCACAATTTAGTATATTGTGTTCTCATTTTACTAATGCTCTCACTTTACTAAATAGTGTTCTAAATCATGTTATTAGATTCTCATTTTAGTAAATCGTGCACACATTTTACTATATTGTGTGCACAATTTACTAAATCACAATTTACTAAATTTTGTAAAATGCCCTATGGAAACTCCCCATAGGACTTTTGGTTATCCAAAATGCATACTGACAATCAAATACTTACTGCACATGAACCCCTTTTTGTTGAAGCATAATCTTGGTCTCAAATGAAAGGTAACACTCTGAGGTTTCTTGTAGACTATTTGGATTGTATGTCAGGTGTTCTGATATAGAATGACCTCACAAAATATGGAATAATTACATGCATTGCATTTACTTTGTTGGTTCAAGGGGTTTGTATAAGAGACTATACATCTGCACTATATTGGATAAAACATCAAAAACATGAAGATTCCATTTCTATGGATTCCTATGAATATTTCAAGACCCACTATGCTGCATCTACTTATTGCTAAAGAGATACACTACAGCTAGAAGTTAGGGAACCAAAGGCGGAGGAGGGGGAGGAAGGCATTTTTGATTAACCCTTAAAGGAATGTTGAGAAATGAACGTTCTAAAGAATATCTGGGTTCATTGAATTCAACATAGAATTTTAGAACCTTCAATTGTTGCGGAACTTAGAACGTTCAAAAACCTACACCTTTAAGGGTTAAATTTAATTTAATCAAGTAAAGTGCATAAAGAAAGTATTCACAGCGCTTCACTTTTTCCACATTTCGTTATGTTACAGCCTTATTCCATATTCCATTATTATATAAGGTCTCACAGTTGAATGTGTATGTCAGAGTGAAAACCAAGCCACAAGGTCGAGTGAATTGTCCGTAGGCCTGCGAGACAGGGTTGTGTAAAGACACAGATCTGGGGAAGGATACAAGAACATTTCTGCAGCATTGAAAGTGTCCAAGAGTCAAAGTCAAAGTCAAAGTCAGCTTTATTGTCAATTTCTTCACATGTTCCAGACATACAAAGAGATCGAAATTACGTTTCTCACTATCCCACGGTGAAGACAAGACATATTTTTCCAATTTAAGTCCACAGACAAACATAACATTCAAGTAAACAAAAAAGTAAGTAAATAAGTAAATAAGAGGGCACACATAATAATGAAAAAATAAGAGCAGCAAAATTTGGTTGAAATTGTGCATAGACAGTCAATAAAATACTAGTGCAAAGTCAGGCCAATAAAAGGCTTGGGTAGTTCTGTTTGACCTAAGTAATAAAGAAAGTGGCATAGTGGTGCAAGTTATGTAAGAGCAGCAGAAGTGTTGTGTTTTCAGGACAACAGCACCAAGTTGTAAAGTGTACAAGTGTGCAAGTGGAGTAGTGCAGGCGGCCATTGTGGGTCCAATGTCCAGGATGTTATGTAGCTGAGGGTGGAGGGGGGAGAGGAGGGAGAGAGTTCAGCATCCTTACAGCTTGGTGTATGAAGCTGTTGGTGAGTCTGGTATAGTGCGGGAGCGCAGGCTTCTGTACCTCTTCCCAGAGGGCAGTAGATCAAACAGATTGTGAGCGGGGTGACTTGCATCACTCACAATTTTGGTCGCCTTGCGGGTGAGGTGGGTGGTGTAAATGTCCTTCAGGGAGAGTGAAGCACCAATGATCCTGAAGAGCATGGTAGCCTCAATCATTCTCAAATGGAAAAGTTTGGAACAACCAACAGTCTTCCTAGATCTGACCACTCAGCCAAACTGAGTAATCCAGGACAAAGGGCCTTGGTCAGACAGGTAACCAAAGACCCAATGGTCACTAACAATGGGATCCAGAGTTCTTTTGAGAAGATGAGAGAAGTGTTTCTGATCAACAGAGCCCTTGGTCTCCACTGATTTTTTGTAAGGATGCCATATCTTTTTTTAGTTCCTTAAAAGGGTATACAATTTGAGTTGTCTTGTCCACAATGGAACTCGTCCATGCATGTATTTGATACACAGGCTAGATTTAACATATGGAACCATAAACATCTGAAAATCTATCCCTCAATCTTTCTGTTTCGGCCCCTCCTTCTCCAACTTCATATGTGAAGATAAAGATTTTTCTTTTCATCAACATTTCCATACTTTCTTTTTTACTGCAAATATATTTCCTTGTTACCAGGTGGTTGTGCAGTGCTTCCAGTTTTTTTTGGGGCCAGATCAAAAATTCCACTCTACAGTTATATGTGACACCATGTTTATTATCCATACTAGAATTGTAAAGGATGACAACAGGCGCTCCTCAGGATGAGAATTGTGTTGGCCATCAAAGGTTTGAACGTGTTTTGAACATTAGGACAGACTGGTGATGCAGCCGTAAATATGAACTTGACCTTGAATTATTAGTTTATCAACTATAGCAGAGTAGTGGCATGGCATACGAGAAGAAATAAATGGTGGGTGAATTAACAATTTATTTACCAGTAAATCATAAGGGTAGATGTGACCAATATCACTTAACGTACACTGTATTAACATATAGATGGCATGCATCTTGAATCTGGTATCTGAGAGCAGAGGTTATGGGCGCATCTCATCAGAGAATGCATAAAATATCCCAGGTACTTTATTTCTCGCATGGAGACTTTTAAAATGATATCAGACACAAGCAAATTATAATTGTTCATAAGTTCATAGGAGTTCATAAGTTAGAGTTCATGTATTTTCCTGTGGTCCAGGAGAGGCCCGGGCCAGAGTTAGGCATGTTATGACTTAATATTTCTCTTCCCCCTTACTGCTTACCTCTGTGGCTGTGCAGTGCATCCTGTTTTGTTTTCCACATTTTTAGGCCACGTGCCAACTTCGACTGTCCTTTTTACCTTTTACAATGTGAACACAATACACACAGGGAATTATTTATAGCTCAAAAGTATTTTCCCCTCAAAACCAAACTTTTCTGACCGGTCTGGTTTCATGCATGCATCATTGAACATCCCTGATATCATTATCTTAATCTGAAAGGGACAGTGTGATGCTGGGTCTTGGCACATTGTCATGTCAGCACAGACACACACACACATACACACTTATAGGGTAAAGGAGCATGAGAGGGAGTTAGAGGGGGCAAAATCAAATCTTCACTCTGTGATGAAACAATACATATATTAGAAGGTTTGCAGGTGTGGAATCTATTTATCTTTACTTTTAGTCTCTCCCTTAGCTCATGCTGGGTCTCCACTGTACAACACACAGCTGCAAACACACCCTCTCTCACATACACTCACAACCAGGCAGTGGACATTCTGCCTCACATGTCTTTGGTGCTGAACTGAAAGAAGAAGTGGCAGATAAAAGGCTAAATAAGAAGCTGCTGCAGATAAACACACAGTTCAGAGATCTGACTAGTTTGAAAGTTAGCATGGGAGAATGTCCCTGCATGGAGCCTGACTCCATCTCAAGTGTGGATCCAAAGTAAGATGAACAAACAAAGAACCTAGTCACTGAGTCTGTGAACAAAGGACAGATCAAGCCGTCTGTGCTTCACCTTAAACTTACCCAGGCAAGTTACCTGGGTAGAGAGCCTGCATGACTCCACCTCCTGGGTGGAGCCGAGGTAAAGGTGCAGAACAAACACTTCGCTGTGACACAGCAGAAAGCTCATGAACGCAAGGACACAGATACAGTACACTGTGAGTATCAGACAGCTGAGAGTATGTTTCACCTGTTGTTTTTTAAATATATACTTTTCTTATAGCATATTTATTCAAAATGTGTTGGAATGAACACAAGCAGTTTTACTGAAAACTTTAGTGAAGTTTTAACAACAATATCTGTCATTATGATGTTCAAATTGTATCTTGTTTGTTGGTAGGCTTTTTGTTGCAAATGTTTCTGGTAGGTTGGCTGTTACATGATTTGATGCATATCTGAAGTATTGCCTTAATTAGCAGGTCTGTTGTTTTGATGGAAATATATTTCAAATACCTGTCATTATTTCCTTTAAAAATGATGATCATTCTGTGATCAGGCTTTCTTCAACATCACAATTGTATCATATTACAGCATTCCCCAGTGTGGTCCAGGGCTGCCCTCAGTGAAGTTTGGTTAATGTGATGTGTTGAAGTGGTGTAGTTTTAAAATTAAACTTTAGTTTGGGGATGAAAATAAATGAAGGATGGGTTTCGAACCAAAAAAATATTTTGTTGCCCTTCTGTGTCCAATTGCTGATGTGCTGCTAAGTCTAGCAATAGCATACAGTTATCCATAATCACGTTTTAATATTCACAGACTGTATGTGGTATAATGTCTAGTGCTTACCATGATTGTAAGACTACCCATTTGCCAAGTTACTAAAACATAGCAAACACTGTGTCTGTCTCCCTGAGCCCACATGACATGAGCAGGGACTTTCCAACTACACTCAGGTAGCCTACTTCCTACAGTAGGGTAGAGTATTCAAAACACTCAAGGAAGTACAGTAAATTGGTTCTTGTAAAAAGGTTGTAAAAACACTAACCAGAAGCAAGAAAAGTAATAATCCTGCTACCTACTCAAATATAGGTTTAGTCAGATTTTTTTTTTTCTTTTTCGCATATAAATTTCCGTCAAGGATTCCAGGGACACTGTAAGACCGGGGTACACGAAACTTGGTGGGCATGTAACCCCACATGGATAGCATGGAACCATCGTTTTTCGTTTTGATCTGTAGCCCCCCCGCTGGACTGGACCCCCCGAAAGGAGGGTAGGGCAGACACAGTTTTCTGTGAATATCTCGAGAACCGTAGGGTTTAGGAGGAATTTTTTTTTTGTATGTTGATCTCAAAGGGCCATGTCAACCCATTCCATAACCACTCATTTCATGTATAGCGCCACCTAGTTAAACACAAAAAAGTAAAAATGAGTTGTTGTAATCGCAGGTATCTGTGACCTAACATAGTCAAAACTGCACACAATTGGAAGTGTAGGATCATTATGACACCCTCTGAATGCACGCCAAGTTTCGTGGAATTCCGTTCATGGGGGGCCACACAATAAATTAATTTATGTTACTATACACCAACTGGCCTGTAGGTGGCCGGAGACAGTTTTCTGTGAATATCTCGAGAACCGTAGGGCCTAGGAGTTCCACCTTTTTTTGTATGTTGGTCTTAAGGTGGCATGTCAACCTATCCCATTACCACTTATTTCATGTATAGCGCCACCTAGTTAAAAATTAAAAAGCAAAACATTAGGTGTTTTCATCACAATATCTCTGGCTGACATGGTCAAAACTGCACGAAATTGAAAGTGTAGGATCATTATGACACCCTCCGAATGCATGCCAAGTTTCGTGGACTTTCGTTCATGGGGGGCCTTAGAATAAAATAATTTATGTGTACATTTAGTGACTGTACACCAACAAGGATTCCCGGGACACTGAAAGACCGGGGTGCACAAAACTTGGTGGGCATGTAAGCCCACATGGATAGCATGGAACCATCGTTTTTTGTTTTGATCTGTAGCCCCCCCCGCTGGACTGGACCCCCCGAAAGGACGGTAGGGCAGACACAGTTTTCTGTGAATATCTTGAGAACCGTAGGGCCTAGTATGACCAATTTTTTGTGTATGTTTGCCTCCAGGCGTCATGTAAACCCATTCCATATGCACACATGTGCATAAACAGATATACACGCACACACATACATTCACAGTAATCCTACGTATGACACATACTCACACAGTAGACATATACGCATGCATGCACATGCACACACACAGGCACATAAACAGGCAAACACACAAGCACATGCACATGCACATGCACGCACACACACACACATAAACATGAACATGTACACGCACACATGCACACAATTCAAGAATTTCTCAGAATTATGAACAGGCAAGATGGGGGTGGGGTTGTATAAAATGTATTTTACATGTGAAATCTATGAACTAATCATGTTTTGGTTGCTTGTTGTCTAGCAGATACCAGTGAGAATTGAGTGTGCATAATGCAATTTAGTGAGACCGTAAGTACATAATGATGTGTAAGAAAAAAACATAAAGCTAAGATGAAGAGATTTAGGAGAAACAACTATTAAATTACTCTGTGACACGTGATATACCATGGAAACTATAACTTACATTTGCATCTAATCATTTAGCTGATGCTTTTATTAAAAGTAGCATTCAAAGCAACAACTCTGCAAGAAGGACACGTTAGAGTAAGAATAAATACTGACCGTGCATACAGAACAGGATCAATAGAAGATGATAGTGCTGAAGCTGAAGAAATAACCAAAGAAGTAACCAGAATCATGACCATCACCACACAAGTTGCATCTGTGTCAAATGCCAATGTGGGATAAAAACGATCTCCAGGGAAAAATAATGTTACACATTATGAAAATTAAACAAAACTGTTGGTTTTGCATGTCATTACCCAGTAGGATGGAAGTGATGCAAAGATGAGTGATGTAGGAGACCACAAGGAGGAGGACAGCTCTGGTGAAGTGAGATTTCACACAGGGAATGAAACCCAAGACCAAAGCTGGAAAAGGTACAAGAGCTGTGTTATCGTCAGGCCACTTTTACAAATGATTTGATCTTCTGCTGAATATTTAAATAATTTCATCCATGTCCATGGGTGGGTATGAGTATTCCATCTGACAGCATGTTTGCTCCCTTATCAGAGTGTTGCAGGGGACAGGGGACAGTGTTTCTCCAACATCAAGCGATGTTGCTCTCAACAGTGAGCACTCAATGGGATACCCAATCAACTTTGGGATTGGAGATCGGAGGTAAGATGCACCTTCAAATTACGAAAGAATCTCTTTTAGTTCTGGTTTAAGAAACAGCTACTTCTCAGGCTATTATTGTTACACTCTCTTAGGATAACATCAATAGGGAATGTCTCGGGAATTAAATATAGAACACTTTTGATAGATTATGTTAGCGATACTGGATATCAATATTTATATTTAATATAAATATGTTAACACAATAATAAATAAATATGAGTATAAATAAATATTATTTATATTATTATTATAAACTTAACAGTCAAATACAAAGACCCTTCAGAGCATTAGTATATACATATTTATATATAAAATATATATATATAGACATGACTGTATTCATAAAGCATTATGATGTTATAAGCTTGAATTGTCACAAAGCATTAAGCTTATTTGACCTTTAATGGTAATGATGACATGTTTCTTATAAAGCTTCGTTGCAGATTCTATAAATTCACCTTATACACCATTTTTATCTGTAATAGTGCTTTAGGGCATTTTATAAATCATTATATGAACATCAGATTAGCACTGGGGGCTTATACCTCTTAACTGTTTATTATGAACAATAAAAGGACTATGGAGGAAGACATACACAAGGCACATCTATCATTATGAAATCCTGCATGGATACAGGTAGGCATAAATATGATTTGGTGAACTCACAGAATCTGCTATAAAGCTTTATAACAAAGATGTCATCATTGCCATCACCAAAAGGTCAGAAGCTTTATAATGCTTTGTGACGCTTCAAGCTGTAAAGGCTTATAGACCCTTTCAACAATAAAAACAAAAACCGCTTGAACGTTCTATTTGGGCCCCAATCTACTTCCTCTGCATTAAGATAACATATGGAATGTTCAAAAGGAAGTCTTGTGGGGCCAACTATGATGCTGATAATGGAACTCTCTTGAAAGGGTCCATATGTTGACAGTATACATCATAATGCTTTGTGAACACATAGCCACGGGTATGTAGGCTATTTCAGCAATATGCCCCGAGTGGAAGCGGAGTGCCTAAAACCCCCCTTAGCTGTTCTATAATCATTGTCACCTATGGACTTGAGTGACTTAGGGCTTTATTTTGGGTCACCAGCGCATGTCGTAATACTCGTTATTCACCCGCGCAAAATTGAATTCGGTATTTTGCACGTTTATTTTTTAAGCATTGCGCCCAGGGGTGTGGCAATTAACAACCTAGGGAGGGGCCTAGCGCGTTGTCTAAAAATCGCTATCATACACCACCTAAACCTGGTCAGAAGTCAATGGCGAGTTGTTCATATGCTATTTTAAGAGCGCATGTCACCAGTCATATTGGCAGGTGCACGCACCATCCTTCTATCATTCATGAACGCACACCAGCGCATGTCCATGCAAAGCATTACAAATTGCACGATTACAATGGGAAACATAATTAGAACAAAGATATTACGAAATACTGTACATCTCATAATGAGTAGTTATTCACCATCATTTGCAAATTGGTAATGACGGTTAAAAGTGATTAGGGGAGAGGCGACACGTATGGAGCACAGCTGAAGACGCACTGTCACGAGATATAAGCACCTCCTCTGCAGGATAAATGTTGTTTTATTCAGTCATTTGAGCAATATTAGGGTAAGTGTTGCTTTTTCCAGCCTATGTTTTCGGTGGTAACCCATTGTCAGTCAGTGAAAGTAACTGCATATAACTGTCTTGTCGTTGACTGACTCCTTGGTGAAGTTAGTTTCACTTTGCCAATGAGTTCAAATAGACGAGTGCAAATGCGTGGAGGCTATGCTAGATTTTAGTAAAGCATGGTTTAAGAATTACTATTCTATACGGTCTCGCAAGCAGCCTCCTTCAAATGCGCCTTTGAATGCCAAAATACCAATGCATTTATTTGACATATCGCGCGTTGCGCCGTTAAAGGGAATGGCAGATGTCATTCTCATTGGTTTAAAATGATGTTACGCCCCAAACACACCCATATGACTGATTAAAAGACCTAGGAACACCTTGTTACGCCATGCGCTCCACTTTTGATAGCGAAACCCCTCCCAATGTGAACTGGACATCCTACTAAATTTGAAAAGACTTTTGACGAGTGACGATGCACTTTAGAATGTCATGATAGGGCCCTTATTGTTTTTTCTAAAATGGTTACTTAAACTGTATATCTGGCAAGATTCCATAAAATAAACGCACAGCAATATAGAAATGTAACGAATTATTCATAGATAGGCTAATTATTCTTCCACCAAGAAATATATTTTCTCTATCGGAATGGTTGCCAAGCAACGTTGAGATGCAGCAATTTAGCTTTACAATGCTTTGTGAATCTTCGAGCTAAAGGCATATATGGTAACAGTAATGTCACAATCCTTTGTGAACACAGTCAGGAGTATGTATAAATGGTAAGATATACTAATTAAATAATATGAGGCATTATAAATGGTTTATAACCCTTTATGATTGTCTTTATAATGTTTTATGAATATTGGGCCCATAGAAAGTGTTATTTGTATATAATAGCTATATAATGTTTATACATTGTCTTATATTTCCTAAATGTGTTTTCGGTCTTGTGTATTCATGTTTTTTTACAGACAGCAAGACAGACCACATTCACCTACATTCACTGTCATGTCATTGAAAAGTGACAGGTCAAAGGGTTTCCCAGTCAACTTCTCCGCTGATGACATGTAAATCATCTACATATTCTACACATTTCACCTGTTCTGCTAATATCACTTTTCTCTATTATTTGGTTAATTCATAGAATCTGCTATAAAGGTTTATAACAATATTATCATTGCTATCACCAAGAGGTCAAAAGCTTTACAATACTTTGTGAATCTTCAAGCAAAAGGCATATATGGTAACAGTAATGTCATAATCCTTTGTGAACACAGAGATGAGTATGTATAAATGGTTAAATATACTAATTAAGTACAACCCCAAAACAGAAAAAGTTGGGACGTTGTGTAAAATGTGAATAAAAACAGAATGTACTAATCTGCAAATCTCTTAAACTCATATTTAGTTACAAAAGGGGCACAAACAACATATCAAATGTTGAAAATTACAAATCTGACTATTTCATGGAAAATATGTTAATTTTAAATTTGATACCAGCAACATGTTTCAAAAAAAGTTGGGACGGGGGTAACAAAATGCTGAAAAAGTTGTGTAATGATAAAGAAAACAAAAGGTGTCAGTGCCCTGTGGCACTGACACCCATCATCATGAAGTGCTTCGAGCGGCTTGTCATGTCACATATCAAAGCCATTCTCCTCCCCACCCTGGACCCCTTCCAGTTTGCATACCGAGCCAAGCGGTCTACAGAGGATGCAATCTGCTCTGCCCTCCACCCAGCCCTCACCCACCTGGAAAAAAGAGACTCATATGTGAGATTGCTGTTTATAGACTTCAGTTCTGCATTCAACACCATAATACCACAACAACTCATCTGCAAACTTGACAAACTGGGACTCAGTACCTACCTCTGCAACTGGCTACTGGACTTCCTCTGTCAGAGGCCCCAAGTAGTACGTGTTGGCAACAATACCTCAAGCAGCATCACACTGAGCACAGGGGCCCCCCAAGGCTGCGTGCTCAGTCCGCTGCTCTTCACCCTGCTGACGCATGACTGCACTGCAACCTACAGCAACAATCACATAGTGAAATTTGCTGACGACACAACTCTGGTGGGTCTCATCACTAAGGGCGACGAGACTCAATACAAGTTGGAGGTCGACCATCTGACCACGTGGTGCAGGGACAACAACCTGCAAGACCAAAGAGATTGTTGTTGACTTCCGGAGAGGTCACACCCAACACCTGCCACTGACCATCGACGGTGCTGTGGTGGAGAGAGCGAGCAGCACCAAATTCCTGGGGGTGCACATCAGTGAAGACCTCTCCTGGACCACCAACACTGCATCACTGGCGAAGAGAGCTCAGCGCCGCCTGTAATTCCTGCGGAAACTCAGGCGAGCAAGTGCTCCACCAGCCATCATGACCACATTCTACCGAGGCACCATTGAGAGCATCCTCTCCAGCTGTATCGCTGTGTGGGGCGGAAGCTGCACTGAATACAACAGGAAAGCCTTGCAGCGCATAGTGAACACAGCTGGAAGGATTATTGGTGCTTCACTCCCCTCCCTGAAGGACATTTACACCACCCACCTCACCCGCAAGGCGACCAAGATTGTGAGTGATGCAAGTCACCCCACTCACAATCTGTTTGATCTACTGCCCTCTGGGAAGAGGTACAGAAGCCTGTGCTCCCGCACTACCAGACTCACCAACAGCTTCATACACCAAGCTGTAAGGATGCTGAACTCTCTCCCTCCTCTCCCCCCTCCACCCTCAGCTACATAACATCCTGGACATTGGACCCAAAATGGCCGCCTGCACTACTCCACTTGCACACTTGCACACTTGCACACTTGTACACTTTACAACTTGGTGTTGTTATCCTGAAAACACAACACTTCTGCTGCTCTTACATAACTTGCACCACTAAGCCACTTTCTTTCTTACTTAGGTCAAACAGAACTACCCAAGCCTTTTATTGGCCTGACTTTGCACTAGTATTTTATTGACTGTCTATGCACAATTTCAACCAAATTTTGCTGCTCTTATTTTTTCATTATTATATGTGCCCTCTTATTTACTTATTTACTTACTTTTTTGTTTACTTGAATGTTATGTTTGTCCGTGGACCTAAATTGGCAAAATATGTCTTGTCTTCACCGTGGGATAGTGAGAAACGTAATTTCGATCTCTTTGTATGTCTGGAACATGTGAAGAAATTGACAATAAAGCTGACTTTGACTTTGACTTTGAAAATATTTCACAACTAATTAGAGTAACTGGCAACACAATATGAAAAAGAGCCTCCCAGAGAGGCAAGGTGTTTTAAAAGAAAAGATGTAGGAGTATTCATCACTCTGTGTAAACCTGTGTGCACAAATGATGAAACAATGTAATTTTAATGCTTCTTAACATGAAATTGTGAAATATTTGGGGAGTGCATCATCTACAGGACATAATATCATTAAAACATTCAGAGAATCCAGAGAAATATTTGCAAACAAGGGAAAGAGCTCAAAAACAAATTGGATGGCCGTGGTCTTTTGGACCCCAGATGGCACTGCATCAACACCAGACCTGTTTCCAGACCTGTCATTGTATGGGCTCAGGAAAACCTCGGATAACCATTGTCTATGTGTTTGATACTCAGTTCAAAAACTCCAGCCAAAATTAACAGGTACAATTGTATTGAGACATGATACAGGCAATATCACCATCTCATTTGGGCCTGAGCTTGTTTAAAATGGACTGATAAGGAAAAAGGTAACATGGAAAAAGGTCCTGTGGTTAGTCCAATCAAAGTTTGCCATTCTTTTTGGAAATCATAGAGTCATCTGGGCTAAGGAGTATAGGGCCTATGCAAGTATCCAACCTATCCAACTTGTGTTAGTGTTCAGTTCGAAACCCAACATCTATGACGGTGTGGAGGAGCATTACTGCCTACAGCATGGGCATCTTGCACATTTGGCAAAGCACAATTAATTCTGAATAATGTATACAGGATTTGAGCAACATATACTGCCATCCAGGCGATGTCTTTTCCAGGGAAGACCTTGAATATTTCAGGAAAACAATGGCAAGATGAATTCTGCATATATTTAAATAATAGTTCTCTATAGAGGAAGAGTCCAGGTGCTAAGATGGCCTATCTGCAGTCCAGATTTGTCAAATTATGTGCATAATGGAATGAAAAACATGACTAAGAATATCCCATAATGTTGAGCAACTGAAATCTTATATCAGGGAGTAAACGGACAACATTTCATTCTCAAAACTCTAGCAAATGATCTCTTCAGTTCCTAAACATTTACAGAATTTTGTTAAATGAAGAGGTGAAGCAGCACAGTGGTAAACATGCTCCAGTCCCAACTTTTTTTGAAACATGTTGCTGGCATCAAATTAAAGTTAATAAGTATATATATAATATATATTTTCCATGAAATAGTCCAAATTTTCATTTTCAACATTTGATATGTGGTCTATGTCTTTTTTGCTGCTAAATATGGGTTTATGAGACTTGTATTTGATCACATTCTGTTTTTATTTGCATTTTACACAACGTCCCAACTTTTTCCTGTTTTGGGGTTGTAATTACTGTATGAGGCATTATAAATGGTTTGTAACCCTTTATGAATGCATTTATCATGTTTTATGAATATTGGGCTCATATAAAGTGTTACCAATTTATATACCAATGGCTATATAATGTTTATACATTGTCTTATACTTCCTAAATGTGTTTTCGGTCTTGTGAATTCATGTTTTTTTTTACAGACAGCAAGATAGACCACATTCACCTTCATTCACTGTCACGTCATTGAAAAGTGACAGGTCAAAGGGTTTCCCAGTCAACTTCTCAGCTGATGACATGTAAATCATCTACATACTTTACATATTTCACCTGTTCTGCTAATATCACTTTTCTCTATTATTTGGTTAATTCATAGAATCTGCTATAAAGCTTTATAACAATATTATAATTTCTATCACTAAGAGATCATAAGCTTTACAATGTTTTGTGACACTTCAAGCTTCATATGGTAACAGTAACATCATATGTTTTGTGAACACAGTCATGGGTATGTATAAATGGTTAAATATACTAATTAAATAATATGAGGCATTATAAATGGTTTATAACCCTTTATGATTGTCTTTATAATGTTTTATGAATATTGGGCCCATAGAAAGTGTTATTTGTATATAATAGCTATCGTTCGTTTGGACCAATGGTTCTGTGATTTTTGCTAATGTGAACGCAGTCTACCGAACCCAGGTGCATACCCGGGTCCGGAACAGGGTTCACAATAAAACTGGGGAAACCAGGAAACCAGGAAATAAACCAGGAAATAAACTGCCTTTTTGCAACGTTGCCAAGCGATATTGTTAAAAAGAAGCTAGTGTTTATGACATAAACGGACCCAGGTCCGCAAACAAAATTGTAATGTGATCATAGACCAACTGGGTCAGGGCTAGAGGGGAGTAATGACACTCGGGTACGGTCCAGTTAAACGGACCCAGTATGAATGCGCCCTTATTTTCTGATAATTACCGGCGGACAATACATTATCCTGCTTATTATATGGCTACTTGCCAATACGAGAGAAGAAACTTCACATGATGGGTCTTTTAAAATGATTTTGTTACAGTTTTGTGGCTTCTGCTGGCAAAACAAAAAGTTCACCACACACAAGAACTTGACAATTTCGGGTGTTGCGAGGCAACTTTTTACTTGCTGACTTTCACGTTCAATGACAGTCCATTGCAATTAGCGAACTGATTACTTGTGGAATAAATCAAAAGGACAAAACCTGTTGCCATTAACAGTGGTCATTATATATTTTGCAGTGGTAATTATATAGATTTAACAGACATGCGAACGTTGGGAAGGCCCATTCATGTGAATGGAACTTTCTGCAGGACTCAGCCGTGTAATAAGAATGGTTTATAACCCATTATGAACGTAGGCCTATTTATATTTTATTAGGTTCACAGAAAGTGTTACCAATATGTATATAATGGTTATATATGGTTTTCATAAACTTCCTAAATGTGTTTTTGTTCTTGTTTATTCATGGGGTTTTTTACAGACAGCAACATAGACCACATTCACCTTCATTCACTGTCACATCATTGAAAAGTGACAGGTCAAAGGGTTTCCCAGTCAACTTCTCCGCTGATGACATGTAAATCATCTACATACTCTACATATTTCCCCTGCTCTGCTGTCATTTTTCTCTATGTCTCTTAACCAATGTCTTTATTATTATGTCAGAGAATATTAGCATGTATATGTTGTGTGTTACTATTCTAGCATATACCTAGAAAATGACTACTCATTTAACTGTAGCAAAAAGGTCATTTCATCCCAGCAGAGTTTGATAACAATGAATAACTTAATTTTCATTACATCTTGTACAATACTTTAGTTTACAGGAGAAGAATGAGGCAACAGGTTGTTTCATCAAAGGTGTCCCTGACATCCAACACCAGTAAGATGTAGCTCTTAGACTGTTGTGTACTCTATTTCTGCCCTATCCTAATTCATTTTTTCAAATGTTTATAAGATTGATGAACATTACATTTAAGATGATACAAAATGGTGCCTCTCAGTCCCCACAAAGTGCGTCAAGGCTGCTCATAAATAGCAATGTCATAGGGGGGCGCTGTGGCACAACTGGCTACAGTGCCTTTCCCACATTTGGGTCTTAGTTCCCATGGGGACCTGTATTCGAGTCCGACCCTGGTCATGTCCAGATCCCATCCCTTCTCTCTCTCCCACTATCTTCCTGTCTCTCTCTTCACTGTCCGGTCACAATAAAGCCAAAAAGCCCAAACAATATGTATAAATAACAGTTTCATATTAGTCTTTGCAGATGAGAAAAGTGCCTCATTAAATGTTTTTCTGACTTTTACAGAAGTGAAGTCACAGATAAAATGGCATCATTTCAGAAATTTCACAAAGACTGTATGTCGAGGAAGTTTAAAACCCTATCTGAAGGACCATCACCACATACAACCCCAATTCCCCTTAATGAGATCTACACAGAACTGTACATTACCGAGGTGGAAAGTGAAGAAGTCAATAAACAACATGAAATCAGACAGATAGAGAAAGCCTCAAGAACAGCAGCAATAGAAGACACACCAATCAGCTGTAACGACATCTTTAAACCCTTACCTGGACAACACAAAACTATTAAAACAGTGTTGACTGTGGGAGTGGCTGGCATTGGAAAAACAGTCTCTGTGCATAAGTTCATTTTAGACTGGGCTGAAGGAAAAACTAATGAGGATGTCCAATTCATATTTCCTCTTCCTTTCCGAGAGCTGAACCTGTTGAAAGAGAAGAAACTCAGTCTGTTGGATCTTATTGAGCACTTTTTCTCAGAAATGAAAAGCCTTCCACCAGTCTTCACCAGTTCAAAGTACAGAGTCATGTTCATCTTTGATGGCCTGGATGAGTGTCGAATTCCTCTGGATTTCCAGTCCAACCCAAAGTGTTCTGATGTGACAGAGCCAGTCTCAGTGGATGTGCTGCTGACAAACCTCATCAAGGGGAATCTCCTTTCCTCTGCTCTCCTCTGGATCACCACCAGACCAGCAGCAGCCAATCAGATCCCTCCTGTATCCACTAACCTAGTGACAGAGATTCGAGGATTCAGTGACCCTCAAAGGGAGGAGTATGTCATGAAGAAAATCAGTGATGAAGATCTGGCCAAAAGAACCATCACATACCTGAGGTCATCCAGGAGCCTCTACATCATGTGTCACATACCAGTATTCTGCTGGATCACAGCTACTGTTCTAGAGAGAATGTTGAGTGGAACAGAGAATGTTGAAATCCCCAGAACTCTGACTCAAGTGTATGTTCACTTTTTAATCTTTCAGATTGGTATCAAAAATGTGAAGTACTCAGAGAAACAAAAGGGAAAAGACACAGATGAAGAGATGATTTTCAAACTGGGGAAACTGGCCTTCCAACAGTTGGAGAAGGTCAATCTGATCTTCTATGAGGAAGACCTGAGAGAGTGTGGCATTGATGTCACAGAAGCATTAGTGTACTCAGGAGTGTGTACTCAGATCTTTAGAGAGGAGTCTGGGCTGTACCAGGGGAAGGTGTTCAGTTTTGTGCATCTGAGCATTCAGGAGTTTCTTGCAGCTTTGTATGTGTTCCTTTGCTTCAGCAACAGAGAGAAAACAGAGAAAAACATCCCTGACCAACAGCAAACCTCTCAACTTTCTGCTCTGTTCAGAACTGCAACAATTTATGACCTGCACAAGGCTGCAGTGGATCTGGCCTTACAGAGTAAGAACGGACACTTAGACCTTTTCCTACGCTTCCTTCTGGGCCTCTCACTGGAGTCCAATCAGAAACTCCTGCAAAAGCTGTTGAAGAACAGAGTTGTCTCCATGGAGAAGGAGAAGACTGTTGAGTATTTAAAGAGTAATATTCTGGAGGAGAACACAGTGGAGAAAAACTTCAATCTCTTCCACTGTCTAAATGAACTGGGTGACACCTCTATGGTGGAGGAAATCCAGAGATGCCTGATATCAGGTAAACGTCCTTGGCCTGGTAAGCAACCCCAGGCATTTCACGAGTGTGCTACTCTTTTGTACCTGCTGCTGACTACAGCCGAAGGCCAATATGAGTTTAATCACAACGAGATCATCGAAACAGATGGTTGTGTCGAGAAGTTGCTACCAGTTATCAAAGTATCCAGAAAAGCTCGGTGAGCATATCTAAATTTCCTATGTGGTACTGCTATATTGTTGCTATACTGCCTATACTATATACTGCTATAATATGGAATTGTATGTCTTTTCGTTATGTTATGCTATACATGCTTTAAAAAAATCTTATTTAGAAACAAAGAGAGGACAAACACTCACAATGTAGTACATATAAGGAAACATTCACTGCTGATAAAAAAATTACCTTATTTACCCTATCATATATTCTAGCTCACTCTTACTGCACCCATGCAGACCCTGCTTGGAAGGCTAAATAAAATTAGTCTGTTTTATCATTTAATGGCATAAAAGGCCATTTTATATGATTGTTTATGTTTACACTTGTTAAATATCTGTTGAATTCAAATCATCATTGAACAAATAGAATAGATGAATAACAGGTTACACAAACCAGACTTACTGTACTCTGATTCTCTTGTTGCATGATGTCCAGATATGTGGACAGTTGTTTTTTGAGGTGTGAAAACTACATTTTACTCTTAATGTAATTTTACAAAACACAGACATGTTCATTGCAGTGTCCTATGCATAATACTTTTTAAAACATGAATTCTCCTCCTGTAATAAGTTTTTAACAGATATGCCTGAAGTATTTTACACATGGCTGAAATGGATTGATGAAGAAAAAATAGTAGCTTTCTGTTAAAATATGCCAATGAATCTACTGCTGCTGCCCCTAAGACTTTCGGAGAAAATAACCTTGATAAACTGACAGTTTTATTTTTATTCTTATCTCCAAAACGGAACTCAAGGCTTGAGAGGAGTTGCCTCACTGCTAAGAGCTGTGAGCTGCTGGCCTCTGTTCTTACCCAATGCTCTTGCCTGGTCCGAGATCTGGACTTCAGTGACAATGAGATCAGCGATGCTGGAGTGGAGATGCTCTCAATGGCACTGACAAACCCAAAGTGCAAACTGGAATCACTGTGGTAAAATACATATAGACACACATACAAATACATGCACACACAAACACAAGGGTTGGGATCTTTATTCCTGCTGTTCTTTATAGTGATGGATTATTTTGTAACTCCTGTTTTTTTTGTCTGAAAATGTATGCTATCTTCTGTTTGCCACTATGCTCTCATTTTAATGTTTGTCCTTCACATATGTTTTTCATGCAATAAACATTGATTGTTTCATAATGCTATAGAAAAATCATTTTACAAATTATATTTAAACATTTACAAAAAAATAACATTTCATTTTCTCACCAGGTTGAGGAACTGTTCCCTGACAGAGAGAAGCTGTGCTATTTTGGCCTCAGTGCTCTCCTGCAGCTCCTCCCTCAGACAGCTGGACCTGAGTGGAAACTGGATTCAGGACGACGGAGTGGAACTCCTCACTGATGGTCTGAGGAGCACACACTGTGTCCTGGAGGAGTTGAGGTAAAGTTTAAAACACCTTAATTAAACTTATATCAGATAAAGTAATATTAAAAAAGTTGCTGTAATATATGTCTTTCAATTTCTTCGTCATTTATTACAATAGTCTCTGGCTGAAACTCTCTCAGCACTAAACTATATTTCCCCTCCTGATTTTGCAGACTCCATAACTGTGGCCTCACAGATGAGAGCTGTGCTTCCCTGGCTTCAGCACTGAGGTCCAACCCTTCCCACCTGAGAGAGCTCCACCTGAGTGGCAACACTCTGAGGGAATCTGGAGAGAAGCTTCTGGAAGCACTGCAGAAGAATCCACATAATAGTCTGGAGAGTTTGATGTGAGTATTTCAGAAAATGTAGCAAGATCATAAAAAAAAAAAGAAAATTGGCCTTTCTATAATCTGACAGTTGGGATATACTAATTTTATTAAACAGTGGAATAACCCCATCAGAGAAAATGTGATTGGTCATTTAGTTCTATTCCTTAAAGCAGCTTTACGCAATGAACCAAGTGACTAGTGAGACAGAGACAAGACATACATACATAGCCTGATAGTCTTTTGATGGTTGTTCCTGAACAATGCTTTTGGCAAATGTAGCCTAACCAAGATAGTCTGAGCATTTCTCAAACATTATAGCACATCACAACCAGATATTTTGCTTTATGCTTCATGTAGAACGAGACCTCAGAAGTCAGTGTTGGGACCAGCAGTGACATGCGGACATGGACCTTGAGCCCTCTCTTTGTGTTCTGGAGGAATGGATTAATCTACAGCAGGGGTGTCATCACTTGTGTGAAAGTAGTATTGGCAAATTTCTTGCCAAGCCCAATGTGCTGTATTTATTATATCAGAGAAAATTCATTCGGAATGGGTCATGCAGGAAGCCAACCTATTTTCTTTGTGATTGCCTTGATTACATTGTACTACAATCTTAAGGTACACTACTCAGTCATAAGGTAAATCATTGCAGTTTAACCAGGTGAAGAAACATTTTAGCTGCTTTTACAATTGGGTGCATATGTTCCCATCACATGACTATGATTTGACAGGTGTAAAACAATGTAGCCTATTGTTAACAGAATAAAAAAAAGGCAAATAAATGCCATTAAATGTACAAGAAACTTGACAGTAAGTGACAATAAAAAAAAGTGTACAGACATGAATATAATAGAAACTCTGAGCAGTAATTTCACAGCCAACAAAAAAAGTAGACTTTAGACAAATATGTCAGGAAGGCACATTTGCCTCTGACAATTTAAGGTATGCTCTGTAGACAGTGTTGTGCTAGTTCATACTTCAGCACTTTGGTCAGCATAAACTGTATATAAATGTGCAATAAAAAATAAATGTTACCTACTTTACTTACTTACAAGAGCTAGCCAAGATAAAAGATCAGATCATACAGATTTAAATGAATAAAATCACTTTCATAAATGTGCACTGTTAGTTCAAGTGTTCAAGTATTTCGGTTGTCACGGCTGCACGGGCAAAATATGGCAAGGCAAGGGAATCTTTGAAATACAAGAATCTTTATTCTAGAACACAACCCACATAGACTAATTAACAGAAAGACAGAGGACTGGACGAGACCAACAAGACATTAACGGGGAACAGGTGTGGAAACAGAAACGGAGGGAAAACTAACAAGACAGGAAGCACAGACCAAATAAGGAGATGGGGCAGAGACAAAGACAGGTAGACAGGTGACAGGCAGGTAAACACAAAGCACATGGGGAACAAACAAAGGAGCACATGGCACCGGACCCTTACATTACCCCCCCTCAAAGGGCCGGATTCCAGACGGCCCAAACAAAAACAAAAGGTCCAAACAGGGGGGGCGGAGGGGCCAAAAGGCTGGAGGGTCAGGTGGACGGCCGGGTGGGCGGCCGGTCAGAGATGGAGGGTCAGGCGGACGGCCCGGTGGACGGCCTGTCAGAGACGAAGGGTCAGGCGGACGGACAGTCAGAGACGGAGGGTCAGGCGGACGGCCGGGTGGACGGCCGATCAGAGACGGAGGGTCAGGTGGACGGCCGGTCGGAGACGGCGGGTCAGGCGGACGGCCCGATGGACGACCGGTCAGAGCCGAAGCCTGAGCCGGAGCTGGATCGGGAGCCCGTGTCGGAGCTGGATCGGGAGCAGGAGCTGGAGCCAGATCCGGAGCGGGAGCTGGAGCCGGAGTCGAGCTCACGACTGGAGCCCGAGTCGGAGCTGGATCGGGAGCCCGAGCTGGATCGGGAGCCGGAGCCAGATCCGGAGCGGGAGCCAGATCCGGAGCGGGAGCCGGAGCCGGAGTCGAACTCGCGACTGGAGCCGGAGTCGAAATCGCGACTGGAGCCGGAGTCGGTACTGTAGCTTGAGCCAGCGCAGGAGTCTGACTCGGGGCTGGAGAGGGAGCTGGAGCCGGAGCCTGAATCGGGGCTGGAGCCGGAATCGGGACTGGAGCCGGAATAGGGACTGGAGCAGGAGCCGGAATCTGGAGCGGGAGCCGGAATAGGGACTGGAGCCGGAATAGGGACTGGAGCCAGAATCGGGACTGGAGCCGGGACTGGAGCGGGAGCCGGAATCGGGACTGGAGCCGGAATCGGGACTGGAGCCGGAATAGGGACTGGAGCAGGAGCCGGCGCAGGAGTCTGACTCGGGGCTGGAACCGGAATCTGGACTGGAGCCCGAATCGGGACTCGGGCGGGAGCCGAAATCGGGGCAGGAGCTGGAGCAGGGACTGGAGCAGGAACGGGGACTGGAGCAGGAACGGGGACTGGAGTCATGGGAGCAGGGAGGTCCGGAATAGGAAGGCCCCAGAAGTCGCAGGGAGTTGGCACAGGAGCGAGACGAGGAGCCGGCACTGGAGCGAGGAGGCGAGGAGCCGGGACTGGAGGGCATCGAGGAACTGGGACTGGAGCGAGGAGGCGAGGAGCTGGGACTACTGGAAGAACTGCAGGCCCAGGGTGTTGGGGAGCTGGGACTGGAGAGGGACCTGGTCCATCCTCCTCAGAGGACCAGTCATCCTCAGTGGTTTCCCCCTCTTCATCCTCCCAGAACAGCTCCCAGGGCATTAGGTGCAGTGGCAAGTTTGACTCAAAATCAAAAAACTTGCCTTCATCCATGTTTGTCGGTCGGTTATTCTGTCACAGCTGCACGGGCAAAGTATGGCAAGGCAAGGGAATCTTTGAAATACAAGAATCTTTATTCTAGAACATAACCCACATAGACTAATTAACAGAAAGACAGAGGACTGGACGAGACCAACAAGACATTAACGGGGAACAGGTGTGGAAACAGAAACGGAGGGAAAACTAACAAGACAGGAAGCACAGACCAAAAAAGGTGACAGGCAGGTAAACACAAAGCACATGGGGAACAAACAACAAGGAGCACATGACACCGGACCCTTACATTGGTAACACTTTACGGTAAGGGTGCATGAATTATCATGAATTCATGCATGAATTAATTAATGATTTATGCATTACTTCATTCCTTTATATCTTATGAATCATCAGGAATTGGTGAAAGGCTATTGATGTTCAGTTTAACACTGAATCAAAATTACACCTCTCCCTTTTCTTCTCCAATAACATTGTATGCCCTACACCTTTCTTCCTAGTAACATTGTAGGCCCTAACTGTTGAATGACTCATGGCACCATGTTTTTATACTGCGCCAGGATATATTGTGTAGGCCACATCATTATTTGTATAAGCGCACACACTAAATGGAGATCTAGGATTAGTTTGCATTACAAATGCAGAGTATAGACTGCACCTCAAAGGCGACTTTTTATTTATCAGCGCAATGCTATGCACTATGCTATAAGTCAGGGGTCGGCAACCTTTTTTGCCTGGAGAGCCACTTTTACCAATTTTTTTTTTTTTTTAATCTCAGAAGAGCCACATAAAGACGGTTACAAGAAAAGTTTGGATAATTAACGTACAGTTACTTTCATTCAACAGAGGATTTTTAAATACACTTTCTACTAGATTTAAAAGTAGGCCTAATGTGCAAGTAACTTGAAATGTAAAGTGAAATGACAGAAGTATAGGCCCAGGGGCGTAGCCAGGATTATTTTATAGGGGGGGCAAGCTGGGTCCAGACTTTTTATTGGGGTGGCACTTGGGAATCAAAACTACTATTTGAAAACTACTCAAAAAGTTTTGAAGATTAGGATAGCCTATTTTAATAATGGCAATAAATTGTGTAAAGCCAACACTGATACACAGGTCAGTTTGTTGTCCACTCCAAAACGTTTTCCATAAATAGGCCAATGCTATAAAAAAGTACATTAAATGCACCTTACTTAATCAGTCTTATTCAAATGATGTTAAAGAACAATAATAAATACTACAAATATTGTATGCAGATATTTAATCTTATACTGATGGCCAAACTATATTTCTTTCTGATATCCACTCCAAGTACTTGGCTGTAAGTAGCATGGCTCTGAATTAAGAAATTAACCCTTAGAACCCCAGACTGTTTTAAGGGCTTTTTCACTACCTTTAGTTAGACGCATTTATCCTGGTCAATGAAAGTGCCATACACACATGCTATACATTGTTTTTTTTCCAGCAGAGTCTAGGCTACCCAGATCTGCCACAATTGCATGTATTAATACTTGCATTGATTTAATTTAGATTTTTAAATAATATATTTTAACATGTATCTCACCACTGCAAGCTGTCAGCTGGCACATGTGTGTGTAGGGCAAACTGTCTATATCATTGCCATGGTGGAGGGATTCTCTGGGGCTGAGCAAATGTGAAAAATATGTGGTTTGTGCCTTACGGAAAAAAATGCCTTTTTTTTTTTTATTTAGCCCTATGAGCCCTACTCTATTTTTGGCCATTCTCACTACCCTTAGTTATAAGCATTTATCCTGGTCATTGTAAGTGCCATAAACACATGCTATATTTTTTCAGAACAGTCTACCCAGATCTGCCACCAATTCATATTAATACTTGCATTGATTTAATTTTGATTTTTAAATAATAGGATACAAAGACAAAAAGCGTATTATACCATTCTTATTTTACATTACATTACATTACATTTGGCTGACGCTTTTTAACCAAAGCGACTAACAACATGGTAAACAGTAAGTTTTAGAACAATTCTCACAATTTTGGGACAGTTTAAAAAAACATTAGAGTACAGTAAGAATAAGTGCGTCGGTGAGTGCTGTTTTTAACAGTTACTTGTCAGATTAAAATGGCTGGTGAGTGCTAGGATCAGTAAGACTTCTTGTAAGTGTTGCTATGAGAGTAGATGTTCTCTAAAGAGCTGGGTCTTCAGGAGTTTTTACATTTACATTACATTACATTTGGCTGACGCTTTTTAACCAAAGCGAATTTTGAAACGTATCTCTGTCAGCTGGACATGACTTTGTAGGGCAGACTATCCTGAATCTGGCAATATAAGAACCATGGTGGAGGGGGGCTTTGGGGCTGAGCAATTTACATACATGTGGTGTGCGCCTTACAGAAATAAATGCCATTTTTTTTATTTAGTAATGAAAAATGCCCTTTCTGCGCCTCATATCTGTGACACGAACTGATCTGACCTGACTGAACCCGAGTTTGCATGTTCTGTGTGTACACTCATGATGATTCTAAAACAACTTTACTGTCATGAACAAAGTGAAGGCAAAAAGCTGTTTCTTTGTCGAATAAATTGGGATGCAATGTGAGTCTCGCATTGGATGTGTAGCACTGTTAGATTCAGTGCCACTAAGGCACCGCGGGCGCGCATGCGCGATAGTTTTTCTCTTGCTTTTGCAGTCCGAGCACGGAATGTCACGTTCTTGAACTAAAGAAAATATTCGATATAACTACACATTTATAACGTCTAGAAATATCTATTGTGATAACTTTTCTACTTCTTAACTTTAAGTCTCGTATATTGCGCACCAAGAAGATATTTTATTTTGTTTCAACACGAGAAGAGCTTCGGTGAGTTTATCTTATCACGTTTGTGAATGATATGTGAATAGTCAATCTAATGGTGAATTGGAGACCATGAAAGCTCACAAAAAACAGTCGAAGCATTTACACATACACTACACACATACACAGACACTTTTATTTGCTGAATTTGAGTGGTAGGAGATCCACATTTTCTTTGGTTGTTTTAATTTAACGTTTGAATGTAACTAGACGCGAATCTGCGCAGCTAATCTGTTCATTGAGCTCACATAGTGATATTAGCTTGCTAATATACTTAGAAATGAATGTTAGGTTGACAGTTAGTCAACACTTTTGGGTGAAATATGTATTGTTGTACATTTTCCTGGATAATTACGGTGTATAACCGAACCCTTCTATGTACATACTGTCTGCTCAAGGTTGGTTAGCCATGCTGGTTTACCAGTAATTTGTGCTAGCGATCTGCTTGTTGCAGCTGAGATGTCGCCTCCGTTTATTTTACGGTGTATTACGGCGTTATGCCTATTGATTTTTTGATGAAAAAGTTTAAATGAGTTCTCATAGAAAAGAAATGTTTGATGGTAACTGTTACACTGTTTCGTGTAGATTGGTTTTTTATACGGATAGAAGATTTCAGTGGATTCCAGACGAGCTAAGATGGCGAGCCTGTCCAAGATATTCAGCGTGTCGACCGCCCAGCCTGCTGCAGTCTGATCAACTGCAGCAAGGTTTCTTCACCATCTGCGTGAACTTCAAGCAGCGCACACGGATTACAGATAAGCGTTCCTTCCCACACAAGGAGCCCAAAGGAAACTACTTTTGAATGTTCTGTTTATACCATAAGGGACGTTTGCATTTATTTATAGTTCAACATTTTCTTTAATACCTAAAAGGACTTTTTCTTACTTTAACAAACTCACTGAACTGCACTGATTGAATTGCACTTGCTCTTGAAGGGTGATTGATTGATACTGGGAAAGTGTTTATTTGTCATTTTTACAATTATACTGCCTTACATACACCACATCCATACATCATACATTGCCACACTTCACTAATAACTGCACACATGTATTTTCTTTCATTTACTAAACTAAGGGAAACTGTACAAAATAAAGTGCTTATAGTTGCCATATCTTGGGTTCAGCTTTTACTTATTACACGGCTCAAGAATCTAGTAATCTCAGATGTGTAGCTTTTAACTGGTCCACAACACAAGTGCTACAGATGCCATGCAGGAATTTGCTGGGATCTCAAAACCGCATTATGAACTTTGCCATAGAGAAACACATGATAGCGTTGGATTATGTACATGCCTTGCCACCACAACACACAAAAACGTGGGGTAAGTCGAGCTATATGAAGTTATTATTTTGATGTCATTTCGTCTGTTTTATAACCCAGAAGGATGTACTTGGTATCAAATGATAGCTCTCTATCTCCTCTTTCATCTGACATGCGTGGCATATCTATCCAATCACGGGTTCGTGAGTAGCCTACAGTAATTCAAACGAGAGTTGGTTTTTGTACATGATGTTATTTTTTATAGCCCAGAAGCATCGATATACAGGGACGGATTAAACAAATATGGGCCCCTGTGCACAATATCAAAAAAGGCCCCCCCTCCCCCTGACCACGACGCGCGCGGGCGCGTTTGCGCATGCCCGTGCAAGTGACGTGCGCGTGCAGCCAACGCTTCTCTCTTTGCTGTCGCTGTGCAGGCTGGTGCACAATTTCACACAATGAAAATGTAGTACATTATGTCATATATTATAACTCAGGCCCACACAGAAATGAATTCCAGCAGCTGTTTTTATTATTAGGCTGTAATCTCCCTTTGCTGTCCAAACAGTCTACAACAACATTTTTCACTAAACGGACCGTACAACAGTTGTCATATTTCTGACGGACCGGTAGCAGGGACGTTGATAGTATTTTGTGAGAGGTGGTGCTGATCATATTACGGGGGGTTCGGGGGTGTCTCCACCGGGAAAATGTCAGCAATTTTTATTTTTTTACTTTTCACTGAACGGAGCTGGGGGGGCCAGCAGGGTGGCCAAGCTTTGACCAGTGGTGGCCGTGCCCCCCCCCTGGCCACCACGTAGCTCCGCCCAGTGGCACAAAAAGTGGGTATGCACTTTATGCGGCGCATAGGGGCGCAGCACCATGGGGGCGCCAAAGCGTAAAAAATAAATTAGTTAATTAAAAAAACAATCTTTTTTGGTATTTTCTATATGTAGCTGCTGTTGTGCAATTCTAAATAATCATTTCTGTATTTCCTCAATGTTATATAGCATTTTAGAGGTCTAACAGGCTAGGCACCCTATCTCATAAGATTCCATCATAGAATTTTGACATAGAAGAGGGAGCGGGGGGGGGGGGGGCGCCCTGAGCGAACAGATGAGTTGCTTCTATGGAAAAAGATGGATAAAACAAAAAAGCCGTCAGGGCTAAAAATAGAAAAAAGAAAGAGGAAAAAGGAGATGGCATGTCAAGGGACAGCAGTTAAATAAGTGTATGGTGAAAGGCAACAGGTAGGATTTAAAGTGTGGGCTTGGAGGCTTGCAAATATTCATGTTAACAGACTAGCTAGTGCCAAATTGGGGTTTACGGCTAGCTTATTGCAAAATCAATGTTGCTGCGCTGACAACTAGAAAATATAGGCTATAAGGTAGCATGTAGGCTACAATAACTGACAAGAATCTGGAAAACATAACTAACAATAACTCTGGTTTACCGTGGAGGCTTACAAATAGGCCTAGGCCTATTCATGTTAAAGTTCAAGTTTATCTAGCTCTAATGGCAAGCACCAGCCCCGGATCTCACACTTAGTAGCATCTATTTATAGTTTTTATTTCGTTTGTGCATCAAAACCTTCCGAAATGAGTTATCGATCAAACATGCAAGAATAATTCATACCTTTGGGTTTTCACAATCTTCATGCAGCTCTACCTTGAGTACCAGGCCTATGTGTAATTTGGAACGCATCTTGAGCATGCATAAGAAACAAAGGCAGAGACACCAGCTGGCTTGACATTGTTGCCATCTCCTATTTAATAAGAAACGTTTAAAAGGAAATTACGAATTAAAGAAAGGTGAGGCTATAGGTGACAGAGTTATCAAGTTCCCACTGTCTCACCATTTATAAGCTCAGGTTGGTGAGAGGGCTCTTCAACATTGCCTGTACTCACTGATTTGTAACATGACCAAGAATATAAAGATTACTTTGCTTCTGAATAATTGAGTTGGTGAATCTTCAATAATTAGTTTTCCTTAAGCTAAGCATTTCCATGAAGCATATAGATGCCGATTGAAACGTAGCCTATTCCATTCAGATAGCTAAGTGGCTACCAGGCTCATAATGCACTTTTAATTGCAAATAGAAATGTCAAGCCAGCAACAACTCATTACATGTTTCCATCCTAACAATGAAAGCTGCTTGTATTAACTTAATATTGTGTTGTCAATGTGGCGCAAACAAACAAGGCTGGAGTTGGATCAGCCTTATCCTTTGTGAGCAAGAGCTGGCAAAAGGACGTTATGATAACCGTCTAGACTCAGCGCCTCTTAAAGTGACAATGCACCAATTATCAAAACTTCATCAAAATACACACTAATAGTACTTTATTGGCCTTTTTTATCTTTAGTTGTTTGTGTTATATTTTTGTTATCATCTATCATATACATGTAAGATTAATCACAATCATAACTAAAACAGCAGCCTAGTTTTTGTTTGGGGGGAGACACAGGCACATGGAACAGAGACACATGGCAAACAAACAAAGGAGCACATAGCAGGCATGATGGGAAAAACACTAGACCGGGAAAACAAGACAAGACATGGTCCTTACACAAGCATTTCCTTGGTATGGCCCAACAAAGCTCATCATTGGGACTGAATGCATTCTGAATGAAAACAAAAATAAGGTAGACCCATATGTAGGTAGACAGATATTAGTTTGGGATACTAGTGTGCTAACCTGTTCTATGTGAGTTGTCAGTTTGCAAAGCCAGGGTTGTATAGAAAACAAAACACAATTGTTTTTCCTAATGTGCTTTTGCTGTTGTTTTCATGTTCTTTTAACAGACAACAAGATAGATCACAATCACCTTCATTCACTTCCCCATCATTGCCAATGACAAATAACAACTCAAAGGGTTTCCTATTCGACTTCGCCACTCACATGTAAATTATCTGCACGCTCTGCAAATTATCCCTGTTCTGCTGATCATGTTCTTAATTTCCCTTAAAGGTGCAGTTAGTGATTATACACGACTTCAAGCCCATACCATTTGTTATCACATTCAGTAATCAACTCCTCACCATCTGTTTGCTATTCAATGTTGGGAAGGTTACTTTTAACATGTATTCCACTACAGGTTACTAACTTTTTTTTGTAATTTCAACAGCACAAGGGGAGTTGCATAACTTTTTGCAGAACACTCAAAAACGAGAACCATACTGGCCTAAAAAATGCTGGCTGATTATAGGCCATATGTGCCTACAACAAAGCTAATTTTACATTCTGCATTCTGAGAGGATTTTCATTCAGGCTACAACACACAGAGAATGAAAGAGAAAGGAGCCACCTAAGACATACATAGGCTACGTTGCAAATATATGAATTTGAGTTTGGAAAGCCTTGACCTATATTGTAATGATTTAAAATGTAATTGCTTAAATTTATCAATGTAACTGTATTCTGAATATCTCCCATTTAAATTGTAATTATTTTCAAGTACAGTTATTTTATATTTTAATTATTATACGGCTCTTCACAATGCAAGTAGAATGCTCCATTGACTTGAATGGGATTTCCCAAAGTTCTAGCGGTCATTATTTCTTGGAAAAGGACCTCTGAAAACAAGAATGACTGCTGTCAATGGCAACGGAGTTTGTGCTTGGAACTTCATTCAAAAGTGAAAGCAGACGGTTGATCAGCTGTGCTCTAAAGAATGTTTGATTCAAGTTCAGCCTGTGTTGCGAACTATTTGTTTCTCAGCAAAAGCCACGACGAAACGGTAACAAATAAGTGTAAAGAGACATATCATGGAGTCGTTTTGGCAAGTAGCCGTATAATAAGCGGGATAATGTATAGAACGCCGGTCATCATGGGAAAATAAGTCCCTTTCCCCATAATGACCGGCGTTCTATACATTATCCCTTACATACGTAATCTGGAATACATGTATTCCGTTACCTCTCAACACTGGCTGACCAATGTGGAAAACACATTTTAGGAACAGCATGTTGGAGAGGATGTGGTGAAGGTAAGGCAAATCACACTCACATTTTTTCTCATGTCCGGTAATAAGGTCCTTTTGGGAAGAGGTAGGAAGAGCCATTTCACACATCTTTGATTTAAAAGAACCCCTCACATTAGAAAACTTTTTAGGCATTGGCATAAAATCTAAGATTAAAACAAAGTACTGCAAACTTTTTAATATCCCGAGACTAACTGCACTTAAGCAACTCACAAGGCTATGGAAACAACCAAAACAACCTGTAATACTTACATGGTACAATACAATAGAAAAAGTTTTGGAAATGGAGAAAATGATATTAAAAACTAGAAACCGTTCAGAAATATCGAATAAAACTTATCCAGAACTTATACTTAACAAAATAAATAACTACTTTGAAAATATATGTGTATAACAGACCTGCCTCTACAATGACACTCATACAGGCGCACACTCATGCACACATTCATACACTTATATACATACATACATGAACACAGGTAAGCCAATTCACTTATGTCTATTATTTAATTACTTATGTCTTGTATTTATGTCTTTGTCATTTGCTGGGGATGTTTGTTTTTGTTGTTGTGATGTTCCTCCTTTTTCTTTTTCTTTTTTTCTGTCAATGTAATGTCTGTCAATGATTGTCTGTCAATGTTATGTTTTTTGTGTTTTGTTTCTGTTGGTGATTGTTTATTTTTTGAAGGACAAAATGTAAAAATGTTAAATAGTAGTGCAGTAGAAGACCTGTCATAATGATTTGATTGTAAATGAAAGCACTACATTTAAATAAAGTAATAATAATTAAAAAAAAAACACTGGCTGCCCATTACGTAAGTAGGCTGTAGAAACCCTGGTCTCTGTAAGCAGCCCAGGTTCCAGAAATGGAAACAAACAAATTGGGGATAGCCTGACTCCTAAACAAAAGAGAAATCCTGTGTCGAGTTTCCCTGGGAATACTGAATGGAGGGGTGAGCTGCCTCTCTGGTGTGTTTGTTTGGTCCTGGTTAAAATATAATGGATGTTTTGTACAAAAGTGTCTGCTACTAAATTTAAATATAAACATAGCGTGACTTCCTGCACCATCGCTGACTGCACCTTTAACCATTGTCTTTATCATTGTGTTAGAGTAAAGTATTAGCATGTGTTGTGTGTTAGCATTCATAAAAAGTGATAACTCAAAGCGGTATCCAATTTTAAAGTCCAAGTTTAGCTTTCAACCCAGCAGAAGTTAGATATTCCCTAGAAATAATGTTTTGTTACACGGAATATTTACATTTAATTACAACGAATAACCTTATTTTCATTTAATCTTGGGCAACAAATTAGTTCACAGAAGAAGAATGAGGCAACAGGGTGTTTCACCAAAGGTGTCCCTGACATCCAACACCAGTAAGATTTACTTGTTTTGTACTGTATTTCTGTCCTTTCCTAATTACTTTATTTTCAAACGTTCAAAAGATTGGTGCATATTTAAGATGATACAAATTGTTGCAAATATATATATATATATTTTTTTTTTTATGTTCCTACACAAATCCAAACTGTGTGAAGAAGTTCAAAGACTTCCATCTTTTCAAAGTTGTGTACGGTGAGTATATGAGTAAATTAATTTACTGTGACTTTAACCCATACTGTATGTGACTGAAATGTGTTAAGGAAAAGCCCAACAGTTTATGGGGGCCTAGCAGTGAATGTTATAAAGCCAGTTACAGTTTAATGTTTCTCTGGAAAGTAACAATGGTCACATGAAGGTACAGAACGCTTCAGATGTCAATTTATTTGATGTCAAAAAACATCAAAATTAATTGAGGGGGGGTGGGGGGTAGCTTAGCTTCAGACCCTACTGTAACATTCCAAAATGTACGTTTACCCCCTTTTTATAATATCTGGTGCACTATGGGAATTAATTTAAGAGAAATCAGCTATGATTGCAGTCTTGAAAATAACTAGGGTGCAGCCAATAATCACAAAGGGTAGCTAGTTGGTTTATAACTAAGAAGTGTAAGGTCACAAACATCCCAGGCCAAAGTTGGATGAGTGCAGGATCCAGTATGAGAGTATCACAAGAGGATAAGAGATGATCCACACACCAGATAGCTCCCATTCACAATTTTTATTATTATTATTTTGTGATGTTTTGAACCACGTGGCTTTTCCTCAGGTTTATAACTAATCAATATGTCTTTAATATAGGCCTACTGAGAAGCAAGGTTATTTACAACTTTATACCAGTCAAGTCAAGTTTATTTATAGCATATTTCATACAAATAGGTTATTCAATGATCTTTTACATTACATTATTTGGCTGACACATTTTACATAAACAAAATCAAAATGTAATAGCTAATAAAAACATAAAAGGGCAATAGTCCAATAATAGCATAAAGGTAAAAAAGAAAACATAACACACACAAGGTAATAGTATAAAATGGTAATATGTGTTTACAAAGTAATAATTAAGACATAAAACATAGAATGATTACTCAGTGAAATACTAGTCAAACACCCAGTGAACAGCAGCACTCTGTGGAGATTCTTAAACACAATTTTCTCTTACAGTGGCTTCTTGGAAACATGCTTTGACATCTAAAACCTCAACCAGCAAGAGGAGGAGAAGACAATTTTAAGATGGTTTACCTGGGCAAGGGAGACAGTTGGTCATAGGGCGACCTGAATACAAAAGCTACAGTGTATTTTTAGCCTTAATAGTTGTGCTTTAAATAGTGTCATTTTATAGTTTAGTTGTAAATTTTGAAATAAACATGACATGATACAATGCTCTTCATTGCTGTAATAGTTTGGGTCTTTCAAGAGTGGTCTAAAGGCATTATCTGTGCAGCATGCACTTAGTTAAAGGTGCTACTGTATAAGCGATGTTTGGTAACGTTCTGGCCAAAAGGATTGTCTGTCGAGTACCCGCCCCCTAGCTCTACAGATACAGATTCTATGGCTCTGGCTACGGGTACGAATCAGTTTTGCACCAAATATCTCAGTCACGTGTGGAGCAAAAGTGAGAGCTATACAGAAAACAGCATTTGAGACTCCTAGCGGCAGATTCAAGCAGTTGTAGTTATTGACTTGTGTGCATGCGAAAAAATGGTCACAGACCCAGATGATTAAATGAATGCATTTGGAAGAAAAATATTCTACAGATTTGCAACTCTTGTTGCATTAATTCAAGGGCTGTCAATCGATTAAAAAATTTAATCGAATTAATTACATACTGTCAAGGAATTTACCTCAACATATAGACACAAGAACCACAGCACGTAGTATTGGTTTGCTCACAGACTCTCGGCGCCACGAGGAGACAGTGCTAGTGAAAGGTATGAAACCCCTCACCATCAGTCTCTGAACCTGCAGCCCAAAAGCAGTGTCTTTTATTGTACAGATAAAGAAACAGGATGCCAGACATCTATCTCCTCCAGCGCGACTTTCCTCAAAACCTACGCACAGACACACTCGGGGGGCGGGGGGCCTTTTCCTGTGTGTCCCAACTCGAACTCTGTGTCCTTGAAACTCAGCATAATATTTTTGATTACAGAGATGATTTATATATAATAATAAATATAATAATTCCTTTACACATACTCTGTGATTAATTAATCTAAATGAATCACATATATATTTTTTGCTGTGAAAGTATTTTAAATATTTAAATTCAAATGAGTCATTGAATAATCAGCATTAGTGACATTAAAGTTCAAAAACTTTATTATTATTATTCTCACTGTTCAAAGAATGGCCATAATAATCTATGATATGACCTAATATTCTGAGGAAATGAATTTAAAAGTGCTTCGGGAAGAAGTTTTTTTTCACATACAAGGCATTTCAGGCCACAGATATAACCTAGGGGACACAATGAAAATAAATTAACACTCCCCTCAATGTCACGAGACATAGAACGGCTCAGGGTCAAAGGTCATACAGAATCGATTAATCTGCGTTCTTTTTTTTAATCAGTTATTTTTTCTCAAATTAATTAATCGAAATTAATCAGTTATTTTGACAGCCCTAAATAAAACACATCTTTCTCTGCACACACTAACTTTACCAAAACACTGGAAATCTGACTCAAAATGAAATTACTTCACAAGGTACATGCAGTCAATCAAAGTACACCAGGTTTTAAAATACTGGCTATTGTTGGCATTACAAAATCGGCATAGACTTTTATGTTTCAGTTTTACAGGTATTTGCATGCAAAACATGCAATCCACCGTTTTTACACTACATTTCTTGGTTGGTAACTGTATGTCCACATTCAAAAGCATTCCAGTAAAAAGCAAATTTTGAAATGAAGAGTTAGTACAGTATATATTTAACAAATTGTGTTTTTTAGAAGAAAATTATCCATTGGCCAATTGTGTTTTGTAGGTGTGAGTCTGGGGTAAGAGTTTAGAAAAAGTATCTGAAGTGTGGGTGCTTGTTACCGGTTGAAAAAAAAAAACTGTAATATACTCTTTATGTGTCAGATATGTTGTAGGACAGGACAGGAATTACCCCAATGACCCTCAAGTAGCAAATGAAAATAAACTAAAATTAAAATATAAATTGAAATAATAGCTAAAATATGACGTTTAGAAACAAAATAGATTCCTTGATAATAAATTGATAGAATAGTAGGTGACTGTTACATTACATTACATTGCATTACATTACATTACATTACATTTGGCTGACACATTTTTAACCAAAGCGACTAACAATATGGTTACAGTTAAGACTGCTCATTTTTCTGTAGAAAGTACTTTGTCACTAACCATTATGAACAGTTGTCAGTCTTTACAGAGGATTTACACTGTATTTATTTTACTGTAAAGGTGACTGTGCTTGCCTAGTTAAAACATCTCACTGGTGCTCTTTCCTATTATTCAAATTCCAGCCATGCAAAACAATGGAAGAGTGTGCATGTATGAGGAATGCTGAAAAGTGCTATGGAGATTGCATTATTTGCAAAATAATTAGACAAGATATCCTTTATAGTGCAACAAAAAGAAACATTATCCAGTGCATCATTACTGCATATGATGCTGAAAGGGAAGTGGACTTAGGACAAATCCTCACTGATTAATGTCCCTGTACTGTAGCTATTGGAGATAGCGATGGTTATTTGTGAAGTGGAAATAAGTCTATCCTCACTCAAGTGCTGTCTAGCAATGTGGAATGTCCAGTAGTGATCACTGCAAAAACTGCTCATTCAACACTGGTAATAGATGCTCAAGATCTAGTTATGTCTTTAGGACACCCATCTGACTGCAGCACATTTAAGAAGTATGCAGGAAAGTTTGTAAGAAACTTTTGCATTTTTATTTGGTATTTGTTATGTGGTAGCAAATGATGCTAACTATCTAGCCTGGGTGTTCCCATGCTGCCTTGCGCGCGATTTGATTCATGCTGCTAAGGCAGCCTGGAGACCATGGAGCAAATTTTCGCCTGAGATAGGGGACCAATCACAGAACAAGGGGGAAAGCAAGACAATGATGAGCTATGCACAGACGCATTTGATGGACATCCGTGGCACCCAATAAACGGAACGAATAAACGGAAAATTAACGTTTGGTTCCCAGACCACGTCTCTTTGAGAAGTGGTGGCGCTAGCAAGGCTACTAACTATCAAAGAAATAGACCTAATGTAGGAATGCACACAGATTGCAGAAATGCAGTTTTGTAGAATTGCAACAGATTGCAGTTTTGTAGAATTGCAACAGATAATGATGTAGGTCTATCTGATTAAGACCTGAGTGGTTGAAACATACTTATTAAATTACACTGGGAGCAAAGAAGATCTTCACTTTTTTCCCTTTGCAACTGTCAAAGAAATCCCATAAACACAGGATGGCCTAGGGTAGCCTACATCAGATGGCCTAAAGATTATCTCCTCTGCATAGCATTAAGTGATTTGCATGCAGTAATTTGAACAGTGACCTTGATCTAGCCTACTTTAGCTATAAAGGTAATTTATTGCCAAAACACCACACAATATAAATGAGCTATAACAAACAATCAAGGACTTAATCACACACAAATTACTGTTTTACTAATTAATAATAATTATGTAGGAAGTTTAGAAGTTTAAAACCCAGAATTGACCAAAAGTGCACCAAATTCAACACAAATGACTCAATACACTTGGAGGAGGCCTGCGTCCTTTCTTTTCCAGATATTTTAGGATTTGGATATCGTTTCAGTATCGAGTATCAAGATATTTATGGCAGGTATTGTATCGAAGTCATAATTTTGGTATCATGACAACACTATGCCAGAGCCACTCTGAGGCTCTACCACCAACAAGTGATACTGCTCAATGGCATAGGTTATCAGAAGAACACATTATCAAGCTCTAGTAGGCAAGCACACATACCAAATCCAGTGTTACTAGAAGTAAAATGTTTTTTACTTGTCTAGCTGCAGTTCTGCATTAGGCTTATTCCCGCAATCTATGTAAGCCTACTGTAGGATATATTCTGAGTTGAAAGTTATCTATGCAATTTGTTATTGTAATGAAACGCATTAAACACCACATGTTTTGATTAGAATCTCCGAGTTTATTAGTCTACATGTTAACTGTAATCATGTTCCTATTAAATATGTTAATAAACTATAGTATGGCTTCTTTAATGCTCAAACATGTAATTAGAGAACAATTTTATTTGGTTTTAGCGATTACTTTTGAAATTAACCCAATTTAGGGAAAAATAAGCAACAAAAAAAATCACGATTTTATGTAAAAAAAAAACTGATTATGCGGCTTAGAACTCAGAATTGAGCTTGGTACTGTATAAAAAAAATATTCAGAATCAGCACCCTCAAATTATGTAAGAAGGGTGATTAACCAACTTTTCCTAAAATTTGCCCAGAAGTTCTCTTCTGTGAAGCTGCTCTCCCTCTAAAATGCAGAGACCAAATTTCCCTCACGGTATCAAAAGAGAATAGGCTATATACTAGGCTATACTATACTATAGGCTAGGCTACTATAGTAACTCATTGGATGATTGAACAGCCCTCAATAAGGAACTCGTTTTTTTTTCATGGGTAGGCTACGCCTAACCTGACCCTAGCCAGATGAATGTCGTTCCGCTTAGCTCCGCCTAGCTTCACTCACATTGCCAGGTTAGGCTATGCCTGTCACTTGTAGGTGTCATTTAACAGACATTTATACATACCCCACCTTCCTGCAAACTTTGGACAACATAAATCTATACATGGCTCTTTTATGCATATTGGCGAACGAGGTACACACATGACCCATTTTGAGCTCCAACTCAAAGGCAAAGCAATTTCCCCTATCCAAACCATACATTGTTTGAAAGCCTGTCACTAGTAGGTGTCATTTAATATACATTAGTACATACCCCACCTTCCTGCAATCTTTGGAGGACCTAAATCTATACATGCCTCTTTTATCCATATTGGCTAACGAGGTACACACATGAACCATTTTGAGCTCCAACTCAAAGGCAAAGCAATTTCACCTATCCAAACCATATATTTTCTGAAAGCCTGTCACTTGTAGGTGTCATTTAACATACATTAGTACATACCCCACCTTCCTGCAATCTTTGGACAACATAAATCTATACATGGCTCTTTTATGCATATTGGCGAATAAGGTACTCATTAATATCATTGAAAATTAAATATAATGTAACTTACCTGTCGTATGTCACATACCTGTATCTTCATGATGCGCTAAAATGCTGAGCATATAGGTTCTGGAGGGGAAAAAAACAGAAACATGCTTTGCACATAGAACAAGGATAGAGTAAAAATAAATGCATAATGAATCCAACGACATGGATTCATAAGTTAGGATATGTAAGGTGTATTGTAAAATGTAAGCATTGTTTTGATTGATTTTGGTTTGAACACATTCCTATGAAAATAAAGCTTAGGATAAAGTCATACACTACTCACCCTGGAGCTCAGACCCTGTGGCAATAAAGACAATTTAGACACAGACAAACACAAACACAAACACAAGCATACTGTTCTGAGGTTGTAAGCCTGCTGTTGTTATTTAGCAGTAGTATTTTACTTCAATTTGCGAAACATAAATATTTTGTATCAAATGGTTAACATCAGCTGACTGAGTCCATATCCGTATTTATTTTTAGAACGTCGTTTGGTGAAATCAGCTGTTTGAGGCATAAACTTCACTGGCTTGCTTAAACTAAAACGCTAATCATAATATTAAATATGTCACGTCTTCACATTTGACTTCGATACGGCAGTTTACACAACTAAACTAGCCTAGCCAGTTAAATATGGGCTGTGTTACACAACTAAACTACACAACTAAACTAGCCTAGCCAGTTAAATATGCGCCGTGTTTGTAAATGAGGAAATGGAGAAATCGGTTATGACGTAGTATGGCGATAGAGCGCGTGCTGACTGCACGTCTGGCTGTAGTTGGTCCCTCGCGCCGTGTGTGCACGTCTCTCTGTGAGATCTTGTTGGCAATATCAGTAGCCTACAGTACAAATTCCATTTTCTTGTAGACCGACGGAACAAGTTGAGGCAGGTAAGAGCTGACATAGGCTATGACTTAACATTAATTTGATCGATTGAAACAATTATTCAGCACATCTTTAATAAGGATCTTGTTTGTTCTCACACTTGAACTTCACTGTATCACTGCAGTTGTCGGTTAGTGTCTGTAATAAGATAGCATAGCAACCGTTTTTTGTTGGTTGTGTGAACTTGTGTCCATTGCTTACCAACGTCCCCTCCCCCAAACCACTTCCTGCTCTGCAGTGTGCCACGTGATTTCACAGAAGAGGCTGAGACCAGATCGACCTTATTCTTTGTTGAGACTGAAAGTGAAAGTGTAAGTGTGTAGGCTACCTGAACGTTCAACCAAAGAAGGTACACAATGAGTGACTCAGAGAGTGAGGGTGGGGACATCTCTGAGGCGTGGAAAAACAGGTTAGTAATATGCACATATCTCAGGTAGTTCATCTGACTGTGATATAAAGAAAATAAAGATAGCCTCCCCGTAGGCCTACACTGTTGCTGCTGTTCCCGAAGTGATTCAATACACAACGTTTATACTAATGTTGCGGTTAACTTTTGACAAACTTCTGGCAATATTTTCTAGTGAACTCATTTGTTTCCCACAGATATGCTGCAAATCTGCCGCAAACATTTCATTTTTGTAAGGGGTCATTTAGAGCAATTAAGAAATGAAATCATGAACGCCTACTTTTACACCGTGAAACCTTTCACTATGCCCTTAATACTATAGCACCCCATGGACTAAAGGAAGAGTTTGTCGTAAAGAGGTACTTGGCAACTATTTCAACGTAATAAACCCATTCAGTGGCGGAGCTAGGGGGTGGCTTAGGGGGCTTAAGCCCCGAATCTTTTTTCAAAAGCCCCGAATCTTTTTTTAGTGTTTTAAATTCCCGGCAACTCTTATTTCCAATATAACTTCCCCTCGGTTTCTCTATAAATGTCACCAAATGCTCTATTACTGAGGAAATATATCCCTTATTTTCAAAGCCCAATATTGAAAAATAATTTGACTTGCTACACGATCTATGCCAGGTCTCTGGGCTATGGTGATTTCAATGGTTAGATTGATTTGTTTAGATTCAGTGAAAATGCTGCCTTGACAACGCTACGTCATGGCTTCGGTGTTCCAAAAAGCCTCTGTCAGAAGTCTGTCACTTTTACAGTCTGTGATAAAACACTTTGTGCACATGTTGTTGAAACGTTATGGATATTAGAAAGTTTTTCAAAAGACCACCCAACTCCGTTCAAGCAACAGCATCGCCCAGTGAACTGACGGATGGTGTTGTTTCAGGTTGGTGATTTCACGTTAAGAGCTTTCTGTCAGTTAGGCAGGCTAACGTTAGGCTACTTGGCTAGCTCCCTAAATGCTTAACGTTAACGTTAAATGTCCTCGTTCGTCGGCGGAAAAGGCAAATTCAATACTCTCATAGGCTAGCTAAGCCTACTGCAGAATAAGAAATTCCAGCTCCCAAAACAAAGTGATCCTCGTCTTGTAATAAATTAGGCTACACTGTTTTGAAATGTCAGAAAAAACCATTAACAGTTATCTGCCCATGTCAACTTTTCAGTGTCATATCGATATGTTGCATAAGCCTACCTTAAAACCTTGTTGACCTATCCACCACCACAGATCTTATAATCCAAGAGTCCACATAAATATAAAAGTCATGTTATGTTGTTTTGGCTGCCTAACTACAATGATATATTGAGAGGAAAGGGCCCTTTCCATAAGTGTGTTAATCAAGCACCATGCAGTCTGCATTCATAATCTAGGTGCTTGATTTTATGCACCTGTGTAAAGGGGCCTGATGAAACCTATGAATAATCTTGCTAAATTACAAAATTAATATAATTTAGAAACGCCTATGTCAAGATGATAATGCAGTCCTTCTAAAATACCCTTATCATGATCATCATCATCATGTATCATGATGACTGGCCATACTGTAATTATATCATAATATTATGTAGTATAAGATATTCTATATATTTGTCACACAGATGAGATCAGGGAAGAGGAAGAAGGAGAATAGCAATAATAAACAATAATGTCATATCAAACAATAGCCTAATGAAAATAAACAAATACTATAATATACAAACCATAAGAAACGCTTAATTAACTAAGCTAAACAGATATGAACAGATATTGCCTCTTGAAAGACCCAAAACTATAATTTTGTGTCACAGTGTAGTGCCAGTCAGATACCTTGCATCTGTTGAATGTTAGTTTCACATTTTTTAAGTCTCAATGTGTCCATTAGTTTACACAAAATTCACTAAAAGTCATTATTTAGCCAAATAACTTTTAGTGTCCCGCCGGCGGGACGGTTACCCCCCTCCCCCACCTCCCCCCAACATTCTAAATCAATTGTATGCACCATATTGCTATGTAGCATAGTAATGTTATACACCATTTCAAAGCTTTGACTCTTGGGAATCCAAAAATGACAACTTTTTTTCATGTACAATCTGTATAGTGCTTTACATTCTCAGATTAATTTTATTATGTCTCAATTAAATTTGATCCAAAATGCCCCCCTCCCCCTCCTCCGCTTTTGGTGATACCCTGACTTCTGGCTGCAGTGTAGCTGCAGCACAATAAGTAGATGCCTCATATTGGGTACTGAAATATTCACAAGAATCCATAGAAATTGAATCTTCATGTTGTATTATCCAATATTAGTTGTACAGATGTATAGTCTATCTTATACACACTCATTGAACCAACAAAGTAAATGCAAAAATAGAGACTTTTCTTGTAATTATTCCATATTTTGTGTAGTCAGTCTATATCAGAACACCTGACATACAATCTAAATAGTCCACAAGAAACCTCAAAGTGTTACCTTTCATTTGAGACCAGGATTATGCTTCTACACAAAGGGGTTCATGTGCATTTGATTGTCAGTATGCATTTTGGATAACAAAAAGTCCTATGGGGAGTATCCATAGGCATTTTACAAAACGCATGGGCATACCGTGGCAAATAATCTAATAAAATAGTCTAAAGCACTCATATTTTCATTCTATATTGATCAGCTTTTGCACACAGCTGGTTGCTAGGGCTTAGTTGTGTTTCTAAGGGATATCAAGTGACCTAGAGGGCTGAAATGTGGTCAGTTCAGAGATGCTTGTAATCCGGCAGAAAGAAAAAACTATATTCTAGCCTCTGTAGCTCTTTGTCAGTACATCACACAGTTATCTTGACTGCTTCCTACGAAAGCTACAGGTTCTCAGCTTTCTATAGAGGTCCAGCACTTGATGGTTGACCCCAAAAGAGGTGGGAACAATGCCCTTGTAAATAGGCACAGTGCAATTTTAGGCAAAAAAAACTTGACATTTTTACTGAGAACTATGTAGTTAGGGGGTTATTTAAAAAAAAATTAAATGGGCTAAGCCCCGAATATTTACAATGTCTGGCTCCGCCCCTGAAACCCATAGACTATATGGAACTGGACAGTGTGCCGTCTGTTAAGAGTGATGCGAGCGCTAGTCCAGAGCCCCCTGGTGGCTGGTTGCAGTACAAAGCGTAACTCTGCCCATCTCCATGTATTTCAATGGGCAAGTAGCCAACTTTCCGTGTCACTTTTCTCACCTAAAACTATTTTTGCATCTACAACTTTTTATTCGAAAAAATAGTTTTCAAGATGCTTCAATACACACTATTTTTCTTTTCTCGCTGAAATTATTTTTTTAAATGTTATTTTAACAAATCTAAAAAGGGCGTGTTTACACCTATGATTGACAGCTGGCTGGCAGAAGACTCGACTCTTTGTCGCTACCTTATTTTAACGACACCTGATATCGACACGTAATCTAACCTAAATAAGTGTTGCTGTTATTATCATTAGGCTATATCTTATCACAGTCTGATTAAATACATATTGATAGTCATACATTGTGTGATTGTTTGTAAGAGACATCGTTGTTAGTTGTGACTGATTCTTAGTGAAAAAATGTGCTGTTCTTTCGTAGATGCTAAGTATATTAGCTTATAGCATGCTAAATCATGCTAGCATTAGCCAGTTGATAGGTAAAGTAAAAGGGCTCTGCTATATTGATCCGAAGTAACGTTAGCCATAGTCACGATCATTTACAGTCCTACTTGTTTCAAATGGTTTAATGTAACCAGTGATTGCCGCCACCACCGTTGCAACTTCATTTGAATACACTTAAGTCACTGGGAGAAGGCGATGTTAAGTTTCATTAACGTTAACTCTTGCTTAGTTTTGCACGAATGGCAATAAACGTCACCTAGCCTGCTAGGTCGACAACCTTGGTATGACCATTTATTAATAAGCCAGACAAATAACGTTACTTGTTTTTTAGTGAACACATATTGGACCATAGCTTAACGTGAGGAGGGATTCAAAGTTACAAATGGACAATTTGCTTAGTATGCTCATAACAGCGGTATCTGAAAATGCTGAGTTAAGGTATCGTTGTTACCTGCGATTGCACTCCTGGAGAAACATTTTGCATTGGTATGATTTGCTCAGGTCTTGCCAGTGATGTGTAAATCCTCCCGTAGACGTACCCCATTTGAATACGTCTAAATTGAAAACTGTGACAACTCATCATAGGCTCTCTTAATATGTCTGTAATTGTATGACTCTACCACAGGGTTGCTAGTACTAGTCTTTCACCAGAGAGGGTGCTCCATTATAAATCAAAAATGTAATATTGCAGCCTTCATGTCGGCTGTAAAAATATGAGAACATAGACCTACTACATCAGGATACTCTGTAGACATTGTACACACAATCAGGAAGCTACTTTGCTGTTCAGTGAGTCATGTGTTTAAAGTGGTACTACATTTTAAAGAAACATATTTTTATTTTTTACTTCAAGTGCATAAGAAAATACCACATTGTGATGGCTAGGTTACAATTTTGTCCAAAGCCATATACAAATACAAAACAATATAATACTTACATTTAACAGGGATCAATCAATAGCCTAATGAACTAAACAATGAAAATGGGGGGGGGGGGGCAATAATAAATAACAATGCCAACAATAACATGGTAACACTACATTAAGGAGAATATCAATAAAAAAACAATGTCAAATTAATCAACAGCCTAATGAAAATAACACAGTACTATACAAACCATAACACTTAAGAAGCGCTTAATGAACTAAGTGCATGTTGAACAGATATGCCTTTAGACCACTCTTAAAAGACCAAAAACTATTACAGGAATGAAGAGCACTGAGCAACTCATTCCACCAACATGGAACCACTGAGGGAAAGAGTCTTGAATTTGACCTAGCGTTTAAGACTGGTCGACATAACAGACACTCAACAGAAGACTGCAGTGGTCGGTTGGGGATGTACATCTTGATCATTGAATCAAAATAACAAGAAGCAGATCCAGTCGGTGTCCTATAGGCCAAAGTGAGAGATTTAAATTTAATTCTGGCTACTATAGGGAGCCAACGGAGAGTAACTAGGAGAGGGGTTACATGTGTCCTCTTAGGCTGATTGAAGACCAGGCGGCATTCTGAATGATACTTCAAACAAAATAAATAAAAACATTCAAAATTGATTTAGTATCAACCAATAATTATTCTGATATTAATGTTCTTCTAACTTCTACATCTGTGTGTAGGCTACTGTTAAATACCAAGGCAGTTAAATGCAGTGGTATAGTCTATGTGATACACAGGACTACACAGTAAACCCACTTAAAAAGCATCACCATCTCAGTATACCCATTTAAAGGAACCGTATGTAAGAAATGTATTTCAATTAATCATAAAATGGCCCTGATATGTCACTAGACATTAAGAAATCATGTTCATTACAAATACTTATATCACTGACAACAGTAGTCTGGCCAGGATATTGTCATTTAAAAAGTGAAGTTGCAGCCCTCAACTGATGTTGATGTTGTGTTTTGTCATGTCATGTTGTGTTTTGGCCTGATGCGCCACCCTCCACCTATTTACTAATCACGAAGTCAGTAGTGTTTTGGCATCTGGGTTGGCAACCTCGAGTCAGGGGGGAGGGAGAGGGGATACACCACTCTACAGTAATTTGAAAGTGATTGCAGTACCAATTTTGGCCACAATCTTACAAATGGTTCCTTTAAAATAGGCAAGGATTGCTCACAGTATACTCACCACTACAGCTAATTAGACTACACCACTGGTTAAATGGCGCATTGCAATTTACAATTTGTGTGAGTTCAGGGGCATACAGAAAGTTGAAGTTTGGGTGGCATCAATAAAGAAAATAAAAGAAAATAGAAACAAAGTGATGTGTACAGCCTCAAGTATGAATGATGTCAAGTTAACAGAAGGTTCAGAGCAGCGGCAGACCTATCTTGGTGCCACGCAAGTTATTGAAAGTCATGTGTTTCGTAGTGGTGCTGTGCCCTGTCCCATGTATAAGGGGCTTCAGGTTGATCCAGTGACAGTGAGTGGTGTCAGGGAGATGAATGTCTGGGAACTTGGAGAAAGGGGGAGGACATGCCACCTCAGACCACCCCAGCCAAACCACTTCACGTAGGCATTCCCTTGCAGACTAATGGAGACCTCCTTGCCGCCACCTCCAGTACATTCAGCCATCACCCATACCTTATCTGCAAAAAGGAAAGTTACAATAAAGTTAGTCAGACATTTTTACAATATTACAAAGCATATAATGAGGCACTCAACACCACTAGTAATACCAATTCATTAAATATATGTGTGCAATAAATGTCACTGCCTACCAAATGTTAACTACACGTTTAAACATGCAATTTTAATATTAAATTCTATATTTAAATATGTGAATGTTATCAACTTGCGTCAGCTTGAAAAATAACGTTATCAGTATGACTGATCATGGACGTTAGATGACAAATTGAGGTGTTACTTTCTTAATATTCACCGATATCCCTGGGAATTTGTGACTGGTTCTTGGCGTAGTGTTTAATGTAGGCGTTGCATTTATCGATCATTCACTTATGCGGTCTACAACTACCGACCTACCGTCACAGATGTAGCTCTAACAGAGGTGTCTTTGTTGTTAACGTTAGAAAAAATGCAACGTTGGCAAACTGGCTAGTAGTTACATTAATATGACAAGTTGATGAGGTCCATGCTTCATATAACGTTAACTTACGTTGCTTTATCACATCATAAACTGTACTGACTGTGTAATCTCCATGTACAGTCAATGGTTACTCTGTTGAGATGGCATACATTCAGATTGAGATATTTGAAAACAGCAAAAACTAATAAAACCGACTAAACATGCATCGACTCTTACGGGAGCTGTTTGCTAATCTTCACCTCAATGACTAACGTAGCCTACAGTTTACAGTAACGTTAATGTAGCTGCTAACGTTAGCATGTAATTCGCTGTCCGTATTTCTGTTGTTAGCTGATTAGTATTCACCATACTAATTTCTCACAGTCTGTAATCAACATAATAAGCTCTCTTAGACGTATTTAAGAACAACAATAGACAAAAAAACGTTTCAGTTGATACACAACACTTACCAGACAAGAACAAACCGAAGACTGTTGTTTGTGCTGTTTAGCTAACTCACAGCCGCTAAATTCATCCAGCCAGCTAGCCTTCGGCTCCGAGTCGACCTCATTATCGACCTGTGTTGTGGAAAGGACAAGGGGGCGGGTTTCTATCGACAAGGGGCGTGTTTAACTCGCTGAGTGGGCGTGCCTGACCACGACTCCTCTTCACTGCGCATGCTTCAACTTCTGCTGTGCAGCCGCACTTCAAATTGGTTGCAAATTTTCCAAGATGGCGTCGCCTCGGCGGCTTCAATTCCATAGAACACTGCTGAATGCAACCACACTGTCCAGTTCTATATATACAGTCTATGAATAAACCCGTTTAGAAATCATTTGGATGGTACATGACCTGTTCCGGTGAAAATGGTGACTTTCGCTGCCTCTAGCGTCCCCAGGCAGAACGCCAACCTTGCAACAATAGGCGAGTTTGACTTGCGGCAGATCTGTGCAGATCTGACTTGATGTGATGCATGCTGGGTTGAACACAATGCATACTGGGATGGACGCAATGCTTGCTGGTTAGAAATTCTGTCCGACTTCTGTCAGCCGGGGAGGGACTTACCACCGTGACACCATGTCACATGGCCTTAAAATATCGCGGGAGTCTTAGCCTGCAGACAGATCTTGCAGTTGCCTTCCACAAGCTGCACGAGCTGAAACACGCCCTCATGACGTCAGTTCAAAGACGTGATAGGGCCATTTGGGAGGAATGTCCTCATGACGATTATGACGGGAGGCTCATGCTGCTTCCTTATGTTGGAATATGCGAAAATAAACAGAAATCGAAGGGATACCTTCTTATATGTGATTTCTGCAACAATGGTAGGCTAGCCTACTGAAAACATTTGGATATTCTGTTATTTTCTGCTGTTGGCTAAATAGATAGACACACATATAGGGGAAACACTTGATATTGAATTTATGTGCTACAATGCAGGCCTGTTAACTGTATGACAACAGTGGTTTATTTAAACTACATCATAAGAATTTATTTCGTCAGTCATCATGCTCATTTTAATGAGTAAGAATGAAAGTTCTGCTGTGTTTATTGCAAACAACATTCCGCGATATCTCCCGCGATGTCTCCCGCGAGTCACGTCAGGCAGACTGTAGCCTGCCTGTCCGGGATGAGCTGCCCTCTGTTGTAGCTCCTCCCGGCTAGCCTCTGAAGATCACGTTTACGTAGAAAGCCAGACCAAGTCAGACTCAGCCGAAGTCGAACTCGCCTATTGAGACTATCGTCCCGGAAAGAGAAGTGAGAAACAAGAAACGCGTTTTAAATTGTGTTACTTGCCTTGGAACATCCACATTGTTCTGCCGAACTTATGCTAACCGTTTCGCTAGCTTGTATCCATGTGCTAGCTTTTCCCACAGTTTTAAATAACATAATGCTTATGAACTAGCCTACTTCAGATGACAATGTATTTGACTCTTTATTCTGTCTGACTTATCTTTATTTCTTTACATTTGGTGATACGGGATAGCCTGTTAATCCTCTATGATCCTAGTTTACCAAAGATTTTATGGAGACTTCTCATGTTTTGTTTGGTGGTGGATGTGATATGTAGCCTACAGCACTTGAACAGACTTTTTTTGGGGGGTTGATACTGTATCCAGTGAGCAAACATTTCTTAATTGTTATGACGGCATCTTGGTACAATTATTCAGCACATCTTTAATAAGGATCTTGTTTGTTCTCACCCTCCCAAAGCCCCCCCCCAAAAAAAAGCAACAATCGCAAAGTCGCAATCACCAAGAGCATATTATACCCTATACTTCTATACTAACAAATCCGGCTTCTGCATGGCTTGGTGGAGATGTATGTACCGGTATGTACAATAGTCTCAGCATTTAGTGCATTCAAGAGACAGAACAGATGCACAAATGTTTTACATAACATTTTTACAATGAATCTTTCACAGAACTTCGTGGCTACAGAGTAATTAGCCCATTAAATGTTTCAATATGTAGCCAATCAATTATCATTTGGCTACAACAGTGAAATAAAGCAGATAGCTAGGGAAGCATTGAGTTAAAACCAGACTTTTTAAAATGCAAAAATTTGAAATTATCCAATCCAATCCACTTTATTTATATAGCACAGTTTAAACAAACACAAGGTTCCCAAAGTGTTGTACAGCAAGATAAGAAACACATTAAGACACCACAGAAGCACAATAATAGGATAAAGTATTACAATTAAAAGAGATAAAAAATAACTAAAATAAATGTTAAAAAATAAAAGTAAAAATACATAAAAACTAAAATAAAAGTAAAAAGAGATAAAAACTAAAATAAAAGTAAAAAGAGATTAAAAAATAACTCAAATCCAATAAATACATTTTGTACCAGTTGCAGACGAGCAACGGAGGACCCGCTATCCCCCATATAAAGTGCATTGCAGTAATCCAGCCGGGTGGTCACAGAGGCATGGATTACTGTTTCAAAGTGCTTTTTTGAAGGACTGGTTTAATTTTTGCCAGCTGCCTCAACTGGAAAAGGTTGATTTTACCACAGATTTAGTCTGGCTGTCAAATTTAAGTCCACTTTTACCCCCAAATTTGTCATGATTGGCTTGTGGTACTGTGCTAACAAACCCAGATCAACCAGGGGGGTCACAGAAGTGCCACCAAAGACCATGACTTCAGTCTTTTTTTCATTAAAATTTAAAAAGTTAAGAGACATCCAGGCTTTAATGTCATGTAGGCACTCTAGCAATGGCTTAATACTGTAGGCATCTGACTTTTTAAGAGGGACATAAATCTGTGTGTCATCCGCATAGCAATGAAAAGAAATGCCGTGTTTCCTGAGAATTAAACCAAGGAGGGGGAGAAGATAGAGAGAAAATAAAAGAGGGCCAAGCACAGAGCCTTGTGGTACCCCATATGAGAGGGGGACAGTGGAGAACACAGAGTCACCAACACTAACACAGAGGTTCGATGTGACCGGTAGGACCTGAACCATTCCAGAGCTGTGCCACTGATGCCCACCCACTGCTCCAAACGGGCAATCAGGATTTCATGGTCCACTGTATCAAAAGCAGAAGTCAGATCAAGCAGTACAAGGACAACGCAGTGACCAGAGTCAGTAGCTAAAAAGATGTCATTAAAAACTCTTAAAAGCACTGATTCTGTGCTGTGCAATGTTTTAAAGCCAGATTGGAAGATCTCAGTCATATTTTGTTCATTTAAAAAGTCCATGAGCTGGGAATACACTTCTTTTCTAAGATTTTAGACAGAAAGGGCAATTTGGATATCTTTAATGTCAAAATGTCAAACTGTCTATGGCAGTTTGACAGGTGTCGAGAAACCATGAGTTCAGAGCCTCAGTATCATACCCAGATGCAGGCAATACACAGTTTTGACTGAAGGCAGTTGTGAAGCGAGCAGCAGTGGAAGGGTTAATAACCCGACATCTACGAGCAGCAGCAGCGCAAGGTTTGGCTGCTTGACAGCAAACAGAAGCTTCAAACAGTACAGGCATAGGGTTAGAGAAAAATGCATCACAGATCTCCAGATTGTCAACAGGCAGACTGTAAGATAACACAACATCAAGTGTGTGACCACGTTCATGTGTAGGCCCAATTACAGACTGTACAAGATTAAACGAGTCGATAATGTTTAAAAATTCTCTTGCCAATTGGTTCTCAGGGCAACACACATGAATATTACAATCTCCCACAATAAGGACTCGGTCATATTTAGGCATAATATCCGCTAAGAACATAGAAAAGTCAGATAGAAAGTCTCTGTTATATTTGGGAGGCCGATAAACCACCGCACACAACACCATGTGAGAAACACCCAGCTCAAACAGACTTAGTTCAAAGCTAGTGGTCGATGGTAGCGATAACTGTTTGCATTTAAAGCCATGAAGCAGGCAATTAGTGTGTATGGAGTAAAAGTAAATCATTGGCTACACTGTTGCATGTAGTTCAAAGTCAAGTTCATGTTTATTGTTTCACAATCAACTATATCAACATTTTATTTTACACTGGTCTCCTTTCAAGACTGAACTTATAAACACACAGACTTTTTCATTATTAGGCCTAATGGCATATCTTTGCTTTAAAAGGTGAGCCTTACAACACACTGGCATTCCAGACTAAGTGAATAACTCATAGTCTACACAACACTTCATATTAGGCTATGTCTATTAACTCTTATATCATTTCCTTTTGTTTAACAGGTGACCATACACACACTTGACTCCTTGACTTTTTAATATGTAGCCTAAATCCATGCACAACATCTGACATAACACCATTCGTATCTTCTCCTCTTTTAGTTGATCTTAACACACTGGCCTTCTTGACTTTACATGTAAACCCATAACATCTGACATTAACACACATATTCATTCTTATTATCTTTTCTCTTCTTTTAACAGATGAGCCTAATTAACTGGCCTTCTTGACTTTGTACACATTTCACAATAAAGATAATGTTATATTCATATTGTTTTAACAGGTAAGCCTAACACATTGACCTTCTTGAGTTGAATATAGGCCTACATTCACAACTATCAACCCTTATTATCTTCCCATAAGATACTGGCCTTCTTGACTTAAATTGTGTAAACTCAAACAAAACATTTAAAGCTATCAACGATTCATTTTCTATAATTTCTTATAGCAGATTACTCAGTGGGCTTCCTTCTAGACTTTAAATATGCAAACTGGTGCACAATATCATCAAAATCCAAACTTTCAACAACTAGGGTGACTAGACGTCCTCTTTTGCCCGGACATGTCCTCTTTTTGAAACCTAAAAATGTGTCAGGGCGGAATTTCAAAGTCGTCCGGGATTTTCTTATTCTAGCCTCAAACGTGTTCACAGCGAATTTGCATTGCTCTCTCTTTCATTCATAGATCTATCTATGTCTTTCATTCACAAACTAGTCACGCCTCCCCTTACGCTTTGCATTGAGTGGAAAGTGTAGGGTGTAGAGCCTGACCTTAGCTACCGTCATTGGTCGATAGTAATCTCTGTAAACATTTAATTGGTCAGTCAGTCACCTCAATAGCGCAAACTTCCTTGTTTAGTTTAAGTTCACTGACGAATTAAAACGTAAATTTCCATGTTTTTGTCTCCGTCGAGATCAACATGAAGCTGAGTGCCTGACCTGCAAAGCATGCACTTACGTGTCGGTCGCAAATAAAGGTGCCAACAACCTAAAGGTAGGCTACACAATGTTCAGCAAAGCATCGAACGGCAGCGAGGGGTGAGAGCTCATCAGCTACAGTGAGTTTTTCGACCTTAACATTACGTCTCCAAAATCATTTTGATGGCACATAACCTCATAACCATAGACTGTAAAAATATAACATGACGAACGGCACTTCTGCCATTGTCTGAGCTGCCTTCTCTAAACGATTGCAGACCTAGCAACTTTCTAGTTTCCGGTAGGAAACTGCACTTTGGTTATCTCTTTAAACTGCCTTTAAGGGATAGCCTGCACACTGACAACAGCAGATGTCAATAATCCTCTATCTACTGTACCCTATATTCAGGTGAATTAAATATGTTGGCATAACATGAGGGATAGATGTAGGCCTATTTCTTTACAAAAGAAATATCTAATAATAATAGATTGAAAAGAGGTAGGCCTAATAATAGAAATTGTCAAAATTATAGAGCTACTGTAAAAGATTCAGTTTGTATTTTCAGAAACACCTTGGATCAAATGTACAGTAGAGAGGCAACATTAAAGATGGGTCGCCATTCAAATGTATCTTGCGTGTATAGAGCTCAAAAGCCCCGCTTTTATTGTAATTATTGTTTTTGCACATTTAAAACTTTCAAGTGTTCAAAATAGTATTTTGAGGCAGTGTTTTTCTGTTAGCGTTTGGCCGGCCAATAAAGCTCATTATCATACATAGTCACCATGTATGTTGACACATGCTGAAGTGTCCTCTTTTTCACACACTCAAATCTGGTCACCCTACAACAACTTCATGTTCTATGGCCAGCAAAGAAAGTGCAGAAAGTCTTGTCAGTGACATAGTGGTCCTTAACACATTTTTAACTAGTTTTAGAACAGAAAATGACCTCTCACCCTCACAATTAGAGACAGGCAGTGTTAAGAACATTTGAGTGCAACATATACATTTGGAATGTTGTCTTAAGGCCATTCTTTTCCAGAATGTGCAACAACTGAGCAGGAGAAGTGTCACTGGACACAAAGTGAGTGAACTGCATGAGTTCGTCTGCTAGGGACGCATCTAGGCCTGTGGGATAAGTGGAACTCAGCCTCGCAGCTCGTTCGCGCACATCACACTCATCATAGTCCCTGTCAAATACAACGGCAAAGAGCTCACACACATCTGTGTAAGCACTGATCCGTTTTGATAGGCAAGAAGTGTGGTCAATAATTACATAATACTGTATGTTTCAACTTTAAATTTTAGACTGCCATTAGTAAAGATGACCTCATCGTTGTCACTCTCGTCAGCAAATCTCTTTCTTTTTCTCCTACGTGAAATGTCATACTGATAGTCCTGTGTATTTTATTAGTTTATTATAGATCCGGCCCACCACGCATTTAATCCGGCCTGCCAAGCGTTTAATTAGGTTATCATAGGCCGCTCGCAATTTTTTTCCAGCGATAGACGACGCTGGGAGTAACTTTAGGCTACTGCAAACTGCTTTACACTCTTCTTACAGAGTGATTACAATGTCAATGTCAAAACAGCTTGTTACATCGAGATACATAGTATCTCTTTTGCAGCAGATCTAACTACGTTATGCTACTCCATTTAATTGGGAACGCATTTGAGCGTGCACGCACGAGAGGGAGAGAGCGCGGCAGGTTCCAGCTGGCTTGTCATTGTTGATAATTGATATCTACTTTTTAAATAAGAAACTTTTAAAAGGAAATCGCGATGGCAACAGTTCCCACTACTGACCACTTATAAACTGTGAGAGGGCACGAGCCATAGGCACAGCACTTAGCCATAGGCTATCAGTCTCTCCCACATTCAGCTCTGTGTCCATGCAGAGTGACAACTCAATGGGGTACCCTCGGATACGGATACCGCAAGCCCGGTGAAGCAACCAGCAATTGGTGACTCCACCTGAAGCCTCAGCTATGTTCCTGAGGCAATCACTATAGCCACTGATAACACCACACTATAAAGCCCCCCCCAGGACGAACTCCAAAGGGAATTCGACCCCATCCTAACAGGGACAGAACAATAGTGATTAACAATGTGACTGTGCCAAGCCACGGAACTTCGCAACAGAAAATTAGGTTTTACCTAGGCTACCAGAAACCAACAGATAAACTCACCTATAGCGACACAAACTCTCCTAGAACAGAATGAAATTGAAGTTTTAGGATACTTCAAACAATCAGACCAAACACTTAACTTACCCTCTCGGTCTCCCAAACAAACAGTCAAGCACGATAATCACTTCAAACGCTACACTTAACAAGCTACTACTACGTGCCGATGTCACAAGGCCTACAGCTTCATTCACAAATTACCAAACCGAAACAGAACCTAAATTACACAGACCATACAGAACGAGTTCTAATTTAGACAAGCCCCCATGTCACAGTTTGGCTCTTAACTGTGACAGAATTTGGGAGACCACACAAGAGGTACAGCAGAGATATATAATTTATTTACAAAAGTAGATGTACAACAATAATTCAAAGAGGATTAGCCTCTGCCAGAACATTTAGCCCACATGGGAAACACACAAGCTCCAAGAGGGTGAAATGCTGCAACAGGCAGAGTTCTTAAGGTAGATTACACCGGGCCCAGGTGTAACCCATCCAGCTGCAACCAGCCCTGCACAACATACACAGCACAGGACAGGGACCACCAGTGGCCCGGTGGAACACTGCAGACTGAGGAGTAGTGACAGCTGGCACCCCACTACAGGGGCCGTGACACGAGCTAGGAACAATGTCAACTGTCATGTGTATATATCCCCTCCCGTCCTTTTGTTCTGTTAACACCTGACGAAGCCCAACATTGGTTGAAACGTTGTGTATTAAATCACTTCGGGAACAGCAGCAACAGTGTGCGGGTATCTTTCTTTTCTTTATTTCACGGATCTACTTTACCCTGTACTAAGTTGGATGTGTGTGAACTCTCTGCTACTTTAGTTTATCTGACTGTAGCAGGGAGACATTAATGATTAATAACATCTACCATGGCACAACAGCTTTGTGTTTAGGCCAATGTCTGTGCTTGTCAAGATTGTTCTCTAACTACTGTACATGTGTATCTAGTTCTGAAGAGAGATCAGTCTCTCCCACATTCAGCTCTGTGTCCATGCAGAGTGACAACTCAATGGGGTACCCTCTTAACTTTACAAAGGAAGATCATCCTGCTGAACAAAGGCAGGTCACTTTCATATGTGCTTTATTTTAAAGATAGTGAAGACTATTACATAAGTATTGAAGGAGGATTCATGACTAGACTAAAATATTGACAATTATACTAAATTTGTACCACATTGTGAACAACTTTGTTGTTTCCATCAGTAATCTTAAGGAGAGACCGGACTCTCCTGTGCCTAGCTGTGTATCCATGAAGAGTGACGGCTCAATGGGGTACCCTCTTAACTTCACACAGGAGGATGGCAATACTCAGCACAAGTACGGGGACTTTTATTGCATTTATGACTTTATGAGCAATGGCTCTGAAATTTCCCTAGGAATAAATAAAGTATCTATCTATCTATCTATCTATCTATCTATCTATCTATCTTTACCCTGTACTAAGTTGGATGTGTGTGAACTCTCTGCTACTTTAGTTTATCTGACTGTAGCAGGGAGACATTAATGATTAATAACATCTACCATGGCACAACAGCTTTGTGTTTAGGCCAATGTCTGTGCTTGTCAAGATTGTTCTCTAACTACTGTACATGTGTATCTAGTTCTGAAGAGAGATCAGTCTCTCCCACATTCAGCTCTGCGTCCATGCAGAGTGACAACTCAATGGGGTACCCTCTTAACTTTACAAAGGAAGATCATCCTGCTGAACAAAGGCAGGTCACTTTCATATGTGCTTTATTTTAAAGATAGTGAAGACTATTACATAAGTATTGAAGGAGGATTCATGACTAGACTAAAATATTGACAATTATACTAAATTTGTACCACATTGTGAACAACTTTGTTGTTTCCATCAGTAATCTTAAGGAGAGGCCGGACTCTCCTGTGCCTAGCTGTGTATCCATGAAGAGTGACGGCTCAATGGGGTACCCTCTTAACTTCACACAGGAGGATGGCAATACTCAGCACAAGTACGGGGACTTTTATTGCATTTATGACTTTATGAGCAATGGCTCTGAAATTTCCCTAGGAATAAATAAAGTATCTATCTATCTATCTATCTATCTATCTATCTATCAATCACTGTTCATGGCATTCATGTGATTAATATATTTTGCATTGTTAACATAGCCTAGTGTAATACACATTTTAAATTTTAAACATTTCACATTTTAAATGTAATATCAATATAATAAATTCTCCTAAATAATTTATCATAGAATGCCCTGTTCTGTTCAGAAATATCAATATTCTAATCTAAAACAATATTTTGTTTTCGCCAGTTTATTTCACAAGAGACTACACTCTCCCACACCCATATCCATGAAGAGTGACAACTCAATGGGGTACCCACTGAACTTGAGCAATGACTACGCTCAAGAAAAGTAAGAGATTGTTTAACATCATTATCAGTATAAAAATGTTGAAATATGACTACAATTGCACATGCTCATATAGATGTTTCCCCAAAATGTATGACTTGTCAGTATTTGACAAGTCATACATTTTAGGGTGCCATCTTGACATCACAGAGGAAGATGTCTCCACCCAACAGAGGTCAGAAAGTTTATATATATATATATATATATATATATATATATATATATATATATATATATATATATAAATTATAAATAATGGAGAAAATATGTTATACAACAATTAAGCTAGTTGAACTATATATATTATTTATCTATGCGTGTTTTTGATGCTTTTATACAAATAAAATTACAGAGAGCAATTGCAGGGACAGTCCCCCTCGAGCAATGCAGGGGTGCCACTACGGCAAAACAGTGGCAGCCGGGAATGACTATCATGCTGCCACTTCGAAGAAATGACTTATTCATTCCTAAATTTATTAATTCCTTATTAATTCCTCATTGGACAAAAGACAATCCATGACCAGCAGGGAATTGCTGGCACAACCCCACTTGGTCTCATCATTGCTAGTAATCATTCCATGTTTAATATATTTAACGACAACATTCCATTCAAAGTGAGAGAACAGAATGGCTGACAGCATTTAACCATATGTTTGACATTGTTCAACTGAGGAAAAGGGGTATACAGACTAGGATGAATGTAGAAATTGATATGTACCATGAAGGTGAATGTGCAAATTCATGTGCACAGTCTCTCTGAGTGAGCTTGACTGCAGTGTTCCTGTTCACTGTTTAACACTGCTTGGTGGCAAAACCTCTGGTTGGAACTATTTTTGACTATTGGATAGATATGAATTAACAATTTCGACAACCTTTATGATTCTTTCACAGACATGACTTACAGCATACAAAAGCGCAACTCAAATGTATGTTGAAGAAGACATTTCAGTGTGTATTTGAAAGCAGCACCCAGCAGAACACCCCTACCTGTCTAAATAAGGTCTACACAGATTTGTATGTTACTGAGGGTAGAGGACTGGAGGTCAATCAGGAGCATGAAGTCAAACAGACTGAGAGATCATTCAGAAGACCTGCCACACAGGATAAAGCTATTAATTGCAGTGATATCTTCAAACCTCTACCTGGACAACAGAAACCCATTAGAACTGTGCTGACGAATGGCATTGCTGGAATTGGAAAAACTTTCACAGTACAAAAATTCATCCTTGACTGGGCTGAAAATGAAGCCAATGAAGATATTCAGTTAATGTTTCTACTTTCATTCCGAGAGCTGAATTTGTTAACAAAGACGCTTTTAAGCTTAACAGAGTTACTGCAACACTTTGTTAAGGACATAACAGATATTGATATATTCAGGAATTTCAAAGTCATGTTAATCTTGGATGGTCTAGATGAAAGTAGAATTCGGTTAGACTTTAAAAGTAGTGAAACATGTTGTGATGTGACAGAGGAAACATCATTGGATGTGTTGCTAACAAACCTCATTAGGGGGAATTTGCTTCCCTCTGCTCTCCTCTGGATCACCACCCGACCGGCAGCAGCCAGTCAAATCCCTCCTGAGTTTATTGACCGGGTCACAGAAATAAGGGGATTCACTGACCCACAGAAAGAGGAGTACTTTAGGAAGAGAATCAGTGATGACAACATGGCAAGTAGAACTATAACACACCTGAAGTCATCCAGGAGCCTCTACATCATGTGTCATATTCCCGTCTTCGGCTGGATTGCAGCCACGGTTTTAGAGAAACTGCTCAGTGAGACTCACACAGGAGAACTCCCCAGGACTCTCACTCAACTATACACACACTTCCTAATCACTCAGGCAAATGTTATGAAGGAGAAGTACACAAAGAGAAAAGATACAGATGAAGAGATCATTTTCAAACTGGGGAAACTGGCTTTCCAAGAACTGGAGAAAGGCAATCTGATCTTCTATGAGGAAGACCTGAGAGAGTGTGGCATTAATGTCAAAGTAGCCTCAGTGTACTCAGGAGTGTGTACTCAGATCTTTAGAGAGGAGTCTGGGCTGTACCAGGGAAAGGTGTTCAGCTTTGTTCATCTGACTGTTCAGGAGTACCTTGCAGCTCTTTACGCTCATTTATCTTTCCTAAATGACAATATGAGTGTGTTTGAATCAGAACAAGCCAGTCCTAGCTCCAGAGGCCAACGTGTCTCCAGATTGCACAAACAGGCAGTGGACAGAGCTATGAACAGTCAGAATGGACACCTGGATCTGTTCCTCCGCTATCTCATGGGTTTTTCACAGATCTCCAATCAGAATCTCTTGCAAAGCCTGCTGCCACTGAAGTGGAGAGGCATGAAAACAGATGACACAGTCAAATACATCAGGCAGAAGATCAAGGACAATCCTTTACCTGAGAAAAGCATCAATCTGTTCCACTGTCTGAATGAGCTAGGATATCAGCATTTGATTGAAGAAGTCCAAACTTACCTGTGCTCAAAAATCCTCCCCAAAATCAAGCTCTCTTCTGACCAGTGGGCTGCCCTAGTCTTCATACTCCTGACCTCAGAGAATGACCTGGACATCTTTGACCTAAGTCAGTACATGGGATCCAATGAAGCTCTACAAATGCTCCTCCCTGTTGTTAAAGTTGCCAAACAACTTCTGTGAGTGAAGGTTTTTTCCCCACTTTATCACTTTTAAAACTTTTACTGGCCAAAACTTGCTGAAGTACCTCAACAGTCAATGCAATTAAGTATGGGTATGTATGAGTGTATCTGTGTCTTGTGTACTGTTTTGTTGTTTTTTGTGTGTATGAAGGAACCCCTAGAAAATGAAATGGCCCATCTCAAGGGGTTTATCCTATTAATAAACTTCTGTTAAAATGATAGCTAATTTAGACAATAACCTTACTGATACATTTGACAAGTTTCATTCATACTTCGCTTCTGTAACATTTGTTTGCTTTGATCTCAGTATACTCATAGCTTCCAAATATATTGCCAAACCACTTGAGGACTACATCAATTTAATGGAAATCATTAACAAAATATGTTATTGCTCAGAATCACAAAGTGTAACCTGACAGAGAAAAGCTGTCAGATGCTTGCTGATGTTCTCCGATCAAAGTCGTCCACTCTGCAAGAGCTGGACCTGAGTGGGAGTTACCTGCAGCTCCGAGAGGTGAAACAGCTCTGTTTGGCTCTGGGGTCTGAAGACTGTAAGCTAGAGAAATTAAGGTGAGTATATAAAGTTCACTTCCACATGCAAGGACAAAAAATAAATTTGGGGAGTTGTGGTGCAAGCAGCACATTCCTGAACACTTCCTACAAATAGCGCAAATGTCATGCCTTATACTGTAAGTGAAGCTCAGGTACTAAAGGAGCATTTAATCTGTTGGATTCGGGTTGTCTTAAACACACCAATATGTTTGTGAAAACACTGCACTCCATTGACTTGCATTGGACATATTGCTATGAAGAGAGTGTGGCCCAAAGATAGCCAATTCGCATATTTTAGTTCATATCGGATATCTATTTAGCTAACTTAGGATGGTATCTGGGAAACACAAAGCTTTTGACATCATATCAAGAGTTATTTTTTCATGTTCAAAAATCCTACATATGCCATCCTTAAGCACGTATTTACATACATGTCTCCTTCCAGGTTGAATGGCTGCAAACTAAATGATGAGAGTTGTGATGCAGTGATTTCAGCTTTCAACTCTAATGCAGAAAGTTTAAGAGAACTTGATATGAGTGGAAACCAACTGAATGACTCTGTCGTTAAGAAGCTCTCCGAAACTCTTAGGACTCAAAAGTGCAAGCTTGAAGTGTTGAGGTAAGTTGTAGTGCTGTTGTAGAACTAAAAGGTATTTAATATTGATGCCAAGGGGCATAGATATAAATTTCCCCATGGTGTTGCTTTGAGGGCTATCACATGACTGGGTAACAAAATTCCCACCACTAGATCCACATGTAGTGTTTGTCCTTAATCTACAGGCTGAGATGGTGTGGTGTAAAACAAGAAGGGTTCAGGGATTTGACATCTGCCCTGCAAACAAACCCATCACATCTGAAAGAGCTGGACCTCAGTATGAACACATCAGGAGATGCGGAAGTTCGTGCACTGTGTGAGGTTCTGAACCAACCACAGTGCAGACTTCAAGTACTCAAGTGCGTAGTCCTTCACACCAAATGTTTATGTTTCTAAGGCTTTTTGGTGGACTTTAGTTGGCTATTTAATGGCTGCATTGTCTCTCCCCACTAAATAAGGTTGAATAAGTGTGAGCTCACCCATGACTGCTGCTCGTCTCTGGAATCCATCATGAGCTCGGAGTCTTCTAGCCTCATAGAGCTGCATCTGAGCGACAACAAGATTCAGGACTCTGGAGTGAAGAGAATAGCAGCCGGGCTACAGAAAGCTCACTGCAAACTAGAGGTCCTCAAGTAAGTTTTCAGGAAATCAATGATGTGTGCTCACACACACACACACACACACACACACACACATACAAAATTTCCACTCATAATATGCTTTGTTCTGTGGCTTGTATCAAAGAGGTGACATTTAATTTACACATTCCCATCTCTAATGATTTCAGGTTGTATAACTGCAGCATCTCAGTAAACGGCTGTGGATTTCTGGCTTCAGCATTGAAACAAAACTCTTCTCACCTGCGCGAGCTGTATTTGAACTGGAATCATCCAACAGACACGGGAACAAACCCGCTGAAAAAGCTGCTGGAGACTCGTCCTCCAAACCTTAAACTAGAGAAACTCGAGTATGTATCTCTCTACTTCAGTTCTAGCTAGTGGATAAAATCAATGACTTTTAATAATATAATAATTATATGAACGAATTACAGAGAAGAAATCACTGTTTTCTCTTTGCAGCATCAACCCTCCAAATTCAGTTAACTGAAGATGTTGACTTCTACCTGAATGAAACCAGCACAGGGCTTAAAATTCATTTTTCAAAATGGGGGGGAATTCCCCCCTTAGGTTAATCATGTAGGGGGGATTTACACAATTTGGGGGGGAGGGGGGGTCGATTCTGATACCAAGTCAAGAATTGCGATTTCAATACTTCGATACTTAAAAAAAGTGTTTGATTTTGGGGCCCCCACCACCCTGACGTCATCAGTAATATATACTGTAATGGGATCATTCACAACAGTGGACATCCTAGATTCTGCTTGACTCTCTCCACACACACAAACACACACTGAAAATGATAGCTTATGTGATATGTTTCTATCATATATTTTTGAATTCATATAGAGTGTATTTATTTAATAATGCATTTTTTAAAGTATAGCATTTTACTAGTAATTACTATAGTAGCTAAACATATTTAGTCATTTGAATGCCTCATATTGACGTTTAACCTATAACACTTAGGCATATCTTTAATGTGGTGTGTAGGTCCAATTGAGTGCACATTGGTGATGAGTAGGTGTAATTCAGTGCCTGTCACTTTAAGAAAATACCTGAGAGTAATTCTATGGAGTAATTAGCCCCCCTTCAACCTGACGGTTTTAGGCTGTAGTCGCTAGTGAATAAAAGTTGTGCATAGTGCGGTATGTGTATGCAAATCATTATGTTTTCTATGTCATTAGATACAATAAATGTTCAAAAAACTAACATGTCGAAGACAATCTTTCTGGGATCAAGTGTTGACGTGACCTGAGCTAGCAGGATAGTTACCAAGGAGCTCTTTCCAGATGTAAAAGTTTGCCATGGTAGCGTAGCCTATTTGCGTAAGCGCAAAGTGGTTCTCTCTCTCTCTCTCTATCTCTCTCTCTCTGTGTGTGTGCGTCTGCATGAGGCTATGTTCAATTCAACTCGGTAGTTGATCAGTCCGGTCAATAGCACCGCATTCACGCCACTTAATGATTAGGCTATATTAACGTCATCAGACAGGCTGTAAAAGTGTATGCGGGAATTTCTCGCATTATGATGGCTAGAGTTGCGGGACTTGAACAAATTATGCGCAATACCCGCAATCCCGCAGTGAAATTTAAGCCCTGCAGCATCTAGCTGCTATCACAGTCAGAGGTCACATCTATCATGGATCCCACACCCAGAATTCCATTTCCATTTAGTCAGTTGGCAGGCGCTTGTAGACCATATCATGACGTGACATGGCAGCTGGCATGGTAGGGAGAACACTGACTTACAGGCAGAGCTGCAGGGGTGCCATTACCTGTGGCTAACTGATTAAAGGAAACACCTGTCCTCACTGTCAGGGCACGTGGCTCAGTCAAAGTCGTTTTAGGCAAGTCCCTCCACTCGGCGGCCATATTGCAACACTTTATGGGCACTTACCGGGCATCTATTTCGGCAGAAATGCATGTGTGCAAGGCTGACACCAATCTTGCTCTCACAGCGGGGAGATCACAACACATGATTGGCACAATGTCTTCACAACACACCACATTATTGGTTCAATGTATTTACAACACAGCACATGATTGGCTCAATGTATTCACATGGCAACGTTTTGCCGCGGAAGGTGTGTGATATGTGTAGACAACTGCCATATTGGCGTTACAAACTAACGCTATGCATTTCTATGGAGGATTTTTTGAGTGCTGTGTCTCCTCATTAGAAAGTCTCTGGCTCAGTACACCCACTGTAGCAGGGGCATCCCTATGTTCCCAGGCTCCTATGTTACCAGGGCCCTATGTTCCCCAGATTAATATGGTAGATCAGGGGTCTCAAACTCAAATGAGCTGGGGGCCAATTCTGTCAATGTCATCTGATTGGAGGGCCGGCTATTTCTGGAAATGCAATGTTCTTTTTTTCAAATACCACACAAAACCGCAAACAGAAAGTGCAAGTGTTTTTATCTAGTTTTAGACACCTGTGCTAGCAACATTAGCTTATAAATAAAATGATGATAAAATAAATATTAATACAAATTATAAAACAAATGAAAAGCATAAAAACAGGTATGTGTGTGTTTCACACCAAATAAAAATATTTTCCTCTCATAACTTTTTTAAACCTGGCAAACTATAGGCGTCAGGGTTAAGAAAGCAACACCATTGGATTTTTATATCAAAATTTCAAAAGGCCATGGCTTGAAAGTGGTCAGAGATAAAGTCCTACTGTAAATGTAAAAATCTTTGAGTAAAACAGAAGTTTATGAAAGGGGTAAATTTACCCATCTAATTTGCCACTGGATGGCAAGCACCTCAAATTATGCACCTTTCAGTAAATACCGGATGAACATATTTGAGCAGGTTTACTTTCCTTTTTTCATATTACCCACATAACAAATTAACAGGAAAACACCCAAGATGTATACCAACACCTAAGATGTATATGGTTTCTAAACCACAAGGCCTACAATAAAGTATTCTGGTCAAATCAGTTCCTATCACGGGTAATCTGAGTACCCAGAAGTTCGCATCATATTGCGGGTGACTTTGTAGTTTAGAGCCCTATTTCTACTAGCCCTGCTGTCTGTACCACGTCCATTACGGACACTATCATCACGATTACCACTGCAACCTCCAAGCTATGTTGGGCAGAGGGTTGAAATAAGCATGGTATGCTTAGTGGACACCGTTGTATACACGCAGACGCACCTCCATTCAATAGACGATCGATCATAATCTCCTAAAGGATATTCTCCTTCAGATTTAAAATAGGTGAATAACATAGCCTACCTAAGACTTCATCATACGTAAACGTTTTTCAACATTTGGTGTAGGCCTATTTCTGCTTAATTTCTGCTTCAATTTATGCAACACTATGGCCTGCATCGCTTCCCGTCATTACAAATGCACGTCTTTGTGTTTCTCGCGTGTAATACAAGTATTTCCTGGAAACTTTGCGCAGCGATTTTGGGTTTGAATGAAGCTCTGGATGTCTAGCACATAGTGGAGCAGAGTACAAATGAGATTTGTCACCGTACTTGGAACTATCGTTTATTTTATTCAGTATCGTTGTTTGTCGCAATTAAAAAGTCTCAAGGGCCGGATTGCATTATTATTTTGACATACGTCGCGGGCCGGACGCGGGCCGGATTTGGCCCGCGGGCCGGGTGTTTGAGACCCCTGTGGTAGATAATGGGAACATGAAAAGAGTCCTATGTTCCCAGGGCCCTACTGTATGTTTCCCAGTTAGAGGCTCCTATACTGTATATTTAAACTTAAAATGTATCCTGACCTGAACATAATAGAAGGGTTAATGGCTGAATCTCTATGCCCCCCCCCCTCAGGTCTAAAGCCCTGAACCCTCAAAGACTTAACTGATGTCTGTTGATAAGTGATTGAGTTTGAGAGAATTGCTTTGATGATGCTGAGATGCAGTTTCCACATCATACCAGATGGGTATTGGACACTGGGTTTGTTTATATACTTTAAAGTCGACATGTCAAGTTTAATCTAGTCATGGCAAAAATATTTTTTTTTTCATCATGTGTGGCCCTAATACGCCGTCGTACTTTTATGCTTTTATGCACTATTACCTTCTGTGTTTTATGTTTTTGACTATTGCTCTTCTATGCTGTTATTTGCTATTACTGTTTGCTTTTATTTATGTAAAGCACATTCAATGACCTGTGTATGAAAGGCGCTATATAAATAAACTTGACTTGACTTGACTATATTATGTTTACTATGCATTTTATATATAATAGTAGCTCTGTTGCCTTGTATTACATAGTGAACAGTGCAGTGTACAGAGGAAAGTACAGTGAACAGAACAATACATATCTGCAGTGCAAGACCGGGAAGGAGAAAACCGTTGCACAATTTCCCCTTTGACTGAAAAAGGCAGAAAGTATGAGAGCAGAGGGTCTCGTACCCACTAACCAGTTACTCGGTGAGTTGCACAGTTTTGAAAACGAACGTTAAGGGTTGTTTTAAGGACATGTTTGTGCACGCCTGTACTGTAGGCAGCCACTCTGAAGCAGTAAAGGCGATTCAAAACGAGTCAGAAAAGTCAAGACAGGACCAATCGTCAAAATTTCGGTGTCCACCACTCTACTTCATCCAAAACAAACCAGAAAAGGGACTCAAAGTGCTAAATACCGGAATTTTCCTTTAATAACACATCAAGGGGGTCCTTGGTCAGAACCTAGTGGTATTTGGGGGGCCTTGTCGTGGAAAAGTTTGGGAACCCCTGGTCTAGATGACGCATACTTCATATGATATCAGTAGCGTTGTGCCCATTGAAGTTAAGTACACACATGCCCATCCAGCTTTATGTTGTAATGTACCCACACAATAAATGTGCCCACCCAAAATATGGGATTGCACCATGCCCTTATGCCATTTGTTATCTCTTTTTAAAGTAGGTTAGCGAGAGACTGACAGGAAGTGAGTGAGAGAGAGAGTAGACACTTGGACCCGAGTGTGGTAGCGCTGAGTCAGTTGCACCATAGCGCTACCTGGAAGTTGGTCAGCATGGGTTTGATTCCCAAATTAATGTCACCTTGGATTGTAGTGTTTACTAAATCAGTCAACATTACTGTTCTTATTATGGTAAAAACAAGATTATGAAAGAGTTACACACATGCACACACACACACACACACACACACACATGCATGCACACAGATAAACAAGCACACTTTTCCCCGCCTCCTCATACACTGCTGCACAGACACCGAATAACACACCTAACAGCTAGGTAAGATGAATCTCAGCAACACCCAAAAATGTTACTTTAAACTGTTGAATTGCATACTTCTGTTGGTCAAAAGGCTTTAAAATAAGAGAAATAGGCTAAACATAAAAGATGTAAATATAAAAGTGATAATGAGAGGTGAGAAGCTGTGTGAACATGAAAAAGAAGTGTTGTTTATGGCTTGGGTCTAATTCTGATTAGGCTTCATGACGTGTCTTTATGAGTAAATTAAATACTTTAGAATCACATAACATCACATGACTAAAAAGAGTTGTGACTTTTTGGGGGCTTAAACAGATTCCAGTTTGCTATTGAGCAAGGTTGGTATAATGAACGAGGTAGGAGACAGGTAGGCTATATTTTACACAGCATTGCAGTGTTCAAACACATCCATGTTTACACGGTCATGAGAGCTAGAGCGGACGGTGCACATGACTTTGTCTGCAAACTCCAGTTGGCTTACTATATGCAATGAACTTTGAAATGGTTTTAAACCCTATACCATACATGAAAGAAAAACAAGACAAATTGTAACTTTGGTTGCAGAAATGTTTGAACTTATACTTATATAGCTAGTGACTAAAAGCTTAGCTAAAAGACTGCATTAGTAAATGCATTGGGTGAGCTGCTGTTATGTTACACAGCATCACAGTGTAAGAATTCACAAATAAAAAATACCACATGAGGGGGTGTTCATGTGCGTTTTCCATGTCGGATTTACCATAATTACCATAGCACGTGAAGGCTCCATCCATTTCAAGATGGCGCCTTGCTTATTTTCCCCCATAGACTTTGCCTTGACACTATGACATCATAAAGGGCAAATTAAACTGATTTGCACCTGTATCAACTGCCAGCTGCTCAACTAGGCCCCTTCAAAGGGCCAATTAAACTGATTGCACCTGTATCAACTGCTTTCTACTCAACTAGGCCAGGATATAAAGATATAGGATATACGGCACATTCAATCTTTCTATCCATCCATCTTCTTGCTATGACTCCCACCAACTGTTTCCTCTGCCCACAACGGTTTCAAAATAAAAGTAATCACTACAATCATTTACTATCAAATAATGTAACTGTTTAAACTATCCAACTATTTAACTGTTCAGCCATTCCAACTGTCAATTATCATCAACTATGCCTCCAGCCAACTATATTAAACCACCACCTACCTAGCAACCAACATAGCAACCATTGAAATAAAGCATCTATGTCAGTTTCCATAGCAACCAACATTATTACTCTAGCAACCATCATAGAAACAGCTTTATTTAGCATTGCAACAACCATGTCTACCTCAGCAAAACCATTGTAACTATCTCTACATTATCTGTTTTAACACTGTATATTTTATATCATATGTTTTGCATTTCCATGCACTGGTAATTCCTTGGAATTACTTTTTCTAGTTTACTTTTACTTTTTCAGTAGTATTGTCGCTAGTTGTATTTAGGGGGCTTTCCATGGAAAAGTTTGGGAGCCCCTGGCATAGCCCAATTCCCTATATCACATGACTTCTAGTAGATGTTGATAGCAGAAGTTAAACTGAAAGTGAATATGAACTGAAATACAAAAGACATAAGGAATACGATTTCTGTCTCAGTCTGGTAGCTATAAAGAACTGACAAAATAACACCATTAATGTCTAACTATAAAGGTTAGAAAAGCAGGGGGAAATGCATCAACTCCAGGAGCTGCATGCTGCACAAGTCGTAGCCTACTGCCGCACCGACACGGAATGACACAGCAAGGTAAGATATGATCCTCAACAGCAACAACAAACTTTACTTTAAACTGTTGAATTCCAAATTTCTGTCGGTCAAAAGTCTTTAAAATAAGAGAAAATAAACATAACCGATGAAAATATAAAAGTGACATCGCGGAAAGAAGTAGCACTTTTCACTAACTAGCGCATCTTTTAACAGCTTTGGAACCCTTTGCATACTGTACCCTTGATCAATTTGTTTTTTACTTGCATTTGTATAGAGCCAAGGACAGACCAGACCATGACTGAGAACTCAATGGAATACCCACTTAACTCCAGAGATACAAACCTCCCAATTCAGAAGAGGTATGCAGATGTCACATATTTTTCATCTTACAATCTATTTTATAACATTAATATTTGGCATTTCATCCTATTTGCCAAAGTATATTGCAGAATGAATTCATTCATTCTTCGATTTTGTTCCAGCTTGTTATTCAAGTAATATGGCAACTTTTTTGGGATATTAGCTTATTTACCCATCTCTTTGTGTGCAGCAACCCAGTCTGACACTGCTAGCCTAGCCTAGCCATATGTCAAATAAAGTTGTGTTCATCTGCACCATGTTACAATTGTTCCCTTATTATTATCAACATGAGTGAATGTCTACATTTTTTAAAGGGTAAGAGAAAGTTTTATGCCCGTATAGGCCATCACAATAAGAGTAGGCTAATAGGTTAATTCTAGTAAAAGAGAAATCATTCAAGGAATATTATATAATATGTAGATTATTAGGGATTTATTATATTGTCAGTACAACATCTATAACAGCAGATAACAGGTAAATAATTGCATTGTCAGCATTGAAAACATAGAATATTTATGTAGATATCCCTGGCGGATATATCTGCAATACTATTACTGTCACAACCTACTAGGGTTTCAGAGGAAGAATCATACAAATTTGTTCAAATGTCATATGTCAAATTAAATATTTTACATCTTCACCATGTTTCAATGATTTCCTTATGTAGGCATGAGTGTATGTCTCCATTTCCTTAAGTACTGGTATACATTTAGGGTATATGAATGAGAGAGGACGTTGTATACCCCTATATGCACCAACTAGGCCATCACGTAAGAGTAAAAGGTTCATTCTAGTAAAGGAGACATCCTTAAAGGAAATTAAAAAACAATATTTTCTATATCATTATCAGCATTCTTCCAAAATGAGTTTGAAAATGTTACATATTGAATATCGACAGAAATCCAATATTGTCAATCCCTATAAATGGTCTCTTATTTAATACATTGTCCTCATCAGAATATTTCATTCACGTTTGTGTGTTCCAAAACCATGTTTTCCATCCATAGTGGCAGGAGACCTCCCTCACCTGCACCCAGCATGGTGTCCATGAGAAGTGACAACTCTATGGGGTATCCTCCAAATTTAAGAGAGCAGGATGATTCTATGAAAGAAAGTTTTGTTTTAGTTTGATAAGTTGTTCAGGGAATTACTGTTCATAACATTGCTTCATTATATAATATGTAGATTATTAGGAATTTACGATATTATTGGTACAACATCTAGGCCTATATCAGTAGATAATAGTGTAATAATTGTATTCTCAACATTGGAAAATATGATTATTTCTGCAGATATTCCTGGCATATAAATACATCTAAAAATATATTATCGTTACAGCCTACGTGGGTTTCCCTATGTAGGCATGAGTGAATGTCTACATTTTTTAAAAAATATACACTTAGGGTAGAATGAATCAGATGGACAATTGTATGCCCTTATATGCTACAACTAGGCCATCACAATAAGAGGAAGGTTAATTCTAGTAAAGGAGAGACCCTCAAAGAAATAAAAAGACGATTTGCATATCAGTCACCGCTATCGGGCAAAATTAGTTCGAAAATGTTGGCATATTGAATATTGACAGAAATCCAATATTGTGCATCCCTATAAATGGTCTCTTATTTAATACATTGTCCTCATCAGAATATTTCATTCATGTTCTTGTGTTTCAAAACCATGTTGTCCATCCATAGTGGCAGGAGACCTCCCTCACCTGCACCCAGCATGGTGTCCATGAGAAGTGACAACTCTATGGGGTATCCTCCAAATTTAAGAGAGCGGATGATTCTAGAGAAAGGTTTGTTTTAGTTTGCTGAACTGTTCAGGAAATTACTGTTCATAATATATAAGTCAAATTCAAAATATAGTTTACCATACAAAGACACCTAACTGTGCCTACAGCATGTTAATTAGGAGTGATCCACTGCTGAGAAGAATAGTCTGACTTTATACCTCAGTTTAAAATTAAGTTTAGCAGTATGGTTACCAGTTTTGTGTGAATCAGCTAGGACTGCTTGCTATTCCTTTAAGTGCGCTGACCATCTCAAAGGTTTTCTGGCTTTCAGATACACCATTCACAAGATATGAATGAATGATTTCTACTATTTTTGTAATTCTTTCACAGACATCAGCCAGAGCTTTATGAGGGGCAAGAAAAATGGAAGACTAGTTCTTCTTCCCTGACTAACATCTACACAGATTTAATTATTACTGAGGGAAGAGAAATAAAGGTAAATTATGAGCATGAGATAAGACAGATTGAGATGTCATTCAGAAGAGCTGCAACACAGAATACAACAATTAACTGCTGTGATATATTTAATCCTCTACCTGGACAAGAGAAAGACATTAAGACTGTGTTGACAAATGGCATTGCTGGCATTGGGAAAACATTCACGGTTGAAAGGTTTATCCTAGACTGGACTGAAAATAAAGCCAATCAAGATATTCAGTTAATGATTCTCCTTCCATTCAGGGAGCTGAATTTGTAGGAACGTAGGAAGCTTTTAAGCTTAATGGAGTTACTTCAACACTTTTGTAAGCAGGGGAAAGATATATCTTCAATGTTGAGAGATTTCAAGTCATGCTAATCTTGGATGGTCTGGATGAAAGCCGAATTCCACTGGATTTTACAAGTGAGGAAATGTGCCGTGACACAACACTGGTAACTTCAGTGGATGTGCTCCTGACAAACCTCATTAAAAGGAATCTGCTTCCCTCTGCTCTCCTCTGGATCACCACCCGACCAGCAGCAACCAGTCAGATCCCTCCTGAGTTCATTGACCGGGTGACAGATATAAGAGGATTTAATGACTTACAGAAAGAGGAGTTCTTCAGGAAGAGAATCAGTGATGAGAATCTGGCAAACAAAATCATCACACACCTGAAGTTATCCAGGAGCCTCTACATCATGTGCCACATTCCAGTCTTCTGCTGGATTGCAGCCACTGTTTTAGAGATACTGTTCAGTGAGGCACACAAAGGAGAGCTCCCCAGGACTCTCACTCAACTGTACACACACTTCCTGATCAATCAAATAAATGTTATGAAGGAGAAGTACACAACGAGAAAACACACAGATGAAGAGATTAGGGATCGACCGATATGGTTTTTTCAGGACCGATACCGATATCAATTATTACCAAAACAGGAGGCCGATAACCGATATGTAAAACCGATATGTCAGTTGTCAAAAGGGGGGGTAGATAAGGCTATATGCTGCAAAAATGTAATTAAAAATCATTTAATTATGCAAACTTTTCTTTCTTCTTTTGATACACAATTGTCTATCAACTTGCATCACTTTGCAAGTGTAAATCCTGTGTATCATGTTAATCTAAGAGCTGAGTGATGGCAATTATTTTCATAGAGTAGGTCTACACAATGGGCTATGTGCTTGTTAAGGGACCTGTCACAAAGAGGATGCTTTGCCATCGTGTGTGTGAGTGCACGAGAGAGGGAGAGGAAAAGGTGCATGCGTGATGGCAAGTGTTACGGTTGAATAGTTTAACAAAACAGTTTTAAAATAGTTCTTAGGCTATTTAAGCATGCAATTTGTGTCCATGTGTAGGCTATAAGCTACACTTTTGAGAGCCTAAAAGGCACGTTAATAGCCAGCTCATGACGTGATTTTGTTCAGGTCGGATTAAATTATGGTTGGCCCTGGGTGCATGTAGTCTTTTCTGACAGTCCGTTTCAAAAAGGAGCAATTAGACTTTTTGACGTTCGCTATCGCATTATTTAGGACTTGTCTGTACTATGTCCGCCGAGGTGTCCCGTTAATCACAATTAACGAACGAGGCGGAGGCAGAGAACTCCCGACGCACAGCACCCGAGTTTGTAGGCTGACTAGTAAACAGCACACCACTAACGTGCATCAATCGGGAATTCGCTAAATGAAGGAAGTGGGTGCTTAACTTATTGATCCGGATCAAAGAGACAATAGCTTACAAAGTGGTGTTTTTGTAACTTCAGTGTAGATGATTGTGATTCACTGCAACTTCAGCAATGTAGGCTACCTTCCTTACCTTCGAAAAATAGTTCTGTAGGCTACAGCTGAAGCCCAGTCTGCCTCAGTGAGAATTCTAAACTTTGTCTGTGTTCAGTCTTCGATCCTGATTGGCTGCATTCGTGCTAACTAACAAATCAGACGGTGTAGTGGGCGGGACAATGCGCTTGACCACAGAGTAGCAAATGCAGGGAGTGAGAGACGCTTTACAGACAAAATAGCGCGTTTCCTTTTTTATCCATTTCAATATCGGCTTATCGGTGGAAAAAATGACCGATACTGATTATTATAAAAATGCTAAATATCGGCCCTAATAATCGGCCAGGCTGATAATTGGTCGACCCCTAGAAGAGATCATTTTCAAACTGGGGAAACTGGCTTTTCAAGAACTGGAGAAAGGCAATCTGATCTTCTATGAGGAAGACCTGAGAGAGTGTGGCATTAATGTCAAAGTAGCCTCAGTGTACTCAGGAGTGTGTACTCAGATCTTTAGAGAGGAGTCTGGGCTGTACCAGGGAAAGGTGTTCAGCTTTGTTCATCTGACTGTTCAGGAGTACCTTGCAGCTCTTTATGCTCACCTATCTTTCCTGATGGACAACATGAGTGTCTTTGAATCAGAACAAGCCAGACCTAGTTCCAGAGGCCTACATATCTCCAGATTGCACAAGCACACAGGGCTATGAACAGTCACAACGGACACCTGGATCTGTTCCTCCGCTTCCTCATGGGTTTTTCACAGGAGTCCAATCAGAAACTCTTAAAAAGCCTTCTGCCATTTAAGTGGAGAAGCATCAAAACCGATGACACAGTCAAATACATCAGGCAGAAGATCAAGTTGAATCCTTCACCTGAGAAAGCATCAATCTATTCCACTGTCTGAATGAGCTAGGGTATCAGCATTTGATTGAAGAAGTCCAAACTTACCTGTGCTTAAAAATCCTCCCCAAAGTCAAGCTCTCTTCTGACCAGTGGGCTGCCCTAGTCTTCATACTCCTGACCTCAGAGAATGACCTGGACATCTTTGACCTGAGTCAGTACATGGGATCCAATGAAGCTCTACAAATGCTGCTCCCCATTGTTAAAGTTGCCAAACAGCTTTTGTGAGTGAAGGTTTTTTCCACTTTATAGCATTTTAATTTGTTACTGATCTAAACTGGTGTTTTAACAGTAAATTGAATTAGCTAAAAATTAGGCAGCCCAATAACTTTCCTGATACATTTGACAAGTTTCATTCATAGTTACACTTCTGTAATCTTATGCATGTCATGTTTTTGATATACCCACAATCAGTTTGCTAAACCACTTAAAGACTGCATCCACTTCATTGAAATGTATTAACAAAATATCTTATTGTTCAGGATTAGGATGTGTAACCTGACAAACAAAAGCTGTGAGATGCTTGCTGATGTTCTCCGATCAAAGTCGTCCACTCTGCAAGAGCTGGACCTGAGTGGGAGTCACCTGCAGCTCCGAAAGGTGAAACAGCTCTGTTTGGCTCTGAGGTCTGAAGACTGTAACTTGGAGAATTTAAGGTGAGTACATAAAGTTCACTTTGATCTTCTTAATCCACATCCAGAACTATCCACATGTAGCTTGGAAATCCAGACCCAAATCTAGAGAGATTTAGGGTCTGGCTATGAGTAATGAAAATGAGCAACTTGAGGGGCGGCACCAAGCATTCATTTGAAAATATCGCCATCTGTTCAGCTCACCTCTGGCCCGCCTATATCAGATACACCGATGTGATTGGTGCAGTTCGGCTCCAACGGCATGGGTAATGCTGTAGTCATCTGTTTAGCTCGCCTCTAGCCTGCCTATATGAACAACACGTTACATTTATATAGCGCTTTTCTCGACACTCAAAGCGCTTCACAGGGAAGGGGGGGACCTCACTAACCACTACCAATGTGTAGCACCCACCTGGGTGATGCATGGCAGTCATTATGCGCCAGAACGCTCACCACACACCAGCTTGAGGTGGAGAGTGAGGGAGTGAATGAGCCAATTACAGTGGGGGATGATTAGGGGGCCAGATTGAATGAGCCACGTTGGAAATGTAGCCAGGACACCGGGGAACCCCCTACTCTTTGCGATAAGTGCCATGGGATCTTTAATGACCACAGTGAGTCAGGACCTCGGTTTAATGTCTCATCCGAAGGACGGGATCTCCTACAGTACAGTGTCCCCGTCACTGCACTGGGGCATTGGGATTGATCTTTTTGGCCAGAGGAAAGAGAGTGCGACCTTTTGACCACCCACCAGCACCACTTCCAGCAGCAACCTAGTTTTCCAAGGAGGTCCCCCATCCAAGTACTAACCAGGCCCACACCTGCTTAGCTTCAGTTATTTAGCTAAAACAAGGTATCCGTTGGTCTGGCTGTATATCAGATATACCGATGTGATTGGTGAAGCTTGGCTCCAAGGGCATGGGTAATGAGCATCATTACTGATTGCCAGAGTGACTCGCTAAGCAAATTCAAATTGTGCTCTCGCCAGAACTCTGGATTTCCAGTGTAATCCACATGCACACACAAAAAAGACAAGAAAATTGCTCCTTTAGCACCCGAGCTTTACTTACAGTATAAAACATGTCATTTGTGCTATTTGTGGTCACAATCTGTTCTGTATGACCACAAATAGCACAACATGTTTTATACTGTAAGTAAAGCTCAGGTACTAAAGGAACATTAAATCTGTTGGATTAGGGTTGTCTTGAATACACCAATATGTTTGTAACCAAACGGATCTGTTGACTTGCATTGCATTCAATCCAGTGCCTCTTGGGAACCAAATTGGTATAGCTAACTTGATATTGATTGATATCTTAACATTGATATTTGAAAAACACAAGGCTTAAGCCTTTTCAACATCACATCAACAGTTATTTCTTGGCTTTAAAAAAATCCTACACATGCCATCTTTAAACAAGTATTTACATGTGTTCTTCCAGGTTGAATGGCTGCAAACTAAATGAAGAGAGTTGTGATGCAGTGGTTTCAGCTTTCAACTCTAATTCAGCAAGTATAAGAGAACTTGATATGAGTGGAAACCAACTGAATGACTCTGTCGTTAAGAAGCTCTCAGAAACTCTAAAGACTCAAAAGTGCAAACTCAGGGTGCTGAGGTAAGTTGTAATACTAAAAGTAATAATATGCCTAGCGGCATAGATATCAATTTTCCATGGTGTTGCTTTGATGTCGATCATGACTGGGTAACACAATTCCCACCACTGGATCCACATGTGGTGTTTGTCTTTAATCTGCAGGCTGAGATGGTGTGGCGTAAAACAAGAAGGGTTCAGGGATTTGACAACTGCCCTGCAAGCAAACCCATCACACCTGAAAGAGCTTGACCTCAGCATGAACACATCAGGAGATGCGGGAGTTCATGCACTGTGTGAGGTTCTGAACCAACCACAGTGCAGACTTGAAGTACTCAAGTGCGTAATCCTTTACACCAAATGTTTATGTTTCTAAGGCTTTTTGGTAGACTTTAGTTGGTTATTTAATGGCTGCACTGTCTCTCCCCACTAAATAAGGTTGAATAAGTGTGAGCTCACCCATGACTGCTGCTCGTCTCTGGAATCCATCATGAGCTCCCAGTCTTCTAGTCTCTTAGAGCTGCATCTGAGGGACAACAAGATTCAGGATGCTGGAGTGGAGAGAATAGCAGCCGGGCTAGAGAAAGCTCACTGCAAGCTACAGGTTCTCAAGTATGTTAGCAGGAAATTGATTACATACACACACACGCACAAAGAATTTTCATGCTTTTCCACACTCATAATATGCTTTGTTCTGCGGCGTACAAAAATCAAGTAAATATAATCAGCCCAGATTACAAAAAAATCTGCATTGTTACATTGTTGGGGATTACTTGATTATAGCCTGGAGCTTCCAGACCCTGGTAATCTTTCTAGAGTTAAGGCCCATTCACACCAAGAACGATAACTATAACTATAACCATAACGATAAAAGCGTTCACACTGAACAACGATAAACAAAGTCTCTCATTGTGTTAATAATTGTGAGGGCTAAAATTCGATGGGTTCTGATTGGCTATTAGCATTTTATCGTTGTGAAAATCGCTCTGAAAGTGATCCCCAACGATATCGTTCTTCATGTCGTTATCGTTATAGTTTATGTGTGAACGTCGTCATTCATATTAACGAGAACGATATTTATTTATAGTTATCGTTATCGTTATCGTTTTTGGTGTGAATGGGCCTTAAGGGTCTGGCCATGACTAATGTAATGGCCCAACTCGAGGGGCAGCACCAAGCATGCATTTGAAAATCTCACTGCACGTAATTGGATAACACTACGACCAATGTTTATTGACTGATTCCCGGACTTCGACGCAATTGGATAACAATACGACCAATGTTTACTGACTGATTCGTTGCAGCGCTGTTGTCATCTGTTTAGCTCGCCTCTGGTCCGCCTATATCAGATACACCAATGTGATTAGTTCCTCGCGATGCAAGGGGTAAAAGTAATGTGCATCATTACTCATTGCCAGAGTGTCTCGCAGAAACAATTGAAATTATGCTCTCGCGAGAACTCTGGATTCCCAGGTAACTTGATTACATTTTATCATGCAAACAATGCAACTTTTTATGATAGCCTAGCTAATGTTTTAATTTGACAAGCAGCAGCCCATTGGTTTGTCCACTAGATTTCATTATCATCCAATTGCCTGTGTAGTTTCTTGACAAGAAAAAGGTTCAAATCAAAACCTAAGATGGAGGAGCCGTTGACATCAACCGATAGACCCGTTCCAGTTGGGAAAAATGTGCTCAGGGCTTGGCAATTTCATCACAACTTTGAATTAAAGACAGTGGAAAATAAGAATGTGTATGTCGTGTGTAAATTGTTTTGGGTAATCCTTTTGATTATGTTACTGATTACAAAAATTGCCATGTAATCTGTAGTTAGCAATGGATTACATTTAATTTGATTGGATTGTTTTTTTTATTTTATTAAAATCATACATTTCCATCTCCAATGATTTCAGGTTGTGTAACTGTAGCGTCTCAGTAAAAGGCTGTGGATTTCTAGCTGCGGCACTGAGACGAAACCCTTCTCACCTGCGGGAGTTGTATTTGAACTGGAATCACCTGATAAACTTGGGGACAAACCCGTTGACCGAGCTCCTGGACATTCCTGATCTTAAACTGGAGAAACTCGAGTATGTATCAATTAATTCCTTCACATATACTTCTGTCATAAGCAAGGTGAAGTGAAGTCACTAACTAGTGGATAAAACCAGTAATGCTATGATTATATGAATGAGTTGCAGACAAGAACTCACTGTGTTTTCTCTTCGCAGCATCAACTCTCCTTATTTAGTTGAGTGAGGATGTTGACTTCTACCTGAGTGAAACCAAAACCTGGCTGATGTCAAATATCCCACAACTGGAATCCCATTTCCATGTAGTCAGTTGGTAGATGCTTTTGGGCAATATGATGATGTCACATGGCATCTGGATAACTTATGTCACTTGGTAGGGAAAGCACTGATGTACAGGTGAAGTTGCAATGGTGTCACTACCTGTGGCTAATTGATTAAAAGAAACACCTTTCCTCACCTTCGGAGTTCACAATTAGTTCAGACTTTCTGAAGGAACAGCTAGTGAATTGTTTGTGTCATCACATTGTCTGTTTAAAGTCTTCATTTGTGTTGAGGGATGCAGTTTTGGTGTCGACAGGTAGCGATTACCTGTTGGGTAGTCTGTTTTGGTGATTCGTGTTTTGATGTGAGTGATGACTTTTAGTCTTCCTGGATTAGGATGCTTTGTTTTTTGTTATACTGTTCAGATTGTGTGCTTTTTATAATGTAAGCAACTCTACGGGTCCGTCCCATTTCTCCCCCCTTAAAACTTCTACTTGGTTTTGATTGCCCTCAACATTAAAGCCCCCTCGACAAGGGAAGTGGAGGTGAAGATCTTTCCCTATGAATTGGGACACCACTATATGCAAATTAGCGTAGCGAACGTGCTCACCTACGTCACGCGCAGCGCCAACGTGTCTACCGGTAGTAGCCTGCTACTATTTTCATTCAGGAACATGCCCGTTCCAGCGGTCATTGTTGTGTGGGCTGTGCTGGTTTATCTACATCTGGTTAATCAACAAAGATATACGTGTTCATGTGAATGCCAGAACACACACCTTAAATATTGACGAAACTACCCAGATCAGATATATAACTTTATTTGATGGGCAGACTCTTTCAAAGCACTCAGCAGATATCATGAACATCGACAGATAGCTTCGTGAGATATTTTCTAACATTAGTGTTCAAAACTCAACAGTCCATCAGATGTGCATCAAACTAACATTTCAACAAAGTTCGAAATTTTAATATGCTTATTTGCGAAAATATATGAAAAATGTGGCTGGCTCGGTGAGCTTGCACGGTATCCTGGGTAATTTCATCTCCCACTTCGTTTTAAGCCTGCATCGGTCCTGGCTATATTTTGAGGGTTGATTTTAAGGGGAAAATAGCACTTCCCCTTGCTCCCTAAAGTAATGGGACACCCTAGCCCTACACGTGCACGCGCAAAAACGAGGGTTAAGGCAAAAATCTAGGGGTAGGGGAGGTATTGGGACGGGCCCTACAACTCCTTTGTCATTAGGCATTGTTGTTCGGTGCAGATGCAGGGCTTTAGACACTACCGACTGATTTTTGCATGGTGTTGGGTTGTTGCAATTCCAGATGTGGTGGGAAATTCAACCCCTGTAAATGATCATATAGCTTAAGCCAGTAGGTTTTGCAGACTTTAATGTACAGTGTTAGGCATTGGCAGATCCACAGTTGTGACACTGCCAGTTTTTCTCTTCAACTGTTTTGACCCTCGCACCCTTCCTTTTTCAAGTACATTTGAACATTCCACTGTAAGTATACTGGGTGATTCTAGCAACCCGGTGACGTCATGAACTCTTTTCCTTTCCTCCCTATGAAACGTCCCCTTCTGTGGTAGTGTACAAACTCATTTGTATTTTTGAAACACATTTTGCCTGAGCAAATGCTTTCTGTAAATGTAGTCTACAAGGCTATCTTATAGTTCTAGAGGGTTACGTTTTTTTTTTTACATTAAAACAACATTGTAAATTATGTGAACCTTAAATCATTAAAGCCATTAAAAGTGTGTTTTGCTTTTTTACGTTTGTTCCTCTGGTAGAAATGGTGGAATGTTCTTTTGGTAAAAAATCGCTTCACTTATAATCTCAGTTCAGATTTAGTTTCATAATAAACTAAGAAAATAAGAATTCATCTTCTGCTCATTCTTTCTGTTTAGCCTTTACACAGCACTTCAGTATGTTTCAGCATTAAAAATAGCAAGTCTAGTCAATTAATTTTATTTTACAAAGTAGATACAAAAGGTCATAAATAATATCATAAGTTACATTGTAGTTAACATAACAACAGTAAAAAGAAGATAAAGAATAGTAAACACACACACATCGATGCATCATTAAATTGTTACATTTGCGTTTTAACATACATTAACATAACATTAGCCGAGTAGTACTGGAAGCAGTAGCTGTCTCCACATGGGGCATTCAATTTCACATCTCACACACTCTTTAGTGTCAGGTAGAATAACAGACATGGAGTTCTACAAACCTTGGGCCATAGAAGAACACAAACGTGCCTGCTGAGTCCTACTTCACATTAGGAGTCATTACTTCAGTACAATTCCTTCTTTAGTATACTAATCCTACCTCTGTCCATCCCATAACAATATGTACTAATATGAAAGTACAATGTATTTACTACTTAATTAAGTATACTGCAGGCCTATATAATGCATAAGAACACTTATTTGAAGGCTCCAGCACTTTCTTATTTTCCACATTCCCTGCCTGTTGTTCTTGGACAGGTCTGGTTCAGTCATGTGTTGCCTTGATTATGAGGATAATGGGTTTGAATTTCTTTCAAGTGACATATTAATGCATGTATAGTGTTGTTAATATGTTTACATGGAGAACAATATTCCAATATTAACCTGATCTTATTAAGACAATATTCCGAATGTAAACAGCATTTTCTGATAGCCTAAACCCGTAAGATCATAATAGGAGTAAGCAATAATTGAATTAAGATGTGAAGTATTCCGAGCTAAGTCAGATTATGTACTGTACACATGTACAGCATACACCTTAAATCAGAATGTCCTAGAGTCTTGCAGCATTTTTGGGTGGATGTTATTATTTGGACTATGCTCTATAATAGGTAAACCAGAATGTTTAATGAAGAAATTCATGTAAACATTGTAATAGGGCTTCAGTGTTGGTAAAAATCATAATCAAGATTATGTTGGTCAATACTGAGATCACAATTTTAACACGATTACTCAATGACTTGATAAAATATCATCAATTTGTCTACACTCCAGACAAAATGAGAGCATTATTACAAAATTGAATGCAGCAAAATAATAATTATATATAGATTGTGTTCTTTTCATAATCATCAGACATAAATTAGAATGATTGATTCTTTTAATTTGATCAATTGCACAGCCCTACACCTTAACCAAAATATTGTCTTCTTTAAAATAAGGTCAGTAATCAATTATTTTTGTCCATGTAAACACAGCCGATGTAAGAAAATAAACAGTAAAAGTCTGTAAGAAACTCTAACCTCTGACACAGTAGGACTCAGTAGGACAGAAACACAGGTGTAGTGTCGGCATCAGCACGTGAAGAAAGAACATCATCAGTGAGTGACATCATCAGTGTTCTGGAACCTACTTGGGTTCTCAGAGATATGGCTTGGATTCAGGAACTCTTTATTACCATACAGGATATCAGCATGCACGTGTCCAGTGATGCGTCGCAGAGAGAGGAGAAGGAAAGGGCAGACGAGGTGAGAGAAGAAAACAGATAAATAAAGGAGGAGAAATTACAGAGAGAGGTCCCTCATTTTATAACACTGTCAAAACATACACCTGTTTAAGTGGCAAGTGCAATAAGTATATCTGTGTGTGAAGTTTTGAATCCTACTTTTTTTGTATTTCAATTAATCAAAATCCTGTGTGAACATAGCCATGTTATTATCTCTGGAGCTGAGCTGTGTTGGGGTGATTCTCAGGACTGTACTGTCAGGGGGCCACCATGGCCGCTCAGACAGACAGACAAACTGCATCTCATGCAAGTGGAGGGCAAAACAGCAGCTCCTTCAGCATTCACAGAAACATCAATGGATTTGAATGCATTCATAATACACCACTGCTGTAACGGAACATATGCAAAGCTCTAGAAATCATACAATAATGAATAGAAAAAAAAAAATAGATTTACATTTATCTACATGACCACATGTCCACACTCAGATGTTTATGTTTCTTTCGTCAGTCAGGGTCCTGTTTGTCATATCAGTCTATTCACTGATGTGTCCTGTACATCAAGTCTCAAAGGAATAATCCTTCACTCTTGGAGTACCGTCACACCGGTGTGACGGGAATGTTGGGAAATTAACATTCTAAAGAATATCTGGGTTCATTGAATTCAACATAGAATTTTAGAACCTTCAATTGTTGTGGAACTTAGAATGTTCAAAAACCTACACCTTTAAGGGTTAACGGATCAAAATCCACTGAATGGACTGACCACAATGTTCAGTGGTCTAGTGATCCAACGTAAGGCATCCGGCACTGGTGGGCTTGTGACATGTGGGGTTCCATAAAGAGACAAGAGAGGGGAACCGGAAGGTAAAAAATAAACAGAACCTGAAGAAAAAATCCAGAATGTCTCAACAAAATATAATCTTATTTTGGAAGACGGTGAAGATGGACTCTCCTGAGGTGTGGTCTCTCACACACCTCCAATGTTCCGTGGAAGCTCTATTGGTCTGAGAGGACGTCCGTCTTCAGAACACACCTCACGAAAAACGGACTAAAAACGGTAGACATTCTCACAGAGGGGGTGTAGTCACAGTCCACCCCTCTTTGTCTCCAAACTTCCCTTGGTCCTAGAGCCAGCAGGTTCACGGTCTCTGCAGGGGTAGTCACACTGAGTGCTACTGAGCATCAGAAGGACCAGCGATGGACCAGAGGGACAAAAGACCGCCCGTTCCTCTTTCTCCGTTTAGACTTCACGTCCCTCTACTCCTCCACCTCCTCCTCCCACTCCTCCTTCTTCCTCTTCTCTTCCTCTGCTCCATTGTTTGACTTAAAGTGCACATCCCAGCCATTACATCCAACGAAAACACAACAACATGTCTTATTGCAGTCTGTTCCTTTACAGGAAATGGTCCAGTCTCAGCTCCTTCTTCTGTGCTTGTCTGGATTTGTTTATTTTTTAAATCAGACTGTTCTTCCCTGTCTCTGCTGGGTTTCAGACAGTGTTTCTTGGACGCTCCTCAGGATCTTCTTGCGGTGTGACTTGGAGGCGATGCCTATTCTCTTCAGGTCTCTGGTCAAGAGGAGCCAGAGGTTAGCAATCACATGAGAACACAATGAAGCACAATGAAAAATAAATGTGTGCAAAGAGGTTATACTGTACCCGTAATTTCCCAACTATTAGCCAAGATTTATACATTGATTTTGCTAAATTTCTTTAGCTATGAGGTTAATACACGGGGGCAATTAATATGGTTTTGTTTTTTTAACTTGCATAAAACACTGTCCTGCGGTTTATATGTGGATAATATACAGGAAATTACTGTGTGTGATGTGTGATGGGAGATAAAATGTTTGTTTGAGTGAGTATGTATGTGACTGAATGTTTATCATGTTGGTTGTCTGTGTGTGTTTGTTTACTGCATGGCTTGTGTACATGTTAGTGTGTGTGTGTGTGTGTGTGTGTGTGTGTGTGTGTGTGTGTGTGTGTGTGTGTGTGTGTGTGTGTGTGTGTGTGTGTGTGTATGTGAGAACTCACTCTGGGTTGGCGCGTGAGATGCTGTCTATGTCTGTATAGCCAGCCGTGCTGAATCTCTCCTGGTATTTCTCCATGCCGATGGTCTGTAGCCACTCCCCCACTGATTGGGAGGGGCTTGTCATAGGGGTGGGGCCTATCAGAGCAGGACGGGGCCTGGAACCACAATGAACATCACACTTTTACAGTTAAGCAGAGCAGACACTGTGCACTTTTCCTTGCCATTCACATACCATATGGTAACACTCCATTTTTTGGATGCAATAGCTGTCCTCACACATTACATCACTTTACATTTGACTGCTCACACTGCAAGACAAATGACAGAAATACACTAGAATCGTATGTGGATTGTGGATCTAATTGATTCAGAGAAATTATGCTGTATTATGTGTCTTCTGACCTCTTGAGCATGGCGGGGTGGTGTATGAACTTGTCCAGTGTTTGTGTGTGTGTGTGTGTGTGTGTGTGTGTGTATTTCCTGCTATAAGTGTCTTCTGTCCTCTTGAGCATGGCGGGGTGGCGTATGAGCTTGTCCAGTGTGTGTGTGTGTGTGTGTGTGTGTTACCTGCTATAAGTGTCTCCTGTCCTCTTGAGCATGGCGGGGTGGTGTATGAGCTTGTCCAGTGTGTGTGTGTGTGTGTGTGTGTGTGTGTTACCTGCTATAAGTGTCTCCTGTCCTCTTGAGCATGGCGGGGTGGCGGGGTGGTGTATGAGCTTGTCCAGTGTGTGTGTGTGTGTGTGTGTGTGTGTGTGTGTGTGTGTGTGTTACCTGCTATAAGTGTCTCCCGTCCTCTTCAGCGTGGCGGGGTGGCGTATGAGCTTGTCCAGCATGTGGACAATTTGGCTGAATTTGGGCCTCTGCCCGCGCTCCCTCAGCCAGCACTCCAGCATCAGCTGGTGGAGAGCCAGTGGGCACTCCATAGGTGGCGGCAGCCGGTAGCCCTCCTCGATCGCCTTGATCACCTGGGGTTAGAGGTCACAGGGCAAAGGTCATGAAGCCAGACATCTCCACAAGCGTCAATGAAACAACAATCGGCAGTAAGCAAAACAACAAACTGGAAACAATGCTCATGAGGGGAAACAACTACTTAACGGTGAATTAAGCAACAGTCAGCGATGAAAAAAACAATATACAGTATAAGTAAGTATAAGTATATATACTCATTTGGTCTCTGCATTTATCTCAATCCGTGAATTAGTGAAACACACTCAGCACACAGTGAACACACAATGAGGTGAAGCACACACTAATCCCGACGCAGTGAGGGGTTAGGTGCCTTGCTCAAGGGCACTTCAGCCATTCCCTCCGGTTACATGTCCGAAGCGCTAACCAGTAGGCCACGGCTGCCCCTTTTTTTTAGGGATGTGCACCATTCCTGGAGTCACTGCAATACCGGGTCGATGGGTGGAGTGGACGGAGCAAGCCCCTCTCCGGTCTCCCTGTTCCAAAAATCAGATTAATATATAGTCCTCGGGTAGAGGACGTATCAGATATTAAACTGATAAGAACAGATACTACACTTGATCTTAGCCAAAAGGCTGAGAAGTGATGTACTGATATCATAAAAATAATGAACTCCTCAGTGTTGGATAAAACAACCATCAGCGGTGAATAAAAGAACCTAGAGACAAAGGTCATGAAGGGAGACAACTCATCAGTGGTGAATTAAACAACAGACTGGTGTCACGTTTACAGGTGTACAGCCTGTGAGTCCGTAAGAGAAGATTGAATGTGCTCACATCCTGGTTACTCATGTCCCAGTAGGGCCTCTCGCCATATGATATCACTTCCCACATGACCACACCATAGCTCCACACGTCACTGGCCGACGTGAACTTCCTGTAGGCGATGGCCTCAGGGGCCGTCCAGCGAATCGGGATCTTTCCTCCCTGTGATTGACAGGACACACACATTACTACGGATATCATGCACAACACATGTATCCGTCGTGAACCACCACGGTAATGGTGTGGGATACATGGTAAATGTGGTCAAATTTCTCACTGTCATTCTTAGACTGAGATATGAACCAATCTGTAGTCACATTGTGTACATTACATGAGGAAATGGCTTGTGTGTGTATGTGTGTGTGTGTGTGTGTGTGTGTGTGTGTGTGTGTGTGTGTGTGTGTGTGTGTGTGTGTGTGTGTCCTATAAACCACTAACCCTCCAACCAATACTCTTGTGGCAGTCAATATGAAAGGTGTTTCCCCTCAAATGGAGGCAAGAAAAAACAGTTCAAGCATTTCAACCACAGTCTTCCAGAAGCTGAAGATAGTAGCATTTGTGAAGATATAAACACACACATACACACTCACAGACACACACACACACACACACACACACACACACAGACACACACACACACACGCACACACACGCGCACACACACACACACACACACACACACACACACACACACACACACACATACACGCACACACACACATTCCTGTCTCACCCTGGTGGTGTAGGTAGCCTCCGGTTCGTCCTCCAGCACGCGTGACATGCCAAAGTCGGCCACCTTGCAGACAAGGTTCCCGTTGAGCAGGACGTTCCTGGCAGCCAGGTCCCGATGCACGTAGCTCATATCGCTAAGGTAACGCATGCCCGACGCCACACCACGCAGCATGCCCACCAGCTGGATCACTGTGAAGCGCCCGTCATTCTTCTGCACACACACACACACACACATGCGCACACAGACACACACACAGTGCTTTGTTTAGATATGCATTAACACACACACACGTATATGCCACACAACATGGCTGTGAAGACCATTGTTATTCTGGACACAAACACAAATCCTTACAGAACACCCGCTAGCTGGATTACTGTGAAACACCTGTTATGAATTCTCTCTCTCTCTCTTTCTCTCTCTCTCTCTCTCTCTCTCTCTCACACACACACACACACACACACACATACACACACACACACATACACATACTGTAGAGCATCCATCTTTTAAACTGTGAAGGGCATATCGCTAAATCCCATCAGGCAAATTGACAAACAAACACACAATGCCTGGGATAACTTAAGAAACAAATATACATGTACACTCTGAATCCAAATATAACTCTTCCTTCTTTTGTTAAGAATCTATGACGTATCTTTAGCAAAGCATACTACTGCATAAATCAGTACACATACACACACAAATCAACATACCCTCAGAAAAACATCTAGCGACCCACTGCATAAATCAGTACACATACACACACAAATCAACATACCCTCAGAAAAACATCTAGCGACCCATTCTCCATGTACTCAGTAATGATCATTACTGGCTTGCCTGCAACAATGAAAATAGAGAAATTAAACATGGTGTTTCGGATGGGTTTTTCTTGCTTACTCATGATGAGCT
>NC_055971.1:24125452-24182952 GCF_018492685.1 Alosa sapidissima | reverse complement strand
GTTGCACTGATCTCCCCCCTTTCCTTCCTTCTACTTTATTTAACCTCTTTCATTCCTCGTTCTCTGCAACTGTCTTCCCTGCCAAGTATCTTTGTTAGAGAAGAAAATATATAAAGTTTCCCGAAAGTGCGATTCCACCCCGCGGCTCCTTAAGAAATCCAATGCCTTTCTAAAAACTTGGAACTCACGAAGGGACGGTGGTGTGTGTGTGTGTGTGTGTGTGTGTGTGTATTTATTTGTGTGTCAGTTGTGCGGTGAGGGGGACTTACACCTCCTTCGGACGGGCTGGCGACCCATCCCAGTTCTCCTTGAACCGTCCTGGAGTCCAGCAGGGTTACTGAGGGAGATACAAGAATTATTGTTGTAAGGAAGACGGGTAGGCCTGGATAGTCAGGACTACACAACAGTGCTATTGTTTGGAGTTTTCTCGTTGCGGGGTGAAGTGACGGAGAAGTCTCTAAAGTGTTTAATGGTTTAGGCTATTAGAATACATTAGTTTGGCGATTTCACCTTCATCCCGATACGAGAAAACAGCCGCCCTTAGTGCATATTTAACCCATATAATCGGAGAGAAAGATAGTTCAAATATCACAAAATTTGGTGTTTTTATCCGTGAATAAAGAGTTTTATCGGATTGGGATAAATGCAGAGACCAAATTTCCCTCACGGGTTCAAAAGAGTATACTTATCGTGAGAAGAAATCTAAGTAACGCTCCTTGAGAAGTAGGTTAACTGTGAACTATAGGCTACGGAACAGTAATTTAGGCTCGTAGGCTACTCTATAGCCAGCCAGATTATCACATTTATATGAACCAAATGACATAGGCGACAGTAACAGCATCCTTTAAAGGTGTGTTTTATGGGAAACGATACGCCTGGTGACACAACAAGACCAGTTGCTGTAGGCTGTAGGCTACAAAACTCGCAGTCCTTCAGCGGCCACGACTGCGCGTGAATTCCAGGTCGCGAGGGAAGCTATTCGTGGATTGAAGAGGAAAGCGGACCCCGTAGGATGGTGAAGGTATGCTGACGTCCGACGATATCCCTCGTTATCACGGAGCAAAAATGTAATTCCTGTAAGCGTCCAATCGGGAGAAGTGTGCAACTTGTTTTATCCATTTTCAGTATCCAATATCTAACAACTTACCTTCATTCGGTCGGTGCTCCCGTAAAGAAGAGATACAAGTCGAAACTCCGAAGAGAATTGAGGAAAGGATAAAAGGCAGACACCCAACCATTGCTACCGTTTTTTTCTCGTGCAACTTTTGTATTTGTGCTGTAGCGCGGGCACTCCGCTGTCCGGGGCCCTCTTCAACAACGATGAAACACACTGCTGAGTGCTAGAGCGAGACGCGCTGAACCATAGGCTCCTCTCTCCGACACCGGGAGGGGCGTGCGCCCCCCCCCTCCCCGCTGACGCAGCTGTCACTCAACTGCACTAGCCTACACGAACACACACACACACACACACACTCTCTCTCTCTATCTCTTACCCTCTCTCACACACTCTCTCTCCCCCCTCTCTCTCACACTCACACACTCAAATGATAAAAGTCTGGTCTCAGCATGCCATCTACTGGGCATACTAGGAACTTAAGGAATTCTTGTAGGCATTAGGCTATTTAGCAAATGAAGAAATCATACATCTGCTGTATAGCCTACCATTAACATTTTACTAAAACGGATGCATGTTGTTCTTAATTAGCAATATATAGTCTCAGATGAGAGACAGCAGGTAAAACGAAAATATTACTTTTTCACTGTGTTCACGATTGTTTCTACCTATCCTGCCCAATTGAAGATTAAGCAGTTAGTTTAGTCCACCCTCTGACGTCAAAAACCATTTTTTTCCATCACCCTCCACAGACTTTGTCTTAAGTTCGCCAATATGTTTGCACAAATGATCTTTAGACCAAGCCTCACAATTGTATTTGATTGACTAATTTGCAAAAGCATATTTGTCCGTCACAGCCAACATGTAGAGAAAACAAATGTTGGTTTATTTCTTTTATTTGTTTTTTTTATTAATATGAAAACATTTCATTAATTGTTTATATTTTTATTACTGATATTGTTGTTATTGTCACTTAGGCTAATTAGTACAGTAGCCTATTATTAATATTATATTACACGACGCAGCAGCTCCAACCGCTGAAGAGCTCGTAGTTTGAACATCAGCCACAACCTTCCGCTTCACAGATGTCCCCCGCAGTTTGGCCTCCGTCTCATGAATCGTATCGTCCGTCTCTTGGAGATCAGGCTGAGCTTGGCAGATCAGGACCAGTACCCAGACACTTTGCCAAATCTCCTCAGCGTCATTTACATTATCAAAGGCCAGATTCATATTCATGACACCAGCCAACACTGCCCCTGAAAGGTACATTTAAACAAACATCAAACAAACAAACAAACACACACTTCTTTAAAACAAACAAACAAACAAACAAACAATCATTGGCAAATCCAGGGCTCACTTGGAAAAGAGACTTCCTCTGTAAAGAGGAGTCGTAAGACCTCAGCTGTGTTTTCAAGTCCCCCAACTCTCTTTCGCCCTGCTTTCTCTGCTTTACTAAATCCTTCTGCTCGGCCGTAAGTTGATCAGCAGCCTCATCCTGGCATTGAAGCTCTTTACTGGCTACCTGCTCTGACTCCCCCATCTGCAGCTTCATGTTCTCAATGTGTTTTTTGATATTGTCAACGGCCTCGTATTTAGGAGGGACTCTGTCCGCATTAGTGTGGAGGATTTTATGACATTGTTGAAGGAGCAGAGAGTAGGGGAGCGCGGGGCACAAAGTAACGCGGGGTTAAATGTAATGTATCTTTTTCCCTATTTGCAGGGGGTTGATCGAGGCATGCTATTGGTCAGTTAATCACACTACTATGAGACGGTGTTCCACAAATTTCCAGTCAGTATGGACGTGTTTCCACGTAGATCTGCAGCAAACGCCTTTTGAAGACATCAACGTAAATGTCTAGGTACTTGTCTTTCCATTACTGAGTTGTGGGTGCAGCTCACTGACTCCAATCTTGTATCGTCTTAATAACCGTCTTGTAGGCTAAAAATGAACACCATTTTGAAACATGTAGCCAACTCATAGCAGAAGCTAGCTTATCTTATAACAAACGTGACCCAGCGGGGTTAATTGTAACGCGCTGTTACAACTAAGCCACTCATACTGTATAATGATGTTGCAATACAAAAATATGCGCGTATTAGTGTTAGTTTAGTTCGTTTTTGTGATGTTTTGCATTTTGCCTCATGTGTTTTCAGGTTTGAGGGCTTTTCTTGGCAGGATTGACCTTGGTTAGACTCTTTAGCTTCCATTGGCGCATATTTCTCATGTTATTTCTCCGTATAGAAAATAAAGTCAATTTTCGACACACGTCTGTTGTTAGTTCATGACTTATGTATCATAAATAGTCAGATCCTATTCTATCATACACATTCAGATACATTTATTAAATTAATTTAATTAAAAACAGCCTTTGGGATGAGTGTTACAACTAACCCCGCATATGGGGCAGGTTGTAACATTTCACCTATCGCCACTCGGTGGAATTGTAAAAGAACAGTAGCTCCTACAAACAAACTTCCAGTGCATATGTGTAACAGAGATATGTATGTTGCTTGTTAAAAAGTATAACTAGTGAAACTCAAATGATTTTAGAATTATTTAGCCATAACCAAAAAGTGTTACTTTGTGCCCTGCGCTCCCCTAGGTCTACTCTTCAGGGGCCCAATTACAGCCCGGGCCACTTCCCTTAACTCCTACTGTTGCAGCCCTTCAGATCTATGAGTGCAGATAGAAAAAGGTTAGAATAGACCATATGTTTGGAAGGCTCTTAAGCCAACTCATTTATTTCCGGTGGAGCGTCAGCTGTGTTGTAACGCCATCTTCTGTTGTATTCTGCTCCTTATCTTCATTCTGACACTGAATATCTTGTTTGCCCAATAATAACAATTTTGACACATGCATCCTTCTACATCGTAACGTGCTGATTCACTAGGTGCAACACCCAACCGGGTTCGTGTACAATATACAGTAATTATATTAACATTAGCGGCGGCTACAACACACCTGGCTCCACTGGAAATAAATGAGCTAGCTTAAGAGCTCTCTGTGCATATGGACCTCTGAATTGACCAATTAGATCACAGATTAGCTGAGTGAAGCCCGCTGCTAAATAATAAAATTATCCAGTATTTTCGAAGTAGGTATATAGCTCTTATTGTGATACAATATTAGGTTCATACACCACTGGATTGTGTTTGGAGCAACAGGGTCCAGTTTCCCAAGCCTTCAAGATTCCGCAGTCACAGAACTGTAGACACGAAACAGGTGATGAGCTTCAATGAAATCTTTGCTGCCATACATGTGCTTTTGTGCAGGCCAACTACATATGATTTTTTATAACTATTAGAAGCTGAACCCTAAGGCCCATGCTACACCGGGTCTGTAAGTGGAGCACTCAAACAATATCGGATTTTTGGTTGATTTGACCATCAGTTAACTTTGAAACAGGCACTTTACTTTGGATAGACAATAGAAATACATCATAGGAGTGATTACTTGTATGCTGGGCATACTGTATACAACTTTCTTACTCTTTTATTTATATACTACTGGGCTGTTGTGACAAGTAAATTTCCCAGCTGTGGGATCAATAAAGTCTTATCTTATATTATCTTATTAATGTTAAAAAAATCTAGACTGGAGTAACTCAACATTTGACAACTACGATATGTTTAGTGTTCTAAAGACGTCAAATAGCCTGTTATAGTTACCAAATCGATAGCCAAGGAGCCAGTAGATCTCCTGCAACACAATCACATGGGTGGTTTGGTGTAAATTCGGTCCTTTATCTACCTACACCTGGGACAGTAACCACCTCTTTTTGCCCAGCGGCTCTGGGTTTAGATATACAAGAGTGGTGATGTGTGCTGTGCACAATGGTGTTGTCCTAGTTCTGTTCACATCCTGTCATCATCACCATACTCCTCCCTAACCCAGGAGGGTAGCGTCTGTCTGGACCACTTCCCAACGTCCTGGTGGGGGACTAAGTGGAACTCTATGAGTGAGAAATTGTACCCGAGACCACAGTTTCAGGGTGAGCATATAACGGTGTGTGATCCTCACCTACACTTTGTCTCACACTGGACACAGTCCCAGATGAATGAGCCATCTCTGAAACGGCCCCAGAAGTCACAATGGAAACAGTGGGCATGTTCCCATGCTTGTTTGGGAGAGGTCACACAAACATGCAGGGATGCAAACAGCACGCCTTTTGGCGGATGCCGCCTTTTTCACGGCTGTCTGGGGGACTTGTGTGAATCGTGCAGATCCGACGAGTTTTTCTTTGGGGGGGGGTTAAAGTGTCTGATTATAATTTCATCAAAGTTAATTCTGTATTAAAATGACTACATAAACACATAGCCTACCGTTACAGTCCATGAAACATAGGAAGTGTAAGACAACCCTAAATCAAAAAGCTGCGCACGTAAAAATCCCATTTGCTGCGCACCATTATCCTACTGCTACGGGGCTGCACTTCACTGCACTCACTGCAAGGATTTAACGTTACATCTATCAGTCCGGGATCCAGTAATTTTGTGTCACGCCTGGTCTTTTTTGCAAGAAAGGTAAGGTTAACCATATTTGATGTCTTCTAATCACATAATTTCTACCATTTGCATTGTGTAATGTTTAGGTTGTCCTAATGTGTCATTACAGTCTTTACAATAACTATGCCAGGTTAGTGCTAGGTAGCACACTAGCGCTACATTTTACATGACTAGCAAAAATACAGCTGGATTTTTTTTTTAACCTTGTTTGTTGCGTCAGTCAGTTTAGTTCAGTTCCGGACAGACTAGCAGTATTTTGTCCTGTAATATTTTAGTAGCAGCCTAACGTTATATCCAACTCTACCCCCTTTCCAACGTGTAGCCTAATGGTAACGTACTTGTTTAGACTAGCAGCTTGTTGACGTCTAGTAGCCTATTGAGCCGCTGGTCTAGGCTTTTTCGCAAATGCAACCCGAAGTGACAAGTGACGAACTGACTTATTTTCAATGACACCTACCACATAAGGGCGAGAAACTGATGTGTGGGCTTATCCTAACAGACAGACCGCACTACTGTTGATACATTTTAACTGTACATTTTCGTGCAGAAGAACGTTATTTTGGGGCGCATTGAGAAAGGGGGCAAAGTGAAGTGAACTATTTTGCACTCTGTTATGATACTGTCAGGTCTAGGGTCACACTATGGCTAATATATGCAACTTTTCATTTGCAGAATGAGAGAATTTGATGAGAGTGAGGCACTAACAGTTAAGAAAGTGGATGAGGGTTGTAAAACAAATTGGAACTGGTCTTGGTTACAGGTTGAAACGGAGATTGAGGTCAAGACAGCCAAACACAAATTCAAAATGTCAGACTTTTTCAAAAAAATTTAAAAAAAAAGGGACATGCCAAATGTACTTTCTGCATGAAAGAGATTAATTATGCTAACAAGGGAGTGCATGCTCTGTTGAATCACTGCCAGAGTGCTATACACACAGAGAGAGTGGCTACCATCATATCTACCTAGTGTGGCCCAGCTCCTCTGTCAAGACAAGCCAGCTACCAGCAGACAGAATAAGGGAAGGAACTGGGACAGTGTATTTTCATATAAAGAACATTTTTGTGTGAATAGGGTGAGCCCTGGATGGCAGAGGTGGTAGCAAAATGTAATTATATGATATTTCCTGTGGGGGTGTGGGCTTCGATAATCTCACTCCTTTTTGACCATACCTCTGTTTGCATCCCTGAACATGTCAGTTTCTCCAGGTACAGGAGCAAAGCGTCCCTCTGAAGAGGCTCCAGTGCGATCTGAATGCACTTTGAGAAAACCATTGGTGCAAAAGTAAAGCCAAACGGTAGAACTTTGAACTGAAAATTCTTTCCTATGAATGAAAAATAAAGGAACCACTTGTACTCTGTAGCAATAGGAATGTCCTCTATGGTCTATGGTCACAAACCAGTCTTGGCTTTTCACCACTTGCAGCTCATCTGGTGTGCGCGACATTCAAAAAGAGGTGCTTTTAGAACCTGATTCAAATGTTTTAAATCCAAAATTGGCCTGAACCCATCAGTCTTGGGAACTACAGCATAAATTGAAAAGAAATCCCCCAGATGAACCACAGAGTTGACCATCTCAATGTCACATTTGTGTTATAACATTTGAACTTCTCTGTAGGCTTCTGCCTGCCTTTACTAATTGCTAATGAGCATATGTCTCACCTCTCAGTGCATTGGGGGCTGCAGGAGAGGGTCATTGGTTGGATGTTATCAGACGCCATTGAATTAATAATTACAGTATGAATGAACAAAAAAACAAATGTTCAGCTTGTTCAAAATCACTGTATTTTATTTGTATCGCAGTGAATTTACACACCACATATACCACATATAGCATTTTAATTTTGCAATATATATATTTGCAAAAATATATATTGCTCATGTCTGAGTCACCTGCCCTTTAACATCAACCATCCAGCCAGGGGCGCTGCTAGAAAATTTGGGCTCTATGCAAGACCCCCCCCCCCCCCCCCCCCCCACCACCACCACCACCACCACCACCCCCATATATAATATGTCCCCCTGTCAGTGCTGGGCCCTTAGAATCATTAGAATCATCTATACCCACCATCCCGGCGCCCCTGCTTTCAGGTCCTGTATCAAGAATGGGTCAACCCTCTTTAAAACCTCAAAGAACACCTGTTGGGCTGTGGGTCCTTTATTCTGTATCATGGTGAGCAGAGCATAGTTCTGTTGTGTGCTGGTAGATTTGCTTGTCACCAGTTCCCGCTCATGGTCATTCAGAACCTGCCTCTGCTGGAGTAGGATCAGGATGGGCTGGAGAGTGGGAAGACGAGTTTCTAGAGCTGCCTTGTTCTTGAAGAAAAAGTTCTGTCCTGGATTTTTATGCAATGAAGGTGCAGACACTGAAATAAAGACACTTCAGTTCAGTTAATTAAAATGACTGATGGCATTATAAGAAATGATATCATCAGGTTTGTTAAAGTGAAACTTGAAAGATAACCACACACTAGGCTAATGCTCAAAAGCTACCCCTTGGGGAGGGCTCATCCACATCCATCAGGCTTGGTTCACGCCGTGTCTTCTTCTGGGGAGGAGCATCAGGTTCCTTACCGCCCACCTTAGCTGTGCTGGAGGACTCAGCTTTTCTCTTATTTGGAGGAGTTGATGGCAGGAGTCTGTTGGAGGGAGGGGAAAAGAGAGAGTGTGTAAGTGTGGGGAGAGCAGGGGTAATAAACAGAGCCGGACAGTAATGGAGTACATTTACTTGAGTACAGTACTTGAGTACAATTTTGAGGGATCTGTACTTTACTCGAGTATCATTTTGGGGAGTATTCATGACTTTACTCAAGTACATTTGAGAGGCAAATACTGTACTCTTTACTCCGCTACATTTCTATCCATAACCGTGAGTACCCGTTACTTCTTCTTAAAAAAAAAAGGAAAAAAGAAAAATCTCGAAAACCCTCAATTTGTTGTTTCCCTCTCAAACGTGATTGGATTGTGCAGGCGCCACTGATTGGGACAGCCTATCAGCAAGAACCTTCAGCTTTCCGCCAAAGTCAACTCCATGGTCAGATTTAGATAAGAGACGAAACAATGGATGAAGACACTGCAGGTTACTGGATGCTGTGAATGTGCCAACCCGTGGCCCCACCTCGCCAGACTATTTCAATTTGCTGAACAAGTTAATGATAGTTTTTGCTTCAAGTGTTTTAATTACAAAATAGTGTTTTGTATTTGAAATACGTATTTGAAATACATGTATTAGAAATATTGCCCATCCCTGGCAACATGGTAAAAAGATGAAAATGACTTGATTTTACTTTCAATTCCTTTTACATTCTCCACATTAACCTTTTTCATAACTCCATGTAGGATGTTTCTGTACATAAATGTAAGCACTGTGGCAGTAGTAATGCAATATGTAGAAAATGTACTCTGATACTCAAGTGCTTTTAAAAACAAGTACTTCAGTACTTTTACTTAAGTAGACATCTGACTGTACTTTTACTTGTACTTGAGTAAAATTTAGCAAGGGGTATCTGTAGTTTTACTCAAGTAATGAAGTATACTCTGTGTACTCTGTACTCTGTAATAAAACATAGGACCTGTTAATCACTTCTATTTGCTTATGTCACATAGGCGCCAGTTTCTGCATGAAAACAAATCTATGGTGGGAGAAAGTTTGGAAAGGTGCTGTGAGCAAAGGGAGTAGTGGCTTAATGCTGTGTACCTGACTGTATTTCTAACCAACGAGCATTAAAAGCATTTTAGTTCACTGTTTGTTTTATCAGAGAGCTAATAAGGATGAAAACTATTTCATCTTACGTGATACCAGAGGTGCAAGGGCTCACAAGGCCCTGAAACTCAAGCCTCTGTGTAAAGTCGCTACTATATGCTCTCCACCCCCGATATCTGAATAGTGCCCCTCAGTCAAATAACATGGGTTATGTTATGTGATATGTCTTAATTGAGCCCCTTAATTATATATCATGGGTTATATTATTCACCCCTGATACCTGAATAGGGCCCCTCAGTCAAATAACACAGGTCATGCTATGTGTGATAATCATGCTTTGTAATTGGCATCTTTTTTTACAGCAAGATGGCTTAAATCTGTTCATAGTTATGTTATATTTGTAAATCTAAATCTGTCCATTTCCTTCCACAAAACTTGCCAGAAATCATAATTTATGGGGTTATTTTTCAAACAGGGGGCATGTCCCTGGACCTCACTAGCCTAGCTGATTATACATTTCCTGAGGTTGATTGGGCCCTTTTGATGTCTCTGCCCAGGGACCCAGTGACTCGTATTCCGTCCATATACATCAATAGCTTTTTGCGTGGGGTTGGGGCCCCATGTTGTGAGCATGCCATTCCTTTTTACAAAATTCATACAATAATGAGCAAATTCAGTGCTTCTGTGTGTCTTTGTGTGTGTGTGTGTGTGTGTGTGTGTGTGTGTGTGTGTGTATGTGTGTGTGCAAATACAGAAGCTTACTTATTAATCTTCCAGCCTCTCTTTTTGTCAAGCTTGTAAGCCGTGAGAACAAGGTCCGGGAAGAGCTTCATCACGTTGATTTTTTCCATTACATCTGGCCTAAAACACACACACACACACACACACACACACACATTTACTTTACAAAAAGCGACTAGTAAAACAGTTCAAGGAGAAAAAAAAAGCAAAACAAATCACCATACTGTGTGCATGCGTGTCTTTCTCTCTGTGTGTGTGTGTGTGTGTGCATATGTCCGTCCGTGTGCATTGGTGTGTGAATGTGTGTTTGGGTATGTAGTATCCATGAATGCTAACGCTAACGTACTCTTCGGAAGGCGGGAGAATCCAGCAGTTGCGTATGAAGCGAAGTAGACATAGCAGGGTCTCTGGATAGGACTCTTCCTTTTTCCCTTTCCCCTTCTTTCCTTTCGGCTCTTTTGTATTGGTCTGCACAAGCTTCAACCATTTATTCTTGATGTGTTCATCTGTCACATGGTCCAGCTGGGAACACACAAACACACATGCACACTGTAATCTTTAGCATAGGTCTGCAAAGCATTCATATCATCAGGTTCATGGTCTAGCTGGAAAATCACACACACACATTGTAACCATTTATTTATGTCCACATGGAGAAAAGTTGTGCAGGAACACAAATATTAAAGATGCAATATACAGTATTTAATGACCTTGGTCTCAAAAGCCTCCTTAACGCTAGAATCAAAGCTGCAGCCTACCACCAAAATGAACACCTTGCTGGACTCCTCATTGATTACCACAACACATGGTGTATTAGCAAGCAGGTATAGGAAAGCATAAGAATTACTATTGTAATGCTAAAACATGGATGATTTTACACGAGAATGTTTGTACATTCTTACTAAAGGTGGAAAATTACTTTGTAAGCATAGCAGGCATTTAAGATGTGACCATGTTTCAGTAATATGTTCTGCAGTGTGATACAAACAATGAGGGACCTGAGTTGTGGGACATACTGTAGATATGAGTTGTGGGACAGATATAGAGCTGGTAAGTCCCGCCCATCCACTAAACCCCCATAGTGGACCTCTAGATTGAAAAATCGTCAATGCAAGTGAATGTGAGAAAATAATTATTTTCTGGTCCCGTTTGAATTGTGCCATGAATGTGAACATATGTTTGTGAATTTTTAATATAATTTTTCATGTTACGAGTTTGACAGTATATTATATGATTCTTCGGCTATCAGTTGTGGAAAAGACATAACGAGAAAGACTATGTCGTTCTATTTGATGGTGTATTGGCCCTGACTAAGTTTGTGTGATATATAAACCACAATCCTTGTTGATACAAGTACCAATGTTCGTCTAGAAAGTTTTTATTCACATCAGGTGCATCTCAAAACAATTAGATTATCATGAAAAAGTCCATTGCCCTGCACAGACTGACAGATTAAAGGCTCAGGAAACCATAGCCAGAGTTTTGACTTAACTAGACTATTAGAGCTCATCTCAGGTCGACATTTCTGTATCATAAATTCTTTATTGTAATATTTTGAAATTCTGGATTTTTCCATGAGCTGTAAACCGTAATCATTAAGATTAGAATAATCAAGACTAAAACAAAAAAAGGCTTGACATATTTCCATGTATGTGTAATGAATCTAGATTATATGAAAGTTTCACTTTTTGAAATAAAGTTTAGCCTGGAAATCCAGACCCGGATATCTAGAGAGATTCTGGCTATGAGTAATGAAAAAACTCGAGGGGCGGCACCAAGCATGCTTCACTAGAGGGAAGAGGAGAGATAGACTTCTCTGCATAGTCTGTCTGTTTCTCCACCTTCTCCATATTTGTGTACTGACTGTCCACTGGCCTACTGTTTTACTGTTTACATGCTATATTAGCACATGCTTAACCCCTCCCTCCCACAGTCTGGATTGTGGCCGTACTTAATACTTAACCAATGGCTGTAACCCCATTACTTCAACCTATTCTTGCACTGATATAGTTATAGTATAAGTATGTATACTCTTTTGATCCCGTGATGGAAATTTGGTCTCTGCATTTATCCCAATTTGGGAATTAGTGAAACACACTCAGCAAGGTGTAGCACACACTAATCCCGGCGCCGTGAGCTGCCTGCTACAACAGCGGTGCTCGGGAAGGGGTTAGGTGCCTTGCTCAAGGTGCCTACTGGTCGGGGTTCGAACCGGCAACCCTCCGGTTACAAGTCCGAAGTGCTAACCAGTAGGCCACGGCTGCCCCATATATATTACTTAATATTACTTTGTCTACATTATTCTCTCCATATTTATTTTATGCTGGCCTCTAGACTTTATTATTGCACTGTTGCACTGTTGGACTTACTTATTTGCACCATCACCATGACACTCTCATAGAGCACCTTACCATGCATACAGAATAACAGGCTCAGTCCCTGCCCTGTCACTGCAAGCGCCTCATGCTTGATCATCATTAAGCACACTATGTTGATATTTGATTTAGTTTTATTTTTTAATATATTTAGTATTTTAGTATTTTAGTATTTTTTTTTATCTTCTACTGTCTCTATTGTGCAGTGGTGTTTTTTATATTTATATACTTATATTACTTTTTCTGATGTAAGTGCATGTTGTGTGTGATGTCTGTATGCTACTGAGACCTTGAATTTCCCCTTGGGAACAATAAAGTATCTATCTATCTATCTATCTATCTATCTATCTATTTGCAAATATCACTGCACACAATTTGGTAACACTACGACCAATGTTTACTGACTGATTCCGGACTTTGCAGTGCTGTCGTCATCTGTTTAGCTCGCCTCTGGCCCACCTACACTGATGTGATTGGTGCAGCTCAGCTCCAAGGGCATGGGTAATGAGCATCATTACTGATTGCCAGAGTGACTTGCTGAGCAAATTCAAATTGTGCTCTCGTGAGAACTCTGGATTTTCAGGGTAGAAAAAGTTAACTTTTCCATGATATTCTAATTTGTTGAGACGATCCTGTATGTTGCTTGGAGATCACTGGCTCTGGTGATTTTAGAACTTTCCAGCATCTTCCAAATAAATATATAGGCAAACCTGTGTCTTTGTGTGTGTGTGTGTGTGTGTGTGTGTGTGTGTGTGTGTGACAGAGAGAGAGTGGGAGAAAGAGAGAGAAACAGATGACAGACGGAGAGAGCGTCATGTACTCACCCGAGTTTTCCATGTGGAAAAGCTTTTCTTATCCACTTCCAGTTCGTTGAGAACTTCCTCTAACTTAACTTTCTCTTCCTCATCTATACCGGACTCGTCATAGTTTTTTACCTCTGGGACATTCCCCACCTGTATCAGGAAACTCTCTTTGCTAGCACAGAAAGAAGACTTGTGAGTGTAAGAACCAAAAACTTGAACATAATAATTAACTAGATGTCAATGAGACCATATAAATGAACTGCAACAGTAAGTTTCTGAAATGACAGTAATTATTATTTTCAGTGATATTTCAAATTCATATTTTAATTAGTCCATGAACTCCACAGGACACTGCAATATTTTGTGGCTCGTTTCGTTGTCTTTGTCTTTGTACTTGTACTCTGCACAATGACAATAAAGTAGAATCTAATATAAAATCGAATCATTCCAATCAAATACAAATTACAAAATATCATTTTGCATTTTGTATTCATAGTTTGAATACATGTATCAGAAATACTGCCCATTCCTGTATAGTACCTGCTCTTATCCCAGAAGTAGGGATGGCTGAGAACTTCTGTGATCTGTGGCCTCGCATCTGGATTAACATTGAGCATGCTCTCAAGCAAATCCTTGGCTTCTTCATCATCATTAAGGTACTGAAGTTGGTAGTCACCAATATAAATGTTGCTTATACACCGGATGTCATCGCCAAAGGGATGTTTTCCACCTGAGAGAATGTAGTAGACCAGCATTCCAGCTACCTGTAAGCAAGAAGACTTAAAAACACAAACCTGGACCCAAGGGGAGTGAAGACATGCATTCCTGAGTATTTATTGCAATAGAAGAGAATGTACTTCTATGCTAGATCTGTATATCTGTGGTCTGTATGTATCTACAATGTGTGTGTGTGTGTGTGTGTGTGTGTGTGTGTGTGTGTGTGTGTGTGCATGCATATGAGACACAGAGAAAGAAATTAAGTGAATGTCTGGACCTGCGTGTTGAGATGATGACATACCTGTATATCAGCGCTTCGCTTGTACCGAATGCCCTGGTCTCCTGGTGGGTTCCTGACTATTTCTGTGGCCTCCCAGTAATCTGTTCCAACTCTGCCTGTCACCCTTGTAGTCTGGCCCGGCTCTAAGGTGCGACTTATCCCAAAGTCAGCAAACCTCACCCCATCATCAGCATCTGTAAAGGGTCATTATTAATTGTGTTGGGTGTAAGATAGGAACAAGACTTGCGTCACGCTTGGCGCCACGATGAGCCGAGTGTAAGATAGGGCCCTAACACAATCACAACCACTCTGATCCCTGCCCCTTAAATGTTGAAAAACAAGCAGCTTACCAATTAAAATGTTTTGAGGCTTGATGTCTCGATGGATTAATTTAGCTTTTGGATGCTCATGAATGTCTTTCAGACCCTCAAGGAACTCTTTCACTATTCGTTTCCTCTCTGGCTCTGCTGGTTGTTTTTTTATGTATTCCTCCAGGTTGTAGTCACACAACTGCATGGCGATGTAGCCAATGTCACCCTCATCTTCAGAGTCCACATACTGTACAACGTGAAGACTGTTAAACCTGTATCCCTGTAAAACTTTCAGCTCATCTTGGAACTTCTTGTAGTTGGATATGAGCATCTTCTTTATGGCGACCTCCGTGCCATCCTTCTTGAGTCCCAAGAGGACTTCAGTCTGTCCCATCAGAGCAATCCGGAATCTCTCGTCATTAGGGACAAATGTCAGGCCCCCCACTCTCCTCACCTTACTGTCCTCCATGTTAGAAAGCTCTTCCATTTGTTCACGCCATTTTTTGCTACATGGGATCCATTTCCTACGTCCAGTTGGGGATGTATTGTTGGAAGACATTAGGGTTGAGGATGTGGAAGCAGAGGACAGTCTGTTACCTGATGTAAAGAACACACAAGATGTAACCTGACAGAAATGGCACACCAAATATAAGACTTAGTATCCCACATAGTCAAATGGGCAGAAATATATTAAAGTCTGACATCATGTACAGTACATCTTAACTTCACTAAGAATATATACATTATGTATATTATATAATTGTGTTATTGAGATTTATCACTTAGAATAAAAGCATCTGTGAAATAACTGTCTATGGTTTTAGCCATAGATGATACCATTTGGAATTATTGAAGCGTAACATCCACACCTGCTTCAGAACTTCCGAGTCCCAGAGTGTGGATGTCCTGGGTCACTCCAGTTCCTGCTCCACTGTGAGAATAAAACAGAGAAAGAGCAGGTTTTTATTGTCCCTTGTTTTAGCAATAGTTTACACATTGGAGGGACAAAATAATTTGACCATGGTTGGGGTAATTTCCCATCACTGTCTGATTTGCATTGACAGCTAAAGGTATCTGATTGTCATAATCTTACCTCAACCTGATTGGCCATGACAATCGTGCCTCACTATCTTATTGGTTATGGTACTCACACCTCACATTCACACCTCTAATTGGGCATGGCAGTCTCACCTCACTGTCTGATTGGCAACACCAGTAGAGAAGTCTGCTGATATCTGCTGAAGCTGTTGTGTCGGGTCCCGGCGGCCCAAAGACTTCAAGATGTGCTGTGTTATCGTCATACGACCTTCTACCTCATAACGGTCCATCATCATTCGCACTATGTCAGTCGTGTCTGCTTTCTCCAGTCGGCCCCAGGGAATTGGTGTAAAGCCATCCAGGGTTTGCTCTCCCAGGTAATGCTTGAACCTTTTAAACTCTGATTCAGACAACTCATCCAGAAGTCTGTAGATGTCTTCAGTGTCGCCCATGTTTTCTGCGATTAGATGCAAAAAACAACACAAACATCATCACCATCACCATCAATCATGACCACAGTCCCTTGTTTTACTCCAGTTGAACCTGAGGTGAGTTTAAATTCAAACTCATATGCTTGCTAATGTTTGTGAACAGGTTTCTGTTTGCCTTGAGTTCTCAGTGAACGTTTGCGATCACTCGCAAACAGTCTAAGTAGGTAGTTCCCAGCGAACATACTGTACAGTGGAGATGGAGGTGAGCTGGACAAAGTGTTACCATGTCACCAATGGAATGTTTACACCAAATCGGTCAAATTTAACAGAGAACTATTTGCCCAATTTGAACACACCTCTTCACTACCCTTAAGCCTTCGGCCAGAATAGGGTATTGTCAATGTCAGAGTTTGCTGCTGTATTGACATAACCATCTGGAGGCCTATAGACAGGTGCTGTGGTACTGTAGGTGTGTTACGGTTGCCAACAGGTACAGTGTTGTGCATTTAACAAGCCTCACCTCCATGCACCTATAAGGATGTGCTATAACATCCTGAGTAGCAGATAGGAATCTTTGTCATTCACAAATGTAGAACTGAATGCAACGGAGCTTGATAAAAGTTTGCTGGCATGTTTGGCCACGTTTGGGTCATGTTGCACTGTGAGGGCTTTGCTTTACTTTTCATGGTGTATTCCGTCCCACCCTGAACCACAGAACTACATAATACGCCTAGACAGCTTGTGGGAACAACATGTGTTTATCTCTATTCCCCACACAACCATGGCCATGGCAGTTGAAAACAAATATTCAAAATAATTTCTTCTAGAAAATGCCACCTAAACATAAAAAGTAGTTGTTTGTAAACCATGTAACTTACCTTAGAAATCTTGGGTGTTAGTCCGTAGTAGCAGTAGGTCTTAGTGGTAGTTTTGTAGAGAACAAAGAGCGGCGCTGAAATGCACATCAGCCAGAGGCACAGGGAAAGTACAGGAAGTTAAAAAAGTAGGAAGTCAGTATGTTTCTCCCGCGTATTTCCAAACATGGAAGGCTCTTCCACAAGCACGCAGGCGCGTACAAATGTGTAAACACACACACAGACATGCGGAGTATAAGGAGAGATGGGGGGAGGTTACAGTAGAAGGGAGGGAAAGAGAGGTTAAACCTAGAAAAAAAGATAGAGACATTGAGAGAGGGGAGACAAAGAAAGATATAGATGGTACTAAAGGAGAAAAAAATGGACAGAGAGAGACAAAGAGAGACTAAGCCAAGAGAAAATTAAAAAATAAAGAAAAAACACAGAAAGGTTAAAATCTACTGGAAAGAGTAGGAAAAGTGTGTGTAAGGTCATCTCTCTCTCTCTCTCTCTCTCTCTGTGTGTTCAATATTCAATTAACGATTAATATTGATATTATAGGTTTCTTAGATATGCTTTGCTGCTCAGCTTGTGCCCAGTTTTGATTTTATATTGTCGTTTTTTTTTTTCTTTTTCAGTTTTACCTTTATTGTCAAAGGACAGTTAGAGATTGACAGGAAGTGAGTGAGAGAGAGAGATTGGAATTGGTTAGACAAGTAACAACACATGCTGATCACACCACACTTTGTACATTCCTTTAATACTTAATTGCTTTTGTTTTTGTTAAATAACTAAACTGTCTGTCTGGAATTTCTCTGAGAATACTGAAGGTAGGGGTGAGCTACCTCTGGCATGTTTAGTTTTGTCCTTGGTTAAAATTAAAATATACTGTATGTTTTTTGTGCACAAAAGTGTTTTTGAATAAATTTATATATAAACATAAACACAAACAAACGTGAATTCCTGCGCAATCCCTGACTGCATCTTTAACTCTGTTGTATGTTAGTGTGTACTAACGCAGTAGTTTTCAAAGTGGGGGCTGGCGAGGGGGTGCCAGGGGGGCCTCAGCAAGTTGGAAAGAAAAATAAAAGCAACAAATAAATACATTTGAAAATGTTTAAATATACCCATTACTATGAGGGTTGTTATACAATGCTATTATAATAATTTGTCGCATATCTGAACATTATTTTCCATGATAATAACTGGGAATAATAGTAGAGTGATAGCTCTCATATAGCAGAAAGCCCCAAATGTAATTTTACACACTGTATGCTCCATCACAAAGTGCTTGTGGCTAAAATAATTATTAGGATTAGCTTAATGTATTTTTAAATTTGCCGTAGTATTGTCGATGGGTTTAATAACACATCAAGGGGTCCTTGGCCAGAACCTAGTGGTATTTGGGAACCCCTGTACTAACGCATACACGTTGCTCGTTCTCTTCCATCCCAGTGGAGTAAGCAATACGGCCCGGTCATGACTGTGCATCTGGGACCCTGGTGCATTGTGGTTCTGAGCGGGTACAAGGCGGTGAAAGAGGCGCTGGTGGACCAGGCAGATGAGTTCACAGATAGACCGCCAGTGCCGTTCTTTGACAGAGTGCAAAGGGGATATGGTGAGATCATACAGTAGCATGATTACCCCCCCTTTATATTGTGAAATGAATGAATGAATAAATGAATGAATTAGCTTAATTAATGAATGAATGCCCTAAATATTTTCACATTATGCAATGCTGTTTATGTACACTGTAGAGGGACCCATTTAATGTTTGCTTACTGTACGTACCCCTCATTATATCATTAATTTCTGTCGTACATACTGTAAAAAATTAAGAAAGGAGTGTTCAACAATGATTTTGTTCAGGTCTGGCAATCAGTAACGGTGAGCGCTGGCGCCAGCTGAGACGCTTCACACTGAGCACGCTCAGAGACTTTGGGATGGGCCGCAAGAGGATGGAGCAGTGGACTCTGGAGGAGAGCCGACACCTGCTGGAGAGCCTGAGAGAAACCAAGTGTGAGTGTGTGTGTGTGTGTGTGTGTGTGTGTGTGAGTGTGAGTGTGTGTGTGTGTGTGTGTGTGTGTGTGTGTGTGTGTGTGTGTGTGTTTGTGAGTGTGTGTTTGTGTGTGTGTATCCATGCATTTGTGATTTTTTTTTTTGCATTGTTACATAAGAGAGTGGCAAGTGGACAGCATTTGCATTTGCTAAAAGTTCATTGCTGCACGCCTTTAGAATCAGCACTTCAGTCACTTGAACTCTCCCCCCAGCGACTCCGTTCAACCCAACATTCTTCCTGAGCCACGCCACGGCTAACGTGATCTGTGCGCTTGTGTTCGGGGAGCGCTTCAGCTACGACGATGTCAACTTCCTGCGTCTACTGCAAATTATGCAGGCCGAACGACGCCTTGAGAGCAGTCCCTGGGGGCAGGTAGATAGATAGACTTCAATTTTGTACTAGCATGCAAGCAAGATTTGGTTTTGCAGAAGTCGCAGCCATTGTGAAAGCCTTTTGTTATTCTTACATTCTTGTCCCAGATGAGTTTTAAAAAGGCTTTAAAAAGGTTGGGGGGTATTACTGATGTATCAGAAAATGTTCAATCTCAGAAAAGTCAGCAGCCCACATCCTCAACATGTCTACTTTCCTCTCACACAACCTGCACAGCTGTACAACTTCTTTCCCAAGCTGATGGATCACCTCCCTGGGCCCCATCACACGGTCTTCAACCAGTTGGAGGAGCTTAAAGCCTTTATTACTGAGAAGATCCACCAGCATGAGGAGACTCTGAACCCAGACAACCCTCGAGACTACATCGACTGTTTCCTCATCCGAATCAACCAGGTCAGCTTCTAAGAACAAGTTGTCAGGGTATTTTTGACAGATATGTTGTTATTCTGGAGATTGTACAGTACATGCTAAAATAGATTGAACTTAATTTGAATGATTTTAAAGTGCAAAGCCTGTCAACATGCCAAGTGTCTCAAGCATGATCTACTGTATAGCTCAGAGCTGACTCGTCAATGTTTTTGCTCTCTGTGTGAAATTAGCAAATTGATTTTGTCTTTTGATTTTTTTATATTTTTGGGCTTTTTATGCCTTTAATTAGAAAGGACAGTGGAGAACGACAGGGAGCGAGAGTCGGGGCGGGAATCAAACCCGGGTCGCCGGCGTACGATGCAGGTGCCCCAGCCAGTTGCGCCACAGCTGGGGCTTTGTCTTTTTTTGGTTCAATTTTAGACCTCTTTTCCAATTATTCAAACTTGGGTCCATTATTATCTTTATGGTTATGGTATTTAGCAGACACATTTATCCAAAATGAGCTAAATATTAATCCAAAATAGACATTTACAGTTCTCATCTCTAGGTAGTCTCCCACATGTCTCAGTACCATAAAGGTATGCTGCAGTGAGTAAGGCAGCTGTGTTTCACTAATCATTACAGTACACACATTTCTAACATTTTGCTTTTGTCTATTTACCCATATACCAAGCCTAGGCCAAAAATGAAATACAAAGAGTTTGAGATTATATAAAAAAAGAAATAGCCTAAATATTAAGAACTAGTAGATTTTTTTTCCCACCGACTCATGTTAATGGGCTTGCCTGCTAATAGGAGAAGGACCTGGCTGAATCTGAATTTATCTATGAAAACATGACAGCTACAGTCCTGGATCTCTTCATGGCTGGAACAGATTCCACCAGCTCCACCATCCGATACGCCTTCATGTTGCTTATAAAGCACCCAGATATTCAAGGTGGGAAAATGCACTTATTGCACTTGTATGCAAACACACACACACACACACACAGAGAGAGAGAGAGAGAGAGGTAGATAGAGGGAAAGACACACACACACACACAAACAAAGATATTATGAATACACACACATGTGTGAATGTATGCATCCAAGTTGAAGCAACACTATGCGGCTCTTGTACCTGAAAATAAACTTCAAACTAATTTTGATATATCCCCATCAGCGTCACTTTTCAACGAGTAGGGCAGTCTCATAGGCTTTCATTACTACCGCAGTACTTTGAAAATTGCAGAGCACATGCAGAAGGAGATTGAGTCAGTGCTTGGCCAACACAGAGCTCCACAAATGGAGGACAGGAAGTCCCTCCCGTACACCGACGCTGTTATCCATGAAGTTCAGCGCTACATGGACTTTGCACCCCTCAGTGTCCCCCACTATGCCACCAAGAACATCTCATTCAGAGACTACAACATTCCCAAGGTGGGTCGGCTCCTCAGTAGTACTTATTCATTTTATTTTGTATTATTGTATGATTATTATGTTGTTAAATCAACATTTAGTTAAGCTGTAACCATTAAATGATCAGTATTCTAATTGGACAATTGCACATGTGAGACAACAAAATCAGTCATCTTTGTAGGTCAATACATGACATTGAAAAAATCTGAAGGTTACACTTTACTTGACAGTATTGACATAAGAGTGATATGACACTGTCATGAACGTGTCATAAACAAGTCATAAATGTTTATGACATTATGCCAAAGAGTATAGTAACTTCCATACTCTTTTATTATGCTTCTGTTACTTTTTGACATTCAGTGATGAGTTAGGGTTAGGGTTAAAGGTTAGGATTAGGGACCGTTAGTTATTTATAAACGGGGTCACCGGAGGGATTTTGAGTGCTTCAATCAAAAGTTGCATGACCCTACCCTGCCTGCAAGAAAATTTTCAACGACCCTCCAGCAGTCTTTTCAAAAAAGACATGACCCTCTCCGGCCAATCGTCATTCTTCTGCCCACGCTATAGAGCGCTATGAAAAACACATCGACTTAATCAATCGTTCTAAACTCACCCTCTGCTTTCTGATCTTACACATCACACTTCACCAAGATGGTGGCCATTTCAGTAGATTTACTTACTAACATTGTTGTGGAAACACAATAAGCATGGAAACTAAATGCACACTTCCTGCAACTGCATTAGCCTACTTGAAATAATTTACTCCTCTAGTAAGTATTCACATGAAATAAAACAATAAATCATTGAGACCATTCAACAAAGCACACTGGGTAATAACAAATTCAACACATGAACTTGTTGCTATGGACTCGTCTCTAGGCTTCCTTCCTCTAGGCTTTGGCTTCCCAAAGCTGAACATTATCCAAAACTCAATTTCTCAGACAAGCGTCAATTTGGGAGCTTGCTACACTCCTTCCTTCTCAAATGACTTGAAAAGACCGTTTGCACAATTTCACAAATAATCACAGGAACCGAAAAATACCTAACATGCCAACTTTTTCCGGGTTTAGGCCTATCATTTTAACTTTTCCCCGCTGTCTTGCCGTTTTAATATTTTCCCGTAGAATATCCCATATTACTGTAATACTCTCATAACATTAGTCCTGCATTCTGGCCTGTCTCTGTGTTGTCCTGTTGTTACCCCTTGCCCTTCCAGAGAAACAAATGTATTCAAATCATCGTTTTGCTTGCTTGAATGCGAACTCATGAGTGATGTTAACCTACAGTAGGCCTATTTAAGTTAACAACGTGGTTGTTGTGAGAGCACGATTCATTGGCGCTTGCAGTGTTCGGCCGTAGGCTATGTCTACGTGCGCACCTGCCAGGCTAAGAGCCAAAGAAATCCCCCTGTATATTCACTCCAAGTTGGCCTACCATAACTTACCAACTCTAGCCTACACTGTAGACCATAAACTGGCTATTTATATGACCAATGTATTTGTATTCTGTATTCTGCTTTATGAAGCAGAATTACGCACTGCTACTTGGAACGTAACACATTTTTGTTGGCAGGAGAGAGAATGACAGCGATTAACAAATTGCATTTGTTGCTGGTTACCAATAAATAGGGCCTACTATATATTTTTTTGCAAACAACAAAAACAGAAAGGATGGAGACAGCAAAGCTAGAGATGGGCAGGAACAAGGTCAATTGGTAGAAATGCTTGTCAAAACGTTAGGAGCTGGATGTGTGGATGAATGAAGCACAAGTATGCTTTATAAGCATGCACACTGTTTAAAGTTAGGCTATGCTACACTGTAAACTACAAGTAAACCAAAGTTAGCTTTTTTAGGGCTGGATAAAGTTGACCAAATGGATATAGGCTGTTAAGCGTGAATAAAGTAGGCTACTTTGTTGCTCCAACCCTTCCAACGTTAATGGGGACGGATGTTTTCCGTATTTTGCGTGAGAAATCTCCCTTATTTTCATTGTTCAATGTTGACAGAGCTATGGAATGAAAGAGAACGTTATATGGCGACAGAAATCAATAATCAAACAAGCCACTTTGAATTGTTGCTGTTTTCATTAATACAAAAGATGGGTGACCCCCCCTCCTAGACAAAAAAAAAAATAGGTGACCCTCCCCTCAACAAAGAATAAAAAGACATGACCCTCCCCTATTTTCCTCCGGTGACCCCGTTTATAAATAACGAACGGTCCCTTAGGGTTAGGGTTCATGTGTCATGACAGTGTCATGTCACTCTTATGATTGATACTGTCAAGTAAAGTGTTACCAATCTGAATCCTTCCTCAATCATAGCCTCTGACCTCTTTGTAGGGCACAATGATCATTCCCATGCTACACTCTGTGCTCCGTGATGAGGACCAATGGGAGGACGCCTGGGCCTTTAATCCTGTGAACTTCCTGAACCAAAATGGCAACTTTAAGAAGAACCCAGCCTTCCTTCCCTTCTCTGCAGGTAGGAAGAGCATATGCAACTCAGTAATAATCTTCTGCATCTGCAAATACTCTTCAAAGCTTCAAAATCTGCAAAGACTTTCTCTTAAAGAGATGTGCATGGTGAACCTTGGTTTGGTACACGTAAACCATTTTTGATCCGTATGAATGGCTGCTTTTAGCTTCATTTTCTCTAATAGGCTACAGCCATACAAAGCAACATCTCCTAACAGGATGCTCATGACTTTTGGCCTCACAGCTGCACTTTCAAACAGTCAGTTTAATGTTAATCTACATGTTACAGCAGCAGAACTTTCATAGTTAGCCTAGCCTAGCATGCTACAGATGTTTGAAGAGAGAGGAAATAACAATGAAATAACAAGTCTTGAATTGGTGAAAAATGAAAAGTGAGTTCTATACAATACATTTCTGGCCTTTTTGGTAAATATGGAGTAATATGTGCTTTCTAAAATCAACTAAGAAATGTATTTGCTACAGTTTAGTATATTAAAGGTGCAGTCAGCGATTGTGCAGGAAGTTGCATTTGTATATGTTTGTATTTAAATTTATTAGCAGATGCTTTTATTCAAAACAAAGTACACTATATTTTAACCAAGGACCAAACGAAACATACCCGAGAGGTAGCTCATCCCTCCCTTTAGTATTCCTACTAGTGGGCATGGGAATGGCATAAGAATGGGAATGGGCAATGGGTGTGTAGGAGCACTGACTGCACCTTTAACCAACACAGTTTAAAATGTGCATTTCTAATAATAACCTGTCACTTTCCAATTGACTACCCTCTTCACTTGATTCTATATGAGTAGTATTGCTGCACTAACATGCCCTAGTCACACTGTGATTGTTCCCTTTTTTGTAAGTCGCTTTGGATAAAAGCATCAGCTACATCACTAAATGTAAATGCAAATTCAAATGATCACATGCAACATAACATAATGGACAAAATGTAACAAAAGTGAAGGGGTCTGAATGCAGAACATACAGAATGCACTGCATGTATGATAAGACAGTGACTCATTATGGTATTATAGTATGGCATTATAGTAAATGTACAAAGAAAAGACAACATCCTCAAAAATGTTTGTGTTGCAACACAGGTAACAGGTAAATGTGTTTGTGTCTCAGGTAAGCGGGCGTGTGTGGGAGAGTCACTAGCGCGGATGGAGCTCCTGCTCTTCCTGGTGTCCATAGTGCAGCATTTCCACCTCAGCACCCCTGGAGGACCGTCCAGTCTGGACATAAAGCCTGAGCTCAGCAGCTTTGTCAAAGTCCCTGCTCAGTACCAGCTCGTTGTCACCCCCCGCTGATTGACATTGGTACTGCATGTCTAAAAGAAAGTTTCAGTGATCTCCACTGAAACTGAGCTTTTTTTAGTGTAAGACTAAGCCTAATCTACATACAGGAAACTGGCCCATAATCTAACCCCTAACATGTCACCACACTATAACGAACTCTAGAAATACATTCACAATACATTTAACAAACATTGCATAATGCTTAGGCCTACATCTGACTCATACACTGAAATACTTCAATAATGACATTATATTAAAGGACATCAGTTGGATTTGTTGTTCTGGCTCCTGTGCATGTTGTGTTTTTATGCATTTGATGACAATTTATAAGTCCCAGTCATGTAAAGATATACTGTACATAATGGTACACATGGTATGTTGAGTGCATAGAAATATTGGGGGGGGGGGGGGGGGGGTTGTTTATGCCTTCAAAGTTCATATCAGTATAATGACGCATTTAAGACAATAGTGACTTGGGAAGCCAAAGTAAGTTCCAATTTCGAAAAATGTGTTCACTTAATCAACTCAGAAAACAATAAAGATGTTAACAGCGAGATCTGTCTTCTCACCTGAATGGCCTTTGAAGTATGTTAACCTTACATTAGTCTCCCTGTTACTGTGAACCATGTCAAATGCTGATAGCATGTGCTTAGCATGTAATTTCATGACTTGTCACTGTCATAATTGATGACTGACTAAATTTAGTCGTGTTAGACTGTACAATATATGATTAGACCTTATCAAAGGCTATCCAATATGCCACACAGCTTTTTGAGCAGGCCATGGTTCTGTCCAAACTGGACTATTACATATTTAGCTGGCCTATCTGCTGGGTAGTAAGACCATTGCAGATTGAAAATGTAGCGGCAGGTCTGGTCTTTAATCAGTCAAAGGAAACATGTTGCCCCTGGATGTGTAGTTAGTACCCGTAATTTCCCAACTATTAGCCGCGACTTATACATTGATTTTGCAAAATGTCTTTAGCTATGAGGTTAATACATGGGGGCAGTTACTATGGTATTAATATGGTTTTGTTTCTTTTTAGCTTACATAAAACACTGTCCTGCGGCTTTTGTACAATGCGGCTATTACACAGGAAATTACTGTAGAATGATTAACCAATTTATTTTTGTTGTAGAGATCGTTTTTGGATTTTCAAAAAATCTTTAAAGACTCATCCGTTTACCTTGTATCTAACTAAATAATTTTACTCAGTCATTTGTAGTGTACATGTTCATGGTTATTGTTATTATGACGATTTGCTATTGTTAGTAGCATCTTTTAATGTAGGCTATTATGACAACTTTAAACTATTATTTTTTTAATGATGATGTTTGTTGTTATAATTATAAATTGTTGTGGACCAAAGCATGTTTCAAATGTATATACCTACCCTCCTATTGTCATGATTTGAGGAGTGTGTGGTAGGAGGAGGCTTCAGTTTCTTATATCTTTTTTAGTGTTTGGCCCAACGTATGAGACATCAAGGAAGGATACAAGGAAGAAAAAGGCCGCACTTTGCATACCAACGTGTGTATTGCACAGGCACGTTTCGGCTTAACTTTAGCGCCTTCCTCAGTGTGCTCCCAAATTATTTGAGGAGTAACCTGAGGAGTGTCATTACACTTTTGACCATGTGGGGTCCTCAGCCTCCTTGTCTATGTTTCTAGTCACATTGTAGTTTTATGGTTTTACCTGTGCCTGCCTGGCATGACAGTTTATTTGTTTCTGAGTTATTTTTATTGTATCTATTTTTTGCTGTTATTTGACCTACATATTGCTTGTTTGGATCATGCTTTTTTTCCTACAAGATTTCAGACTGGTCTGTCTCTCTTTACTGCCTGCTAGATTTTTTACCTTTGTGGAGTTTGCTCACCACAGACTCAGTTTGATGCAGATCACATGTGCCACTACCATCCCAATATCCCCTAAAGTCCCTTGGCTTTCAACCTCAAATAAAGCTGATGATCTCAACCTCACATAATCCTCAGCGTTTCACAAAGCATGTGTCAGGTTCACCAGAGAATCAAACCCAGGTCTCCAGTGTGAGATCTATCCTCTTCTCCACTATAATTACCCTAGCCTATAGTTAGCCTACAGTAAGCATCTAGTTAGCATATAGTTAGCCTATAGTAAGCATATTAAGCCTATGTGCAGAGACTGGAGTCATAATCTGGAGTGGATCACAAAATGGGGAAACTTCAATGGAAAAAAAAACACAAGGTAGAGGTCAAAATCCAAAAGGCACTAAACCCATTTCTGCTCTGCTACTCATACTCTGCTGCCATTATCAGCTCCTATTGACCCATGTCAACACTCAGTAGGACAGGAGGATGAGAGCAAATAGCAAGAGTCACAACAAGAGAAATACAGCTTAAGCCAGACAGAAAGGTATCGGAGGGAGAGATCAAACGACTAACGAGACAGGAAAAGAGAGAAAATCAAACAGAGCGACCACTGCACAGGTGTCCTAAAAGTGAAGTTTGTTGAGACCCTGTCAACAGCTGCCACTAACTCTAAAGGAGGTGCGTCATGTCTGTGTCCAGCATGCTGCTGCTGGCTGGTCTGGTGCTGCTCCTGCTGCTGCTGGTCTGGAGGAGGAGGGGACCACAGGGGCTTCTACTGCCCCCAGGCCCCACTGGACTGCCCCTGCTGGGAAACCTGCCCCAAGTGAACAAGAGAGCGCCCTTTGAGACCTTCTTGAAGGTGAGGTCCAGTTATTGCTAGTTACTCTAGCTTATTAAAGGTGCTCTAAGCGATGCCACACGTTTTTTTAGGCTAAAACATTTTATGCCATTTACAGCAAGCATCACCTCACCATCCGCTAGCTGCCTGTGTCCTGAATACACTGTAAAAAAACGCATCTCTGTGGAAAGCCCAGGCTCCAAAAACGGCAAGAAAAACAACCTGGGCAAACCTAGCCCATAAAAACATAACAAACTGTTCCAGCAAATCACAGACGAGATGCGCGTTTAGGAGAGTTTCAATTGCACGGGAGGGAGGGGGAGGAAGTAGCGAGCTAGCTTTCTGTTTTGTTTGAAAGTCAACAGAAGTGACGTTACCCAGCATCGCTTAGAGCACCTTTGATGTACTGTGTAGTGATTTTTGAATATGTGCTGTATAAGAGAAAGTGAGAGACAGAGAAAGAGAGAGAATGTAGGTTAGTGAGTAAGAGTGTGTATGGTTTTGAACATTAAGTACATTTGCAAGTTGTTGACCAAAACACAAGGTCAAGCATTATCACGGTGTGATTTCAGATATTTCTCTCTTGAGTATTTCTCTCTTGAGTTTTTCTTTACCTGCAGACCATAAGACAAACATAGCTACAGTAATTACTTAAACATGCTATAATGTTCACAATGTCTAGCACTTAAACACTACTGTATTAGTCACAACAAATTCATAAGATTGCCCTGAAAACCTGTTTGTGTGTTGTCTTCCCATATCAGTGGAGCAAGCAGTATGGGCCCGTCATGACTGTGCGTCTCGGACCCCAGCGGATGGTGGTCCTCAGTGGGTACAAGGCAGTGAGGGAGGCGCTAGTGGACCAGGCAGATGACTTTGCAGGCAGGGCACAAGTCCCATTCATCGATAAGCTTTTCAAGGGGCATGGTGAGTGCTGAAAGTAACATGATTAGCCCCATTTTGAACGAACGAATGAATTAATGGATGAAAGAATAAATTTACCCATAGACAGAAATCTTCACAATATTTATTGCTGTTTACATACATTGCCAAGTGATCCATTCCATTTCAGTTTAGGTTCCTCTCATTGTGTCGTTAGTACTGCTGTTTCTGAGTATTTCTAGTACAGTAGTTCTGTTCTGGTAGTTCTGAAGTACGCCGTATCCGATTATCATCATCAGGTCTGGCAATCAGTAACGGTGAGCGCTGGCGCCAGCTGAGACGCTTCACACTGAGCACGCTCAGAGACTTTGGGATGGGCCGCAAGAGGATGGAGCAGTGGACTCAGGAGGAGAGCCGACACCTGCTGGAGAGCCTGAGAGAAACCAAGTGTGAGTGTGTGTGTGTGTGTGTGTGTGTGTGTGTGTTTGTCAGTGTGTGTTTGTGAGTGTGTGTGTGTGTGTGTGTGTGTGTGTGTGTGTGTGTGTGTGTGTGTATGTGTGTGTGTGTGTGTGTGTGTGTGTGTGTGTATGTTAGTGTGTGTGTGTGTGCGTGTGTATGTGTCTCTATCTGTGTGACAAGTGTGAGTCCATGCATTTGTGGATTTTTAACTCTTGAACTCTCCTCCCAGCGACTCCGTTCGACCCAACATTCTTCCTGAGCCGCGCCGTGTCCAACGTGATCTGTGCTCTAGTGTTTGGACAGCGCTTCAGTTATGAAGACGTCAACTTCCTGCGTCTTCTGCGCATCATTGGAGCTACAATACGTTTTGCAAGCAGCCCCATGGGACAGGTAAAGGCACTACAACTGTTACTGCTACGCCTCCTCCTCCTCGTCCTACTATTACATCAATTACCTACTAGCACTATGTCTACTACAATAGTACTAGTATAGTAGTAGTAGTAGTAGTAGTAGTTGTAGTGGTAGTAGTAGTTGTAGTGGTGGTGGTAGTAGTAGTAGTAGTAGTAGTAGTAGTAGTGGAAGTAGCAGTAGTAGTAGTAGTAGTAATAGTAGTAGTAGTTGTAGTGGTAGTAGTAGTTGTAGTGGTGGTGGTAGTAGTAGTAGTAGTAGTAGTGGAAGTAGCAGTAGTAGTAGTAATAGTAGTAGTAGTTGTAGTGGTAGTAGTAGTTGTATTGGTGGTAGTAATAGTAGTAGTAGTGGAAGTAGCAGTAGTAGTAATAGTAGTAGTAATAGTGGTAGTAGTTGTAGTGGTAATAGTCGTAGTTACATGAAATGAGATATATAAAAGCATACAAAGCTGACATCTCTTTTAACCCTTTGAGCGTTCTCTCCAGGGCTTAGACCTTATAGAGTGTCCCAGTGACGCCACTTCCATTTGCCTCCATGGGACCTATCTTTCAAAAAATGTTGAACGCCAGTCTATGGCGAAAAAGAAATTATTTTCTGGTCCCGGTTGACTTGTGCCTTGAATTACCCATATGATGTTTGTCAATTTTAAAGACAATTTTTCATGTAAAGACATTTGCAGTTTGTTTCGTAACTATTGAATTACAACATTGTGAAAGATCGTAATTCCAACGACTACAAACCCATCAGTCGCGCTAGTGACGTTAGCTCATTCACAGCCACACTAGATTGTACAAGCATACCAGCAACAGGTCTTAATTGGGCTTTCCTTGCCGATGAAAATACCATGAGTCAGAGGATTAAACACATCAGGTAAGTTGTATTCATCCATAGACTGTACATTAGATACTGTTAAGTGACATTGCAGGCAGCAAGATGTAACCGTTAACTAGCATAATAGCTAATCTTATTGTTAATTACGTTGGTGACGTACATCGTTCGAGACGAGAGATGTAGTCCACTGAGCGGATTCGCACAAAACCAACATAACTTTTGAAGTCTATCGAACAACAGTACTTTCTTGACGTGAAAAATTATCTTTTAAATTCACACACATCATATGTGAAATTCGTGGCACAATTCAAACTGGACCAAAAAATAATTGTTATCTCTCCATTAACTCCCGTTCATATTTTTTTGAAAGACAGGTCCCTTGTAGCGGAAGTAAAACGGAAGTCACTGGGACACTCTATAGGGGGGCATTGAGGTTCAGTCTGTGTACAAGTATGCCTATTAGAGAGGTCAGCTCACCCAGTTTGCTCTCCTACTCATTCCCGCACAGCTGTACAACCTCTTCCCCAAGCTGATGGATCACCTCCCTGGGCCCCATCACAATGTCTTCAGGCAGATGGAGCAACTTAGGATCTTTATTATAGAGAAGATCCACCAGCATAAAGAGACTCTGGACCCAGACAACCCTCGAGACTACATCGACTGTTTTCTCATCAGACTCAACCAGGTCAGCTGATATGTTGTTATTCTGATGATGTGCTTGCTGTAGATTTAACTAGTTGTGTATTCCATGTGTTTAACCAAAAATCAGATATTTCCTGCCAGCTAGACATATACTGATGCCAAAACTTTATAAGTAGACATCTGTACACGTTGTACATGTCTCAGTATCATAAACAATCTCGAGGAGCAGTCATATCACTAATCATTGCAGTACAGCTTTCTCAAATGTGGTCTATTTGCCCCTATGCCAAGCCTACATGGGCTAAAGAAGCATGGATATATTTTCATACATACATCAATACATTTGCCTGCTGTTAGGAGAAGGACCTGCCTGAATCTGAGTTCATCTATGATAACATGGTAGCTACCGCCCTGAATCTCTTCATGGCTGGTACCGAGTCCACCAGCAACACCATCCGATACGGCCTCATGTTGCTTATCAAGTACCCAGATATTCAAGGTGGGACTATGCACTTTTTTACGCTTACATTTAAACACACACAGACACACACACAAACACACATATTACATTACACACACACACACACACACACACACACAGTAGGTCTACAGTACATGCGTAACCTGCATAGTGTTGACTGAGATTTTAAGACGTGTCTTAAGTTATCGGGAGGGAGATTTAATCACAACTAAGTACTTCCCGCTGGCTACCGTTAAACATGCATCCAAATGGACTTACATGTGCACAGTCAGAGTTCAATGTTCCGATAGCTACTGAACTACTACTGCTGACCACTGAACAGTCAAATCAATGTCATTTTTGCAGAGCACATGCAGAAGGAGATTGACGGGTTGCTCGGCCAACAAGGCGTCCCACAAATGGAAGAGAGGAAGTCCCTCCCCTTTACTGATGCTGTCATTCATGAAGTTCAGCGCTGCATGGACTTTGCACCCCTCAGTGTCCCCCACTATGCCACCAAGACCATCTCATTCAGAGACTACATCATTCCTAAGGTGGGTGGATAGCTTTTTTGGTACTTTTTTTTTTTCACTCTGCATTATGGTGTCATTATCATTAGAATGTTATATAATTATATCATCAAGTTTTAATCATTGTATGGGTATTGGACCTGTTGGACTCCTGACACAGTACTTCCCCGCATATTAGCCACATTCTCCACCCATGTATTAGCTGCAGTGCCCAGTAGCCCAATGTGTGCTTTAATCAGTCCTTTAATCGGAGAGAGGGAAGGATGAAGAAAAGTAACTCATTCCAATATTTAGCCCGCTCCTATTTATTAACCTCATAGATGAAATTTAGCTAAATCATTGTATAAACCTGTTAATAGCAGGGAAATTACGGTATAACAAAATCAATCACTTTCATAGGTCTATTATGCCATTGAAAAATTCAGAATTCTTGGGGTTTCCTCCCTGAATCATGGTTCATGACCTCTGACCCACCCCTTGTAGGACACAGTAATCATTCCCATGCTACACTCTGTGCTCCGGGACGAGGATCATTGGGAGGACGCCTGGGCCTTTAACCCAGAGCACTTCCTGGACCAAAATGGCAACTTCAAGAAGAACCCAGCCTTCCTTCCCTTCTCTGCAGGTAGGAAGGGCAACTATGCAACCCTAAAAACATCTTCTGCTACTGTTAAGACTCACAAATTGTGACATGTTGTTTGCTGTGTGATCAAAATGATCTTTATTACATCTCTAAATATGCTAAAATGTACTTCAAAGTAACCTCTGGCTGTTTTATTTAACTTAAATGTGAAATCTGAGGTGAGTTTACACCAATGACTGCGTCTCTACACCAATGACTGTCAGTCCCACACCCATCACCACATACTTCAAATACTCTGATGACACTGCTGTACTTGCACTTCTCAATGACAATAACTCCATAACTTCAACCTTCAAATCGCTACTCAACCCTCAGCTGCCTCCTCCTCCATCCAGCCTTACTGCGGATACCCTCGCCTCATTTTTTACAAACAAAGTGGCGGCAATCAGCAGTCAATTCTCTACATGCCCACTCAACGCATCTGACTCCGATACCGCACTCCTACAACCTCTAGGGACTGCTGGAACATCTTTTGCAGCATTCACGCCTCTCTCCGAGAGTGAAGTTTCTAGACTCCTGATATGCAGCCGTCCTACCACATGCTCGCTGGACCCTATACCTACGAGCCTACCTCAGTCCATCAGCCCGACCATCGCACCAGCTATCACACATGTGATCAATGCCTCGCTAACCTCCGGCACATTTCCAACAGCGTTCAAAATGGCCCGGGTAACACCGTTACTTAAGAAAGCTTCTCTCAACCCTGCTCAAGTCGAGAACTACCGCCCTGTCTCACTCCTGCCTTTCCTATCCAAAGTCATTGAACGAGCAGTCTCCAAACAGGTCTCTGACTTCCTTTCACAGAACAACCTTCTGGATCCAAAGCAGTCTGGGTTCAAAAGCGGCCACTCTACCGAAACGGCTCTGCTGTCTGTAACAGAAGCCTTAAAAGAAGCCAGGGCAACCGCTCGGTCATCAGTACTCATTCTGCTTGACTTATCGGCTGCCTTTGACATGGTTAATCACCGCATCCTTCTCTCTATACTCGCTAACATGGGAATCTCCAGTTCTGCTCTCTCCTGGTTTGAATCCTACCTCACAGGCTCGTTTAACGCATCATGGCTTGGTCAGCTATCTGCACCTCACCATCTCACCACAGGGGTCCCCCAGGGCTCAGTGCTAGGCCCCCTTCTCTTTGCCATCTACACCACCTCCTTGGGACAGATTATCCGTTCGCATGGCTTCTCATACCACTGCTATGCAGATGACACACAGCTCTATCGGTCCTTTCTACCTGATGACCCCTTGGTTTCAGCACGGATCTCGGATTGCCTCTCAGACATAGCTACATGGATGAAGGCACACCACCTCCAGCTGAACCTCTCAAAGACTGAACTGCTGGTCCTCCCAGCTAAACCTACCATACACCACGACATCAACATCAAATTTGACTCCCTGCCTATCACCTACCAGAACTGCAAGAAATCTAGGTGTTGTTCTCGACAACCAACTAAACTTCTCAGATCATGTTGCCTCAGTCGCCCGGTCATGCCGTTTCGCACTCTACAACATACGGAGAATCAGGACTTACTTGACTCAAGATGCTACCCAACTTCTGGTTCAGGCAATAGTCATCTCACGACTCAACTACTGCAACACCCTCCTGACAGGTCTCCCAGCCTGCGCAGTGAAACCCCTTCAGATGATCCAGAACGTGGCGGCGCGCCTGGTCTACAACCAACCCAAAAGGGCACATGTTACCCCGCTGCTCATCCAGCTTCACTGGCTACTTATGGTGGCCCGCATCAAATTCAAGGCTCTAACCCTTGCTTACAAAGTAGTCTCCGGTTCTGCTCCCACCTACTTGAATGCCCTCATACAGACATACGCTACCTCCAGACCGCTGCGCTCCTCAGACAAACGACGGCTAGCTCTACCACCGGTACGCTCAAGCCAATCCAAACTTTTCTCATCTGTTGTTCCTCGTTGGTGGAACACACTGCCAGTTCCTACAAGGGCAGGGACATCCCTCTCCATTTTCAAAAAACTCCTGAAGACCCAGCTCTTTAGAGAACATCTCTCATAGCACCACTTACAATAAGTCTTGCTGATCCTAGCACTCACCAGCCATCTTAAACTGACACGTAACTGTTAAAAACAGCACTCACTGATGCACTTATTCTTACTGTACTCTACCGTTTTTTAAAAATTGTCCTAAAATGGTTGAGAATTGCTTTAAAACTTAAACTGTTTACTATGTTGTAAGTTGCTTTGGCTAAAAAAGCATCAGCCTAATGTAATGTAATGTAATAGCTGCATACCAAGACTCCATTTCCCACCTCACACAATGGTGCACTGACAACTACCTTCAGCTTAACATCAGTAAAACAAAGGAACTTGTAATAACCAACACCAGAACACCATCTGACACAATCCACAACCCCACCTGCATCAACAACGACACCGTAGAAATAGTGGACTGTTTCAAATACCTTGGACTCACCCTGGACAATAAACTCAGCTTTGAGCAACACACCACTGACATACAAAAACACAGTCAACAGAGACTCTATGCCATCTGTAAGCTCAGATCACTTTCTGTTGCCCCCGGTCACGGTCGGGTCTAGAACCCGGGTCGTCGGAGTGGCAAACTGACTTTTAACCCACTAGGCCACTGAGACTAATGACTCAAGTGCAGAGCAGACAAAGTAAGATTAACGGAGTTTATTTCAGGTTTTAGACACAAAAGCTCAGAAGATCCAAAAAAAAAGTCAAACAGTCCAAAAAGTTAAATCCAAAAACATCAATCCAAGGCGTAATCCAGAAAATCAAAGTCCAAGAGCCAAGCCAGGGTTCAGATAACAGGGTTCAGTCCGAGGGAGGAAAGGCAAACAAATCCAATAGGAGAATCCAAAGGTCAACACAGAGGTAAAGAATCCACAGGGCAAAAACTTCCACAAATTTCCACAAAGGCTTAGAGCTTGAGACACACAGGGTAATCACGAAGACTTAGCAAAGACACAGACAAAGAGCAGGGTTTAAATACACTGACACAATGAGGAAATGAGACATGTGACCAGAGACAATGAGGAACAGGTTAATTGGATAACAAGAGGATTGGGTAACAAGTGACTAGCTAGGGACAGAACAGAAGTTTTTGGCGACATCTAGTGGCCAAAATAGTTAATGCGTGACACTCCTCCTGTACAAAAGCATAGTCCAGCCCATACTCCTCTACTGCCTTCCCTGCTTTTTCAACATGCTAACTGCTGCCAACAGAAACAGACTCACACGCATCACTCATACCGCAAGCAATTGGCCTCCCCACCCCTAATTTATCAGACCTCAACAGCACACTCACCAAGAACAGAGCACGGACCATCGCTCATGACCCCACCCACCCCCTCAATCCCTTCTTCATTCTGCTTCCATCAAAACGCAGATACAGGGCTATGGGGTGGAAGCAAGTACGCTTCGGGAAAAGCTTTGTGCCCTCTGCAATATCAGCACTAAACAACAGATCACAGCGGTGACGGATCACTGTGCCGCCCTCATTCCTCTGTAATGTCAACTGGTGATGGTTTTCCTGTTTGTATCTGTGTAATGTGCTGTATATGTGCTGTTTTGATATATGTGCTGTATATGTGCTGTTAACATCTACTGTATGTGGGTGGGGTATGTGGTGGCAGGGTGGTGGGTGGTGGGTGAAGAACCGTGACTGTGTGTATCTATGTATTTCATGTCTGTGAGGCTTGTATGGTATGTGAAAACAAATTTCCTATGTAAGGACAAATAAACTAACTAACTAGTTTAGATAGAAGTTAAACATGAAACTGTGCACCAGTAACTCGATGTGCCCATGTACTAACATACAGAGTATGTATGTGTGATAAGACAGTGAGATTGCCATGAACAGACAGAAAGGACAGCAACTAAAGGGTTAATAATTGTAGGGCCTTTGGTGTTTACGTCACATACAACCACAATTGGTTGGTTGCAATCATGTCCTTTCAATAATGAGTGTCAGTGCTTTGACTCTAAAAGAAAAAATACGGCGATTTTTCACTTGATCGCCTTGATTTCTCAAGGTCAGCGAGTACTGTCGGTGCGAAGAAAACAATCGGTTTTACCTACATGTAGCTCGAGTTGCTGCAACCACCAGCTAAAGTAGCCAAGCAGCTACAACCCTACACTCTGGGGGCATGAACATGGGGGCTTGTAAACATGCCCCCAGAGTGTAGCACTGTAGCTGTTAGGGTTGCCAACTTCCTCAACCCCAAATGAGGGACACTTCACTTCAAATGCGGGACAACGCCCCCCCCCCCCCCAAAAAAAAAAAAAGATACATATGAAATTCAAATGCTAATAATGACAAAGTTATTTTGTTTTTATTTTATAAATTTCTTAAGAAATAGTACCAATTTGATGCTGTTTAACTGATTTACAAATGGTACGCTGCCACTTTAAGAGCATTGTCTACACGGTATTCAATATTCAATATAATTTTGCCAGCTCCATTCAAATATAGCCTATGGCTATTCAACAAACTCTAACATTGTTTGTGCCACATTTAGGCCTATAGCACCAAGATAAGTATATTAAGTTGGTATAAACAACCTTCATTCCTATGAAAATAGAAGCATGTAATGATGCTAGCTAGATATTTTCTGTTTGCAATTAAAAGTGAATTATGAACCTGGTAGCCACCTAGCTATCTGAGTGGAAAGTGTTGGCATAGCCTATCATGTGCTTCATGTAAATGCTTAGTTTTTATTTAAACGGAAACAAATTATTGAAGACTTCAAGACTCACCAATTCCATTACACTCAAAGACCACTCTTCATATTCTATCACAGTCCAAATCACAGTGCGTGCAGCCTATGTCAAAGTGCCCTCACATTTTATAAATGGTCAGTAGCATAGTGTGAACCGAATAATTCCGCAATTCATTGCATTGTTTTTGTTGTTCTCATGATTTCCTTTTAAAAGTTTCTTATATTAAAAAGGTGAAATCAATTACCAACAATGACAAGCCAGCTGGAAACTTCCACCCTCTCTCCCTCTCGTTCCCAATTAAAACGAGTAGGCCTAGCATAACGTTCAAGTTAGATCTGCATATGGAGACTGAGAGGACCCAAAAAGTATCATCCTTATGTAAGATGCTGTTGCTGCATTTTGACATTGTAATCGCTCTCTAAGAAGAGTGAAAAGCAGTTTGCAGTAAAGCTTCTCTGGCTAAATTGTGGTGCCCCATCTGTCCCTTGGTGCCGTTCGCACAGTGTGAGATGCGCGTGGTAGCGGCGGCACTGGACACTTTGTTCCAGGTGTGTTTACAATAGCCTACTATTGACAAGTTAACAAGGCCGATGAGCTGTGATTGAAAATCGGGAATGGAGCTGTCCCTAACGGGACAAATCAAAATCACCCAAAATACGGGATGTCCCGCACAATTCGGGACAGTTGGCAACCTTAGTAGCTGCCTAGAAGCTCCAACAGTTGGCTGCAGCAACTCAAGCTAGGTAAAACCGATTGTTTTAGTTTTTATTCGTACCCTACCACCAATAGTACTCGGTGACCTTGTGACATGGAGATCTATGTGAAAAATTGCTGGATTTCTCCTTTAAGTGAATATGTGGGTGTAACCTTGCCAAGCCTTGTTCCAACACAGCTCTGTTTGTTTCCCAGGTCGGCGGGCGTGTGTGGGAGAGTCACTAGCGCGGATGGAGCTTCTGCTCTTCCTGGTGTCCATAGTGCAGCATTTCCACCTCAGCACCCCTGGAGGACCGTCCAGTCTGGACATAAAGCCCGAATTCAGCAGCTTTGTCAAAGTCCCTGCTCAGTATCAGCTCGTTGTCACCCCCCACTGATTGACATTGGTACTGCATGCCAGTACTTAAAGGTAAACTACGGTATGCAGTATTGGCAATTTCCTTACTGTTTTCTTGGTTTTTGCTTTTTTTTGCTGGCTCTGTCATGACAAATGTCTGAGAAACTCCATTGCTACCTTTTTCTAGCCGGTGCCTGGCGTGTATGTCATATAACCATTCCAATGACTCTGAAGCTGTTAAATGAAGGTAAATTAAGCTAAAAAACTAGCATATTAAGCTAAAAAACCTGAATAGTGTACCTTTAAAGTGCACACATGCAGACGCCTTACAGTAATATTGAAAGGAATAGTGGTAGTGTAGTGAGCTGGGATAGCATGCAGAAGCCTAAAAAGTCACTTTGGATTAAAGTGTCTGCTTAATCAATAAATGTAAATTAAAGGATTAACACCCAACTTTCTGGGAAAATAGCTTATTTGCCATTTAAATGAGAGGGTACATAGTATACCCTTTTCTTCTCTGTGCGTGCAATACCCCAGTTTGATACAGTTAACCCAGTATAGTATAATTTATTGGAATTGGGTTATTCTCGTTAGCCTATAACTTCCTTTTAGCCATGCTATCTATAGGCTAACTGGGAATTATGATTTTCATTTCTGTCCTCAAAAAACACTCACTGCACCTTTATGGGTTACTTAGGTGGAGGTGTGACATCTCAAGATTATGTATATTTGTTCACGAGAGTTTCCTTGACTACAGAAACATTCCCTCTATTGATTGCTCATACCTTAAGCATATCTATTACCTTAACTTTGGTGTCTGTTTCCGAGATCGCTGAAGGCAATACCACATGGCGCTGTGTGCCAATGGAATGAAAGGCCCATTGTGTGCCTCCGCCGCTCAGTAATATATGTGCAGGTCTCAGGTCTGCAACGTGATAGTGGAGGGCAAGGAGCAGTCATGTCAAGTGTCAGAAGGACCCTGCGGTATCGCCATACTTTCAAGAAGGTCTTTGATCGTAACATCAGTCACTCTAATGCAGTCTACCGTCCCACCTGTGACAGCTGAAGTCATTGTAACTTTATGACTCTCCACTAAAGTGATAGTATGTTACATGCAGGGAACAAAATAATGAGCTGTTAACCTGTAACAAAAAGACAATCTTGCATGAAGTCAGCTTTTATTTTATGAATGTGATGTGACTACATTGTAATCCTGGACCAATCCATTTTTTTACAAAAAAAAACAAACATTTATTTTCTTCAAAAAAATAGTTGTCTTTTTGCTTTGTTCAGTGAAAGTGCATTTTGCTTTTGTTAATAATAAATGTCTGTCTCCTCATACATATTAGATGCCGGTGCCCACTGCCCACTAATTTATGCTTTGTGTCATGCTACCCCCTTACATTAGGCACAGAGCTTGGTGGACCACCTGCAAACGTACTGTATAATTTTACTCTGATAATGAGACCCACTGAAAAATACAGCAGAATTGAACTAGAACCAAACACACAATTAGCCTGTCACAAGTGGTACAACAATGCTCTGCACAGTTCATCTAGTCATGAATAGAACCAAAATGCTGTTCTAAGTCTTAAACTGCAACATCATACAAACACATACACTAGTTGCAAAGGGTACCAAAACACATCAAATTCAGTCAGAAAATCGAACCAAAGCACCCTGAACTACTTATTCAGTAATAACACATATCTAATACACACAGACAAGATGTGCCATTTGTCTTTAGGACTGGCATAGTTGTTGGCTGATAAAAACCCTTCCACTGTATGTTATTTTCTTTATTACGGTATGTGTTATTTTCTACATTGTGAGTTATTGCATTCATGTTATTTCCATTTTCCTGTCAGCAAGGACAGTGGTCCTCTACGTACACTACAGCCTTGTTAATGTTAGTGTAGCAGTAAACTCTCAACAGTGTAATGCAACACAAGCTCCCACTTAAGGCCATGGTTGCATCCTCCTGTACGTCAGTAGATAAATGTACTCACAGCACCAACGCACGCATCCAACCACTGAAATGTACACTCCTCTCCTCACTTTCTCTCCTCGAGGCTGTACAGCATAAAATGTCTCTTACAGTATCCTTCTCTCATCCCTTTCTCTCTCTCTCTCTGTCTCTCTCTCTTGTTTCATCTTGTGTTTAGATGTTGGGTAGGTGGTGGTCGTATTTGGGTTTGACCTGTTTCTTGTGCTCGGGTGCTGGCGAGACGTTACTCCCAGCAAGCTGCGGCAGGTACTGGGGCTGAGAGAGAGAGAGAGAGAGAGAGAGAGGTGAAAATAGAGAAAACGAGAGAGGAAAAAAGAAATTTGCTGAAGAAGTTCACTACTATGAAATTTGCTGAAGGAGATGTTCACTACTACTTTAGGGCAGCCGTGGCCTACTGGTTAGCGCTTCGTTACCGGAGGGTTGCTGGTTCGAACCCCGACCAGTAGGCACGGCTGAAGTGCCCTTGAGCAAGGCACCTAACCCCTCACTGCTCCCCGAGCGCCGCTGTTGTTGTTGCAGGCAGCTCACTGCGCCGGGATTATTGTGTGTTCACTGTGTGCTGAGTGTGTTTCACTAATTCACGGATTGGGATAAATGCAGAGACCAAATTTCCCTCACGGGATCAAAAGAGTATATATACTTATACTTTATACTATACTTATGTTAGTTACTGTGACGTGACATTAGGCCACTGAGTAATACAAAGGACAATATACTGTTTACTCTGTTGTTTTTAATACTATCTTGGGCAACACTTGACAGTTAATCCTAAGGCACCTGTAATCCTAATAAGGTAACTTTACAATTGTATTTGTGCATTTTGGAGGTAGAGGTACGTATAGAAAGAAAGAAAAGAAAGAAAGAAAAAAAGAAAGAAATAAAGAAAGGAATAAAAAAAGAAAGAAAGTTGTGGCAGAGAACTATGGGACAGGCAGCAAGCAGTAAGTGTCGCGGTGTCGTACCCCTGGTCCCCGGCGGCGGGAGCCCTTCTCGTGGCGTCTCCCTGTCCTCTCGCTGTCGCGCCCAACAGGTGCGGCCCCGTCCTCCTGGAAGTAGGGCAGCTCCAGCAGCTCCTCGCAGGACAATCTCAGAGACGGATCCATCACCAGACAGGACTGCCCACACACACACACACACACACACACACAACTCACTCATTAAATGAAACTGATTTGATCTTTATAACTCTTGTTATATATACATACACACACACACAAACACACACACACACACACACACACCAATGGGTTCTTCTCACCTTCGTCAATTTACTGTGGTTTCTTAAGTTTGTATATGACCGTTAACTCATTCGAATGTCACTCAGCAACCGTAGGATGACATCAGAAAAATGTGCAGTGGTCTCTTCATTTGTGCACACACACACACACACCAATGGGTTCTCACCTTCATAACAGTAAGGGCCTGAGGGGACACTCCCTGGAACCTCTTCTCCAGTGGCTCCTACAGACCAAACAAACAGCCTCATAAGCCTCCTTGACTACATGCTGCTCTTCAGAATTATACAGAATGTTTCGTTAAATGATACAGAATGTTCTATTGAATAATACAAATTGTCGGGGGGGGGGGGGGGGGGGGGATTGTTTGAAAAGTTGTTATTTAAGCAACATAACATTGGCGACAAGGATGGCTGATGCACCGGCTTTCTCTCTGCCACCTCCGGACTATTTTCTTCCCCTCCCTGGCGAACCTGTCGTTCCTTGGAGTCAGTGGAGATCGTCTTTTGAACTGTATCTTTTAGCCATTGGATTGAATAATGGCACTAGCGCGAGGAAGCGTGCTATCCTACTGCACTTGCTGGGAGCGGAGGGGAACAGGATTTTCAACACGCTCGATGGTACTCTGGACACTTACAATGCTGTTATTACGGCTTTGACTGGACATTACAATGCTGTTATTACGGCTTTGACTGGACATTTTGTACAGTCACAGAACATCCTCTGCTAGGCAGTTTGTAGCCGATTTAAAAGCCTTAGCACAGCACTGTATTTCGGCGTCATGAGGGATGAACTTATTCGAGACCAGTTCATTGAAAAAACGTCTAATCCCAGAGTCCAGGAGGAGTTGCTACTCAAAGATGCAACACTGTCACTTGATGATGGGGCTCAGGACTGCCCTGCTAGGGGCCAGACATGCAGACGCTGTCAGAAACCTAACCACTTTGCTAAATGGTGCCGGTCTGCTCCGGCTGACTACCCTGAACAGTCACATGACCCGGTGGTGCCAGTGCGCACCATAGGCCCCCACCCAGGGACCTTCTCCAGGTTCCCTGTATACCTGGATGGCTGCTGTGTCCCTCTTCTCCTCAACACTGGGGCCAAGGTGTCACTGCTGAATGTTGACACCTGTACGTTGTCGGCCTACTTTACCTCCCAGTTCGTTACACCTCTACAACTCTGGACCGCTTCCCATTCCACATTACACGCCGCATCATGGGCCTTGACCTCTTTCTCAGCCTTGGTTTTACCCTACAGGACAACAACGGAACACGAATACTACAAGTGGGTTCCCCTTGGCAACAAAGCCGGCCTGAACTGTTCAATGGCCTTGGGTGCCTCACCTCATTCACACACAAACCACTCCTGGACAACAGCGTGCCTCCTGTGGTCCAGCCCCTTCGACGTGTTCCCCTGGCTCTGCGGGACGGCGTTACACAGGAGCTCCAACGCCTCCAGGCTGATGGCATCATAGAACCCATTGATGCCTCTCCGTGGGTGTCCAACCTCGTCATCGCCAGGAAGAAGTCAGGAGGACTGAGAGTCTGCGTCGACCTTCGCCTGGTCAACAAGGCAGTGATACCTGACAAGTACCCTCTCCCGACGACAGAAGAACTTACAACCCACTTCTACGGCTCCCGGTTCACTTCTACGGTTCTAAGTTGGACTTACGTCAGGGCTACCTACAAATCCCTCTGCACCCAGAGAGTCGGAACCTGACGGCTTTTATCACCCATACTGGCCTGTACCGCTATACGAGGATGCCTTTTGGACTCAGTTCAGCGCCTAGCTGTTTCCAGAAGATCATGTCCACAATCCTCGCCAGCTGCCGCGGTACCGTGGCCTATTTGGACGATATTGTGGTACACGGGCCAGATGTTGACACGCACAACGCCCGCCTGGAACAGGTTTTTGACTCCCTCAGCCGCCACCATGTCACCTTGAACACTGAGAAGTGCACGTTCTCCGTAGCGGCCATTGATTTTGTCGGGTTCCGTTCCCACCCCCACGACAGCCTCACAACTGGCTTCGTTCTTGGGGATGACAGCCTACTACATGCGTTTCCTGCCTCAGTACTCCTCCGTCACAGCCCCCGCTGAGGATGCTGCTCAGACAGGATACTCCCTGGACCTGGACTTCTGAATGCCAGGCAGGTTTCGACGAACTGAAGCGTCTCCTCACCACGTCTCCGATTCTGGCACACTTCCAGCTGGACTGCCCCACATCCGTGACCTGTGATGCGTCTGCTGTGGCTCTGGGCGCCGTTCTGTCACAGCTCCATGACGGCGTGGAGAGGCCCGTAGCCTTCGCCTCCCGGGCGCTCAGCCCCACTGAGCAGAAATACTCAGTGGGTGAGAGGGAGGCCCTTGCCTGCATTTGGGCATGCAAGAGGTAGCGTTTGTACCTGTATGGACGGTCTTTTACCCTACGGACGGACCACCAGGCCCATGGTCAGACCGCCTGCAGCAGTATGACTTTCAGTTACAATTCACCCCTGGCAAAACTAACGTTGTAGCAGATTTTCTATCCCGCCCTGCTGCCACCCAGTGCTCTGCTGTCTCTCCAGAGGATGAGGAGAAGGTAGTACACCTGGTCCACTCACCATTGAAGGACACAGTCTCCCTCCGTGACCTGGAGTCCGCCTCAGCAGCCGAGCCCGTCTTCAGCATGCTTCGTGACTACATCAGACATGGTTGGCCTGCCCGCGTTTCACCAGAACTGGAGCCATACTATTGAGTGAAGCATGAACTGTCATGCTGGGGTGAGGCCTGCATCGCTCGTGGCCTCTGTGCTGTCATCCCAGTGGCCCTCAGGGGTGTGTCTTGCAAATGGCACATCAGGGACACCTCGGCATCGTCAAAGCCAAACAAAGGTGCCGTGACGTTGTGTGGTGGCCTGCCATGGACCGTGACCTGGAGGAACTTATCCGCTCCTGTGCAGCGTGTCTCACCAGTGGGAAGACTGGGCCACCCGCTTCAACTCCACTACAGCTAGTAGACTGGCCGTCTGCACCATGGGACCTCTTGCAGCTTGATATCTGTGGTGAGCTGTACAATGTGCCACACCATCAGAGGTTCCTCGTGGTGGTCTACGACCTGCATTCCAAGTGCCCTGAGGTGGCTCCCATGGGTACGGTTACCTCTGCTGCTGTAGTCAACTTCCTCGACCAGCTGTTTTCCCGCTGGGGCTTGCCTTGTGCAATTACCACGGACAATGGTCCTTAGTTCCTGTCCTTGGAGTTCACCACCTTTCTCGCCAACAAGGATGTTACCCATATCCGAACCTATGTCTATCACCCCCCAAGCCAACAGGGGGTGGAACAATTCAACCAATCCCTGAAAAATGGACTGCGTGCTCACATGTCTGAGGGATACTCCCTGATGGCCGCACTGTCACAGACCCTTCTCCGCTACAGAGCAACTGCCCACTCTACAACAGGGGTCTCCCCTGCCGCACTCATGCTGAAAAGAGAGCTTGTGCTTCCCCTGTCAAGACTCCGTCCTCCAATGGCCGCGGGCCCACGACCATGCCCAGCAGCAGTCAAGTCTCACGTCAAGAGACAACAGAGTTCCATGAAGCGGAGGTTCGATGAGAAGTACAAGGCTAAGTGACCTGCTATCGGAGTGTCAGACTGGGTCAGAGCCCGTCGGCCCCACAGAGCTAACAAGCTGTCATCATTCTGGTCGGCTCCGTACCAGGTAGGTGAGCGTGTTTGGTTTTCGTTTTCAGAGAAATAAACGAGTGAGTTTATGCATTGAAAAGTTGAGACTAGTCGTTATTTTAGCGACATAACGTGGCACTTCGGACTTGTAACCGGAGGGTTGCCGGTTCGAACCCCGACCAGTAGGAACGGCTGAAGTGCCCTTGAGCAAGGCACCTAACCCCTCACTGCTCCCCGAGTGCCGCTGTTGATGCAGGCAGCTCACTGCGCCGGGATTAGTGTGTGCTTCACTTGTGTGTTCACTGTGTGCTGAGTGTTTCACTAATTCACGGATTGGGATAAATGCAGAGACCAAATTTCCCTCGCGGGATCGAAATAGTATATATACTTACTTCCTGTCACTCTTCACTGTCCTATCAGAATAAAGGTAAAAGCCTAAAAATATATGTAAAATATATATAAAAAAAAAATACAATACAAATTGTAATGATGAATTGAATGGGTCATCCCAACCTTTCGGGGACCAATATTCTTCATAATGAGAACTGTATAATGGCAACCAAAAGATGAAAAGAATTAATGGCTGCCATTGGCAACAGGTTGCATCTTTCATACTGAAATGGAGGCTTGACTATGCATAAATGGACTACCTTTACAGAATAAAGATGTTAATTAATCTGAAACTTTTCTGCTTGAAAGACATTTGTACTTTAGACATGTGGTCCATCCAAACTATACCATTTCTTTTCCATGCTGAAACTGAGACAGAAGGCATTTAAATGAGCTACTGTTTGGGTTAGCATCAAATGTCAGTTAAATCCCTGCCATCTGATCTGCCCAAACTCTCTCTCTTTCTCTCTCTCTGTCTCTCTCATGCACACACACACACACACACACACACACACACAAACACATAAGCATACAGCTCTATGGTGTTGAGCAGCATGCGTTACCATGGTATCAGGCTCTGGGATGCTGACTCCGCTGAAGAAGACATTGGAGCGGAACACCTGCTGGTGACGGGGGATCAGGTCACCTACAGGGGTAAAAAGGTCAGAGGTCAAAGGATTGCTTGTAGACTTTCAGTGAAAAAATTACATCACCGGCCATGAAGGCACTGACGAGTACACTGGCTAGTATCTTGAACTGTGCATAACTGCAAAACTCTTCCAATTCGGTTCCAAATCCAACAAATGGCACCAAGGCAATGATATAGCTTAAACTGGACACATTACTTTACATTACAATTACAGAAATTACCTTACACAGCTTTACACAACCTGAAGGTTGAGAAGCCCTTCTAAACAAGATTATTTTCTGTCTAATTTGTCAGACCCATTTCAGGCCAGAATCCTACACGGTCTATGGGAGGTGCTCCCCTTCCATCCTCTATTCTAGCTAATCAACACAGGAGCATGGAGGGGAGGGGAGTAATTTGGGTGAGATATTAGAACTTCAGCAACAAATCAATAAACTTTCACCAGAAGCTCAGATTGTACCTTTAACCATAATATATATATATATAATTATAATATGTCAAACCCATTCAAGCTGAGGAGGCCCAACATGTTACATTCCCTTCATTCAAGACAATCACACGTGCTACATTGCTCCATTCAAGCTGAAGTCCTGCTACATGCTACATTGCTCCATTCAAGCTGAAGCCCAACAAACTGTGTTGAGATCTCCACCGTACCCAGCGTGCGGCGGATGAGGTAGAGCTGGTCGACGTCGGAGCGCCCAGGCCAGAGCGGGTTCCCGTTGAGCAGCTCGGCGAAGACACAGCCCAGCGCCCACACGTCCACCGGTGGGCCATACTGCGTGTCGCCAACCAGCAGCTCTGGCGAGCGGTACCAGCGTGTTGCCACGTAGTCCGTGTAGTCATCCCCAGGCCCCGCTGGTGCACACACACACGCACATACACACACACACACACACACACACACACACAGACAGACAGATGAAGATTCTTGCACACACACACAACACACACACACACACACACACACAGACAGACAGATGAAGATTCTTGCACACACACACATACAGAGAGACAGTTGAAGATTCTTGCACACATACACACACACACACACACACACTTGGACACAAACAAAGGGCCTCATTTTAGCGACACTCATGTGCATTGCACAGAGAGGATTACACGGCGACGTTGATGGATGGAGTACATGTTAGGCTTATGGTAACAATACACTGAAACCGTACGCACGGGCGAGGGAGGGGCATATACACAGAGAACTGGGGACCGTGACATCCTATACACAAACACACACACACAAACAAGCACACACACACACACACACACACAAGCACACACTACTCTGAATGTGGACAGGAGAGAGAGATAGAACAAAGGGAAAGAGACTGAGTAATGAATGAGAGAGGAAAAGAAAACGGTAAAAGAGTGTGATGAATAAGTCATTGGTGACGTGGAGGTTAATGGTGTGTAAACAGAAGGGATGACAGAGGTAATGTAGTGTGTGTGATGTGGCGGGTGGGGGTGGGGGTGGGGGTGGGGGTGGGGGTGGAGGGCTAGTAATGAGGATTGTGTCATAGTCAGGTGTGTATGGAGGGGGGTGTTTATATGTGATATATACAGTATGTGACCCCATCTGGCAAAATGAGTCATAGTGACACAAAATTTAAAATTGAGATTTTGGTATCAATGCATGAACAGAGGTCAAATTCATATCTTGAATTGTTGTCAAGATTGTTGAATTATGGCCTCCTGCCAACTTTTTCCAATTGAAAAACTGAGACAATTGCATTTGAAGTTACAGGTTACAGGCAGGTACAGCTATGATTTGCCAATTTGAATAATATTTTGTGTAACTTTACATTTATGTCTTGACTATGAAACCTCAGGAAATTCATTTTGAATGCCTCTTCTTTTATATAACGACAAAAAAGAAAAATCTATATATTCAAAAACTGATATTTTCATGGTTCCTGAAGTAATCAGTCTGTATCTCAAAATTATCATGTACGACTTGTGACTCATTTCGTCAGATCAGGTCACATATGTTTTTGTGTGTGTGTGTGGGTGTGTGCGTGCGTGCGTGCGTGTGTGCGTGTGTGTGTGTGTGTGTGATGAGGTTGGTGTCATGCTCAGGTGACCCACTGAGGATGCGAGCGAAGCCGAAGTCACACAGCTTGATGACTCCAGTCTTGGTCAGCAGGATGTTCTCAGGCTTCACGTCCCGGTGGATGCACTGACACAAGCACACACACGCACGCACGCACACACACGCACGCACGCACACACACACACACACACACACACACACACACACACACCATCAACACACACAAGAACACACAAGTCAGTGCACACAAAAAAACACACACAGAGAATATACAGTAGCATATTTAAACACACACAAATGGGTACACAAAAATGAAACAAATACATTCTGTCAACAAAACTGCAGTGCTCTTAAATGATACAGTAAACTCAACTTAACATGTTGATTGGGCCTATTTATTACTGATAATGACACCTTAATCTATACTATTTATTACTGATAATGACACCTTAATCTATACTACTTGCAACCATGGCAGTAGTTATTTTACAACAAATCCCCACATCTATTCAGCGCAATAGGAGCTCTCTTTTTTGTCATTACAAATGAGGTATCTCCTTTCAGATGTGTATCCATGAGAGGTGGCATGTTTTGACAACTTGTGTAAACTCCACTGCCCGTGTGAAATCTGGCCGTCGGGGGTCAGAAATCTAGCTGCTGGAGTCATGACTTGGCAACCTTACTCTACACAGAGAAGTCAGAATGGTGCCTTGATTAGGTAACGTGATAGGTGGTGGTGGGGGGGGCACTATTTTCATCCACCCCCCCCCCCCCCCCCCCGCCCCCCCTCTCCAGAAACTGACATTGTCCTAAACACAAAGAGAATTAGGAGTCGGTACTAACGTTGTGCTTATGGCAGAAGTTGACAGCCTGGAGTGTCTGCCACACTATACTCTTCAGTTGGGCCTCTGGTACCCTGTGTGGGAAAATACGGCGAGAGAGAGAGAGAGAGCTCACATAATAGCTAACAAATACACCTGTTTGCGTGCTTGTGTGTGTATCTATGTCTTGTGCTTCCATTGAATGTCGACGCAGGGCAACGCGTTAAAAGGGCGCCCTCATTGCCATGGCAATGACAGGGCACAGCCTCCCTCAGCAACGAGCGCCTTTGTTTTCAAGGAGCGTCTAGGGTTACCGCTGCGCCGCTGAGAATTGTGGGAAATAAAGCGGATGCAATTGTGCTGAGCCTACTGAAGCCCTGCCTGCCGTGCTGCTTTACAGCTTTAGATTTAACATCTCACAACATCCCGGGCCAGTTATTTCAAACTAAGAGAAGAGTTACAGTAAAAAAGGCAAAAAAGAGAGAAATGACATCAGCTAAAAAACATGCCAGCTGTTTCTTTTGCAGGGGTTCTTTTGTATCCCGCATTCTTTATTGCCACCCACTCAGTTGCCTAAATAAGCCTGTTCTTTATTCTGTCCTGTAGTAATGGTCTTGCTTGTCGACAAGTGAGTGACCTGAAGTACCCCCTCGCGCTCGCTTTGCTTTGGCATGGGGTGCAGTGTGATCTGGCTTAGTCATGAGGTCCAGATGAAGGACACTACACATGCAAAAAATTAGTAAGCAAGAGAGAATGAGTGTGATGAGTGTGTGTGTGTGTTTGTGTGTGTGCTTGTGCGTGCGTGCGTGTGTGGACTGATGTTTGTGAGTGACAGAAAGAAAAAACAGAAGAAAAAGAAAGAAAGCAATGCAAAACAAATTACTGAAGGAAACCTTAGCTTCCCATTTCTTGCTTCCCATTTCATTTGTTTCCCATTTCATAGCCACTCATTAACTTATTTCGTTGTGACATTTGGGAATCAACTCCATTGTGGAACTAAAGAGCAGGCCAGATCTGATAACCATTAAGCTTTTGTGGATCAAGCCCATGGCACTCATTCAGATACTTCCCAGTTACTGATTGTCAGCCTATAAAACTGAAAAGATAATAATGAAAGAATAATTGAGACAGAGAGTAACTGAGAGAGAAAGGACGGTGAAGAAAACAAACGCACACACACAAATACACACACACACACACACACACACACACACACACACACACACACACACACACACAAAGAGACCAAGAGAGAGGATGGCAAGACTACACACAAACATGTGCACACGCAGAAAAAACACACACACACACGCACGCACGTACCCTCTTGGGTGTTTATCCAGCTCATTGAGGACGGTTTGTTCACAGAACTCAAAGACCAGATGCAGGCGTCTCTTCCTCCTGAAGACCTCCAGCAGGTTGACCAGATTCACATGCTTCAGCTGCTGCAAGAGCCCACAGCAGAACGAGCAGTAAAGCTTTTATCAACTGTGTGTGTGTGTGTGTGTGTGTGTGTATAGGTTGTACAGACAAGAAACATTTAACCTCACATGCAGCCTCATGTGTTAGTAGCCTATATTGTGTTTGTGGAGGTGGAAAGTAAAATAATATATTTTATTTTCTCCTCTTTTTCCATTTGATGAATGTGTAACTATGAATCCTGAATACTTTGGTGATGTAAAATTGATCATCCTAGTAAAGCACAATAAAACTGAAATGAATCCTGTGCTTTTACTCGGCTGCATGGCTTCATTATGAGTATGAAAAACATAACAGGATCTCTCTCTCCCTCTGTGTGTCGTTGTGTGTGTGTGTGTGTGAGAGAGAGAGAGAGAGAGAGTGTGTGTGTGTGTGTGTGTGTGTGTGTGTGTGTGTGTGATGCTCACCACACTCATATCAGTGTGGTGAGCATCTCCTCACCTTCAGCATCCGAATCTCTCTCAGAGCGATCTTCTTGATGACCGGGTCGTCTTCTGACTCTACAAACTTTTTAATGGCCACGATCTGTCCAGTTTCTCGGTGGCGGCATTTAAAAACAACGCCGTAGGATCCCTCACCGATCTTAGCCAGCTTCTCATACTTCTCCATTGGATAGGCGATGACAGTTCACCTGCAAAATGATACCGTTTTCTATAGTCTGCATGAACTTTGACATTTGACTGTTTTTTTTATTCTTTGATTTGTTACAACAAATAATGCATGAGGCTTCGTAAATGTTATGATCTAAGTATACCAAGTATTTATGTTCATGTAAAATGATGTCATACAAAAAGAATACATAGAGCTCACCTCACGCCCTCTCCAAGCCTACTTTCGAGTGTGCGTCCGGCGTTTTCTTGCTATCTGTCCCCGTTTGCGTCGCTTAAATCTCATTTCCTTCAAAGTTCTCACTGACATAGGGCACGGAGACGTCTGTTTAATTGTCGAGAGGTTACCATTAGGGCAACACTCACTCAAGTGCGCAATTGATAGCCCAGATCTACCTCTTTCCTTTGTTGTAGGATTAATTCCGCAGTCTTGCGCGTCTCCAGTCCTGCGTCCTTGGTAACCATGCCCGGTCGTTGAGCAAAATAAATGCAGCAGGGAACACAACCATGTAACACAAACAATATAATGACCTGCTTGCCTGGCGATTTCCGCGTATATTTAGTCTATATTTTGAAGGGCACTACTTCTCTGACCTTGTTCTCGCCACTGTCCGAGCGCATACATACCCAGGTCCCATTGTCGTGTAATCCAAGAATGGGCTAGGTTGCCAGATGGTTAACAATCCATAGCAAAGGCCAAAAAGCACAGGGTCTTTATGAACGTCATTAAAACAAGTTCGATCTAGAGTAGTGTGTAGGAGGTTTTGTCTATTTTCATTTTCATCCACCGTCGGCCAACCAGAAGATAGTTTTGTTAACTGAACGAGAGCATTTCTAGCTGTTTGACTGTTAAAATAATCCATATCTTAACCCAGACCCAGGAATCATCTGTCCACCATGACCCACACCCATCACGCAATGGTAATCTTATCTCGGGGACAGAACAACCATATGCAATTTCACTTTTCCCATATTCGCAGAAAACCACCCGACCTGGCAACATCAGGTAGTAACTGGTGATGGCGTGTGTGGTGGTGTGGTCAGTTCCACCCTCTTGAGTGACCTGTCCTGACCATAGCATGATGCAGGTATGGTCCATACTTATGAACCATAGCCTAAGTCAAGTCCACAGTCTCACAATTCCAGCTGTGTAGAGATGCCCAATGCATGTCAGATCAGGGCCTGGCGTTTATACTGATAGGACCGGCTTTAAAGATTTTGTATTTTGAAGAAGTTATGCACCTTGTGTATTTCAGTGTACTTTTACAAAGGCCAGTGATGATGAAGATGGCCTAATATGTGATTTTAACCTTGTCTTTGATACATAAAAAACAACTCGCTACAACAGTTCATCAATAGATGATGTGATTATCTGTCCTGGACGTGTCATGGTTTGGAAGATTTACAAGTCGGATCATGTGCCTGAGTATCCGTACCCCAAAGTCGTATCATGTACCTGCATGCATGACGCTAATGTAATAGCCCAGTCTACAATTTAAATATAGTGTTGCCGTTTATAATTCCGCAAGCTTTACAGGGCGTGCCACTTATCTGCAATGTGCTGGAGGCAATGCTATGGTGGAATAAATTGAGGTATGTAGTATTCTCTAGTCTAGGCTATCAATATATTTTTTCATTAGACCGTCAAAAATGCTTGGGGACTCCAGGAATTTCAGGGGAATTCTGCCGTCCGCCGTGTGTGAACAAATATTAAAGATAGGTTGGAAACATGCAAATAGGACCACCTGTTTACTTGCCATGGCGGGGAAGGTGAGAAAATACCCAGGTCGGTATGGGACGCGTCACTAATCAAATAAGGGGAAAATTCGCCTTGAACAAAAAGGCTAATAGAAATGGGATGGGGAGAGGAAAGGAATGATGGAAACGATTTCCAGGAAGTAGGCTAGCCTATTTGTAATGATAATGCATTGTTACTCTAACGCTGTATAGTTTGATAGCTAAACTTTCATTTGAGTAAACATGATGATTACTTATTTCTAGCCTATATTCGCTGAGCACTGAAGACCAGTTTACAGTTTTTCTCGATCGTTTTGATACCTGTGTCAACTCTGAAATCACACTCTCAAAACAGTTAACACCCGTGTCTGAACAAAAGCACTCTGGACAAAATTTTGCTTGCAAAAGGCTGTTATTCTCTCAAAACACTTAAAACATGCAGCAAAAGCAAATCTTGCCTTCAAACACTACAACTTGTTGCCAATTCAAAAACACTCTTTAATCAATCAATACACACTGGGCAACAAAATGCAAAATCTAGTTCTCAAAATGAGCATTTTTGCTATGTCTGTTCCATTACTTTCTCATTTTTCTGGTAGGCCTATCAGAGAAAAACTGTGAAAAGACAAAATGTACTGAATAAAATTTATTAATTCCTCCCAAGATGTAACTGCCATTGACATGTAAGACATACAGTAAATACCTAGCAAGATACAGTAAATATCATTGAACTACAACTTGTCATTTTTCATCGAAATAGACCTACAGTAAACACCTTTTGTACTGTTTTCTCCACCAAATAGGCAATACAGTACTTTGTCTAAATGTGCATTAGATCCATACTTGCAAATAGCAACACAGAACAGACATCTCTTATGTATAATGAATGATTGCTGATTGAAGAATTGTGCAAAGGAGTTTCACACAGGTGTATCAGAGATTCAGACTTATGCAAGGAATCTATACCACCTGTGAAAAGATGTTTTCCTTTTGTTTAGCATGGGAAAACCAATAGAGTTTGGGGCTTTTGAATGACACCTGTGTTAACTGTTTTGCAAAAGGGTGTGAGAAATGTGTGAACCCAATGAAAATGTGTGAACACATTCGCAAGAGATGACTTCTGCTGTGCAAAGAAAGTAGTCATGAAGACCAAGTGGGTTCTAGTTTACTTAAGCAGGTAAAAGCAATCAAGAAAAACTGTAACTGATTTCAGCGTTGCCCTTTCGAACCACAAGGTGGCGCGTGGGCTCCAGATGTTGTTGCCAGAATAAGTGGACAGTGGAGAGTGAAGTTTTTCTGCTGAACTTAATTATGGCCTCTACTAAAGTGTGGTATGTCTGGCATTACAGCTATTCATATTATTTAATCCACATTTGTAGGATGGGCTCGGGACGAAATCTGCTACTGTTTACTCGCACGGTAGAGTTCTTCACAGTAAACCTCTGTTATGGGGGATTTGCGATCTTAAGGGTCTGATTCATATTAATACGGGAATTATAAATGAACCCTCTAAAAGTCGAAATAGGGATGCACTTTGCAATTTAGGCCTACCAATACTTTCGTTGGTATTTGTCTGATGATAACCAGACAAATGATAACCTCATGATAACCTATTGATTTTACACAAGTGAAATTGTGTGTGTGTGTGAGTGTGTGTGTGTGTGTGTGTGTGTGTGTGTCTATGTCTACTGTGTCTGTTATTGTGTCAAGTAGCCAGTAAGCAAATGCATGCCAAGCTGGTGATGAATACACTGGTGTCATGACTTTGTTTTTTCATTTGGTTTGTTTTTTTACACCATGTATAGCTGTTTTTGTGGGGTGCGTTTTGTGTGTGTGTGTGTGTGTGTGTGTGTGTTTAATCATTAGTTTATCTTGTGCCATGTCTTTGTGCGTTGTGGCTGATATTGATGTTCTTGTTTTGTGTGAGACAGAGAGACAAGTGGACTGTTGTTATATATGTTCACCCGTAGTCATACACACATGCATGTGTATGTGTGTGTGTGTGTGTGTGTGTGTGTGTGTGTGTGTGTGTGTGTGTGTGTGTGTACGTGTGTACGCGTGTGTGTGTGTTTGTGTGTGTGTGTGTGTGTGTGTGTGTGAATGTGTGTATGTGTGTAACAAGTGGTGTAACTAGTGTGTAACTTTTGTGCTTTAGGCTTCCTGATGTGGACACTAACACTGAACTCTCTCTTTCTCTTTCTCTCTCTCTCTCTTAACTTGCAGATGTTTTACACACTGAGAGAGACCGTTACCCTCATTTCCTGGGCGGAGAGCTCCCCACTCTATTAGAGAACTAACAGGAACCTGAAAAAACAAAAGGAGAGAGAAAGAGTGAGAACAAGCATCTGTGTGTAAGTGAGTGAGAAAGAGAGAGAGAGAGAGAGAGAGAGAGAGAAAGAAAGAGAGAGAGAGTTAAGGATAGAGAAAGGGAGAAGTTAGCAGAACAGGGTGCTCACACTAATCATTTTGTTACAGTCTTGTCAAGCTCTGACAAGCAGGGCAGAGGATTGGACTAGTAAGAAAAGAGTGAGTGCAGGGAGAGAGAGAGAGAGAGAGTGCAGGGAGAGAGAGAGAGAGAGCAGGGAGTCAGTGTGAACCACATGCCGATAGTGAATGAGAGAGAGAGGGAGAGAGAAAGAGAGAGAGAGAGAGAGAGAGAGAGAGGGCAGACAAGAGGAGGTGTTCATGAGGAAACGCTGCAGAAGTCAAAGGGCATAAAAGCGGACACACGACCACAAGGAATCCAGGAAAGAGAGAGAGAGAGAGAGAAAGAGTACGAGAGAGAGATAGAGGGAGAGAGAGAGAAAAAGAAAGAGAGAGGGACCGCAACCCGATCCTTTTGGCGAACACGACGAGTTGAGAACACTTGTAGCTCCTTGCTCCTGCTGTTTCGCCACCACTGCTGCCGCACAACAGTTCACAGTCTTCACAGAGCGCCGGGGTCTGTCATCTTATTTACCTATCTATTTATTTGACTTTTATTTTTAAACAAGTTTTTCACCATTTATGTCATCCATCTCTTGGGAGCTCAGTCACAATCTTTGTGCGTGTGTCTGTTTGCTTCAGTATCTGTGTGTGTGTGTGTGTGTGAGTGTGTGTGTGTGTGTCTGTTCGTTGCATCACTTGAAGGCAAACAGTCAGGGTGTTTTCCACGAGCCTCTCAGCACTGCTTTTGTTTCAGTTCCTGTCACATTACTTGTAAAAGTGTGTGTTTGTGTGTGTGTGTGTGTGTGTGTGTGTGTGTGTGTGTTAACCTTAGGTATAGAGAAACAGCATGCTGGTAGTAGAGTGACTGCTTGCCTGGCTTACTGTACAAGGGACTGCTGCTGCTGAGCTGAGAGTTGTCGTGTTCTGTGTTTGTATCGATGTGTGTGTGTGTGTGTGAGGGGACTACCGTTAGTTTCTGGCAGCGGAGTGTGTGGGCAGCTCACCTCGTTCTCCAAAACAGAAGTAAGGACGTGAAGAGTCATTATGATGTTCCTGTGAAACGTTAGCTTTGGCGTTCTCATGTCCTCATAGGAAGTATTGCATGTTACACACAGCTACGACTTGTCTTCTTCCACTTAACACTTAGCAGACACACACACACACAGCTTTTACACATTTTTTGGTGTGTTTCCTCTGTTGGTTTGTGTTCTTCAAGCAGGACACCGATTTGATACGTAATACATCTTTCGCGTTGTGTATGAAGAGACAAAGATTTTTTTTTATCCTTTTTTCGTCTGTTTGTTTCTTGAGGCTGAAGAGTCAGTGCGTTACTGTACGCCGCTATCTGATTAACGGCCGGTCCGCCTCGTGGGCTCTGGGGACCTTTATCACTCCGTCACAGGAAGCCAGAGGTCATCTGATCGGTCTTCAGAAGGAAGCCTAGGAGGGACCCGTCTCTGCTCTTTTCCTCTTTTGTTACGGCCCCTGAGAAACAGAAAGAGAGACAGAGTGAACCAGAGGGGGAGGGTAGACGTATATAGTACCGGACAGGTACCATAGGGGCTACACTTGGCTGATTGGAAGCAGGCAGTCTCAGAGCTGGGCTGTCAATCAGAGAGAGAACGAGAAAGAGAGAGAGAGAGAGAGAGAGAGAGAGAGAGAGAGAGAGAGAGAGAGAGCAGAGGGGGGTTTACACGGGAGGGGGTGAGAGATTGAGCATAGAGGGGAGAGGAAGAGTGAAGGGGACTGAACTGAGTTGGACAACACTTTGCTGAGCTGTGCAGAGTGGAGTCCATCTGAAGTGCTGCTCTGTCAGCTCTGCGCTGATTGCTGATTGTGTTTTATGTGTCCAGTGTTTCCTTGCTCCACTCTCTGCCTCACTGCTGCTGCTGCTGCTGCTGAGGTCCTTCTGCAGCTGGACAGGCTGAGCTGAGTGTTTTCTGGAGAGAGAGAAAGAGAGAGAGAGAGAGAGAGAGAGAGAGAGAGAGAGAGGGCGAGCGACTCGGATCTTGTCCAGACCCGCGGAATCGTAACAAGCGCTGCAGTGTCTCGCTGCCAGGAGTTTAGACAGTTGTTGAAAGTGCGCACCGTGAGGGGACTAGGAAGCTAGGCAAACCTAGCCAACCTTCTGGGAGGTGTGTGTCTATGTGTGTGTGTGCGCAGTGGATGTGAGCAGCTACTGCCTCCAAGGAGCGTTCAAGTGTGTCGCACCTGGCTTAGTTTGTGTGTGGTTGTGTGTATGTTTGT
>NC_055971.1:24110452-24117952 GCF_018492685.1 Alosa sapidissima | reverse complement strand
CTGTGGTGGTTTTGATATATAGTGGGAGGTTCTGCTGAGGTGGGACACACTGGTACTGCTCTGCTCCGCTCTGCTCTGCTCTGGCCCAATCCCTCATTCTGTCAACATATACACATGTGCGTGCTTGGCTATCCTGTGTGTCTGTGTGTGTGTGTGTGTGTGTGTGTGTGTGTGTGTGTGTGCTTGTGTGTTAAAGTACATCACAGTGAGTGGGCGCTGTGTGTGTGTGCGTGTATGTGTGGTGCATCGTCGTGGAGTGACGGCTGCTCAGACAGGCTTAGACAAAGGTGTGTGTGTGTGTGTGTGTGTGTATTTGTTTAGAAGCCAAACCCCAAGCCCCACCCCACCCTACCTCTCCTCTCCTCTCCTCTCCACCTCTGCACCCAACAACCCTCTGCTCCATACCTTGCATAATCCTGCCTGAGCCATGCCACCCCTCTCTCTCTCTCTCTCTCTCTCTCTCTCTCTCGCTCTCTTTCTCTCTCTCATTCCCCTCTCTAATATTGCACTTAGCTTACATCCCCTGACTCACTCTTGGTCTTCTTCCTCTTTTTTCAGTCATATGAAGTGTTTCTTCTTACAGTTTGTCACTCCTCCTCTTCCTTTATTTCTCTATCACTCTGTTTCTTGGTCTCATTCCATACTCAGTATCATTCCGTGGAAGCCAATCCGGTAACACTAAACCGCTGCTTTTCTTTCCCCCTATTTGGTTTTCACTCGCTCGCCTACTTTCTCCCTCCCTCTCTCCTCTCTGTCTCTCCCTCACTCTATCTCTGTCTCTTCTCTATCTCTCTATCTGTCTCTCACTCATTCATCTCATTCATTCTCTCATTACTACTTACTATCTCACTCTGACACTCTGACACACACACACACACACACACACACAATGCACACACACACACACACACACACAAACACAGAGACTCACACACACACACACACACACACACACACACACACACACACACACACACACACACACAGACTCACACACACACACACACACACACACACACAGACTCACACACACACACACACACACACACACACACACACAGACTCACACAGACTCACACACACACACACACACACACACACACACACACACACACACACACACACAGACTCACACACACACACTCACACACACACAATACACACACACACACACACACACACACACACACACACACACACACACACACACACACACACACACACATTCTCCTTCTCTCTTTTTTTTCTCTCTTTCTCTTCTTTCCCCTCTCTTTCCCTCTCTCTACATATGGCCCTCTCATCTCTCTCTTTTTCTTATTTCGCTTCTCTCTCTCTCTCTCTCTCTCTCTCTCTCTCTCCATCTCTCTTGTCCTCTCCCCCCGTCTAACTTTGTCCATGTGGAGCTGGAGAGCCACTCCCTGCACCTGCTCCAGCAGCTGACTGGTGAGGCCTGTAATAGGCTGGCTAGCGCGCCACCAGGCTAATTGTGGCCTGGTGTGAGGATGATAAGTGCGGTGTCAGGGGGAGCAAGAGGGAGAGAGAGGGAGAGCGAGAGATGGGACAGAGAGAGAGAGAGAAAGAGAGAAGAAGAGGGGGGGCAGCGAGAGGGAGAAAGAGAGAGAGATAAAAAAGAAGAAGAGGGGGGAGAGGGGGACAGAGAGAGGGAGAGGGAGAGCAAGAGATGGGACCGAGAGAGAGAAAGAAAGAGAGAAGAAGAGGGGGGGCAGAGAGAGGGAGAAAGAGAGAGAGAGAAGAAGAAGGGGGAGAGGGGGACAGAAAGCGAGGCAGCTGTGGTGGAAACGACACACCACACAGCAGGTGGACAGCGTGGTCTGCACAGGCGCGTACACACACACACACACACACACACATACACACACACACACACAAACGCAAACACACACACACACACACACACACACACACACACACACACACACACACACACACACACACACACACACACACACACACACACAAACAAACAAACTAATGCATGTATACAAAAATATACACATACTCATATTTACTGTAATCCCGCAAGTGCATACATGTATATTCAGGCACACACACGTACACACATACAGGTACACACACACACACGCACACACACACACACACACACACACACACACACACACACACACACATGGTTACTGTTCCATAGCCTCCACAACTTCCTCTTTCCCGTGACTATACAGGCTGGCATGTCACCTCCAGCACACATGTACTCATAGTTTCCCTCCCGTGTTTTTTCCTGTGCTTGATAAGGATGCCAGTCCATCTTACAATGGACATGTTTGTTTTTACGCCGTGTGAAGATTTAAAAAATGTTTACCCTAGTTGTCATACTCAATGTGCAATACTTGGCTTTGAGATCAGCTTTGGAACTCTGTATCACAGCCAACCACACTGTAATGATGCATCTATTTGTGCACACTCTCTCTAACTTTTCACTTATCTGTTAAGACCTACAGTATAGTAAAAGTCCTCAACAAGGACCCCTTGAGTAAGACATGGTGGAGGGACCCCCAGTTACATATCATTCAGAATTGTGATGCTTATTAATCTGGGCCAATAATGATATGTTGGGGCGATCTATAGTCTATAAATGTACTCTTAAATTGTGAATACAATCCCTATAGTCCCTATGCAGTTTTGGCAATTTCTTCACTGTTTTCTCTACACTACACAGCTCCCCCTACAGCTTCAGAGTATTTTCCGACACTTGAATGTCTGAGAAACTCTATTGCTACCTTGTTCTAGCCGGTGCCTGGTGTGTATGTGCAATGCGTTACATCGCGAGACTTTCTGACTCTGAAACCGGCGGATAAGGATGCCAATCATGACAAATTTGGGGGTAAAAGTGGACTCTGACCTTAAATTTGACAGCCAGATTAAATCTGTGGTAAAATCAAGCTTTTTCCAGTTGAGGCAGCTGGCAAAAATTAAACCAGTCCTTCAAAAACAGCACTTTGAAACAGTAATCCATGCCTCTGTGACCACCCGGCTGGATTACTGCAATGCACTTTATATGGGGGTTAGCGGGTCCTCCGTTGTTTGTCTGCAACTGGTACAAAATGCTGCTGCCCGTCTTTTAACTAGCACACGAAAGTATGAGCACATTTCACCTATTTTAGCTTCGCTCCACTGGTTGCCTGTCCATTTTAGAATTCATTTTAAAACTCTTTCTATTTGCTTTTAAAGCCTTGCATGGCCTTGCCCCACCTTACCTTTCTGAGCTGCTCCACCCATACACTCCCAGCCGCTCTCTCAGGTCAGCTGACCAGCTGCTCCTGACAGAGCCCAGAGCCAGGCTAAAATCTAGAGGGGAAGGAGCTTTTGCCGTTGCAGCTCCAAAACTATGGAACAATCTGCCCCTTCACATCAGACAGGCCCCTTCACTGTCTCTTTTTAAGTCCCATCTTAAAACTCACCTCTTTTCTCTGGCTTTTAACCCCAGGTAGTGTGTTGATGGTATGTAGATGTGTTATGTGGGCAGTATATTTTATTTATTTGATTTTATTTTATTTATTGGATTTGTGTTGGTTCTTAATCTCTTTTTACTTTTATTTAAATTTTTATGTCTTTTTACTTTTATTTTAGTTTTTATGTCTTTTTACTTTTATTTTTTTCATTTATTTTAGTTAGTTTTTATCTCTTTTAATTTTAATACTTTATCCTATTATTCTGCTTCTGTGGTGTCTTGTGTGTTTCTTATCTTGCTGTACAGCACTTTGGGAATCTTGTGTTTGTTTAAACTGTGCTATATAAATAAAGTGGATTGGATTGGATTGGATTGGATTGGATTGGATTGGATTGGATAGCCGGGCCAAAATTGGAAGGCGTTTTTTTTTCGTCCACAGATGCTAGGGGGAAGCGAGACAGCCACCATTCAACCCGGAAAAAGTCATACAACCATTCCAATGATTCCGTAGATGTTAGGTTAGGGTAAATTAAGTTATAACACGGCATAGTTCCCCTTTAATGAAATAATAATTATTGACAGATATATTTTGCCTTAAAATGGTCCCTGCTTTAACAATATTACCAGCCCTAACTTTTCCTACTGACTCCGCCATCTCAACCGTCACCATAGTCTATGAGCCCCTCACACGCTGTTTCAAACTTCTCACTTATTTTCTCATTTCCCTTCACGTTACTGTAATTGTCTTCATCTCAAGCACATGCAGATCCATTGTTAGTCAGTCAGTCAGTCATTCAATAAGCGTAATACTAATCTTGTCAATTGTCCTCACCATACAATAACTTTTACAATATTTTTTCTCTACACTTCCCCCATCTCAGCTAGCAGCATCACAAGCTATTCCTCAATGTCTACCTCTCTGTCTGTATTTCTTCTGCTTTACAGAATTAATTGCCATTAAATTGGCTTATCTAACCAGACTCTCTGCCTCCCCTCTCTCTTCACCACAGGGTTTTCACGTCTACTCTTGCTTCACGCTCTTGTACTCTCTTTTGGTAGTTATATTCCTACATAACCTCAACTAATCTTGAATTTCCCTTTGGGGATCAATAAAGTATCTATCTATCTATCTATCTATCTATCTATCTATCTATCATCTATCTATCTATCTATCTATCATCTATCTACCTATCTATCTATCTATCTATCATCTATCTATCTATCTATCTATCTATCTATCTATCTATAACCATCCAACCCCACTTTACTCTGTGCCCTCTGTCCAAACCAATGACACCACCAAGACATAGCTGCTGTTCAACTTGAAAGCTAATCTGTAATGTCTACTTCTCCTTTTTAATATTCTCTTCCTTTTTTGCTAAATCATGCCATACACAACCACCTCCCCCAACCCCAACTCCAGCCACACCCTCTTCTCCATCCCAACCAATAACACCACCAAGATAGGACTAATATTCAGTCTGAAAGCAAATTTGTAAGATCTATAGTGTTGTAATATCTACTCCATACTGTTGTCCTTCTCATCAAAGCGTACCCTATGCCATACCCCACAGATCCCCCCTCTGTCTCTCTAACCCAAATAATGACACTACCAAGACACAGTTGCTGTTGAACATAAATACAAATGTGTAATATATATGTTGTTCTCATTTTTGGTTAAATTACATCCCACGTAACAATGTCTTCCCCCTCCACCCACCTAAATCATCATTTTGATAAATCTTTTTCAATACATCACAATCTCAACTCTCCTTTCCCTCCCTCTTTTATTTCAGATATTTACTATTATTCTTTGCTTTTTTGTTTAAGTAATGCACTGAATTACCTCCTGTGTATGAAAAGAGCTATATAAATAACCTTGACTTGACTTTGACTTTGACAGAAAACCTATCCAATACCGAGATGAAAATGCTGTTCAACATGAGCGCCATGCGTGCGAGCATCGTGAGCTCGGCCCTGCTGACCAGTGCCGAGCTGAGACTGTTCATCAAGCAGACCAGCATGGCCCAGGGCGACCAGCGGCTGGAGCTGTACCGTGGCTTGGGCCCTGACCAACGTTACCTGGGCTCCCGCTTCATCAACAAGACCATGAATAGAAATTGGCTCACCTTCGATGTCAGTGACACCGTCCGGGAGTGGCTGCAAGGCAGCGGTGAGCATGGGAGAGTCACACACACACACACACACACACACACACATTCACTCACACAGAGATACACGTACACATACACATACACACGCACAAACACACACCCCTCAAAGACTTGACTTGAACCAGAGCTCAAAGACTTAAGGCTCGACTTGAACTTGATGTGTGAACATCTCTGACACACACACGCGCACACACACACACACACACACACACACACACACACACACACACACACAAAAAAACACACTTCACTATTTGCTGTTACGTAGGTGGTAGAATAATGTCAAGGTCATAACACATCAAACTTATCAGACCATATCTTACATTTCCAGTCAGTCATTTAGCAGGTGTTGATGTCAAAAAGGTCTTACTGTAGTGTACTGGTGTACTTTACTAGTAGATAGTGGATATATATCTTGGTATAAAACCATTGTTGTGTTAGAACCTGTACTGTAATCTCTACCCGTTGATTTACAGGACCACACACACACATTTATGACAAGCAACTTCCATATTCACTGTGTTGTAACTGGATATCAGTTGACAGAGTAAATACAGACATTAGTGTCTCTGTTTGTTATTGTTTTCATCTCATATATGTTCCTCATCCCTCTCTTCCTTTATGGAACTCTCATGTCTTGTCATCGACCGTGTCATCTCCCTTCATGGAACTCTCATGTGTTGTCGTTGGCGATGCAGAGGACCAACAGGCGATATATCTCAAACTGCACTGTGGCTGTGGGGAGAAAGCAGAGCCCAAAATGGACTTTAAAATCACAGGTGTGTGTGTGTGTGTGCTTAACTATGTGTGTATACTGTATGAACATGCATGTTTGTGCATGTGTGTGTGTGTGTGTGTGTGTAGCTTAAAGGTTCAATTTTACTCCTTTTTCTACTATTTCAAAAATGTCTTGAGGTTTAATTAAACATCTGTGTCATACTGTTCAAAATACCAAAAGGAAGAGGCACTTCAACATCTTTTCCAACCCTGTCTTAAGAGTTCAGAGAGACCCGTTCGTGTGTCTGTTCCTTTTAAAGTTTACAAACATCAGCATATTGCATGTAACACCAATGCTTCATGTTTCATCACACGATTGCATCACAGTGTTTGTGAGATGCCAAAAAATGATATCACTTTGCTTTGAGCCATAAAAGGCGATGCTCGGTGTTTGCTGGGAATCTCCCTCGCATTCTCCATCATGGGGCAGTGTCATAAATGCAGTGCATGACCCTAAAAGGCTCTGCAGAGATCCATGTTAAACATTATGCAGCACCTGTTTAGCTTGGTAGCGTGCATGTAAATAGTTATCATCAAGGTCTGCTGGATGACTTCATGCGAATATGAACCTAGCATTAACAGATGCTGTGGCAAGGCTATTGCCAATGACCATATGTCTCCTTCAGTAGGTTATGGATGATACAACAGTAATGGGGTTGTGTACCCGAGCCATCTCTGCATAGTGTTCATCTGTGTATGCTCACAAAGGCTTTTACTGTATCACTGTAATATTATAACAGATATTAAATTGTCACTTACTCACTCTCTGTACAACCTTCTCTCTGTGTGCTTGTGTGTGGGTGTGTGTATATGTGTGTGCTTGTGTGCCTGTGTGTGTGTGTGTGTGTGTGTGTGTGTGTGTTTATAGGCTTGGATGATCAACGAGGTGATCAAGGCGCACTGGCAAAAGAGAGTAAGATCAACTGGCCAAACATCTTGACCATGTCCCTGCCACCAGACGGCACGTCTCCCACCAAGCGGCGGAAGCGAGCCACCTCCACCGAGGAGTTCTGCTCCGAGTTAGTCTTTCACCTTTGACCTCTGTCTAAAACTGCATCTGCTGCGTCAGTTGCATAGACTTCAAGAGACAGTCAAATTGATAAATGCAATATTGTGTACACA
>NC_055971.1:24092952-24107952 GCF_018492685.1 Alosa sapidissima | reverse complement strand
TTCAGTGTATCGTACCCGCCGACCGAAGCAGGATCAGTTTACATCCTGCTTACAGCACAGAGGCAGGCTAACGAAACGCTAGAGATTGTTGCAAACGTGTGTATAATGGCAGAGCCGGCGAAGAAGCAGCGAAAACTGTTGACGGATGATGCAAAGAAAAGGAAAAGAGCTTCAGACCGAGCGAGGGGGAGTTTCGTAGAGAAAAAGCATCAGGCTTGCCTGGTGTCCCTTTAAGAGTCATGCAAGTGAGAGTGCTAGCAGACTTGGCTTGTTAGCTTGATTGCTAGCGTCCAAGGTGTTGCTTGTGTGCACGTTCGTTTCTGAGCGAGTGCAGGGCTGAGCACAGGTTACATGGTCACACGTACTGCGTGTGTATGACTAAGTGGTCAAACATATTGCGTGTGTGTTTTGGAGGAAGCACAGTCTTTTGCCAAGTGGATGGCAGGTTTTTCGCAACACCACAGGAAAGAAAAGGGATTATTAAAAAGACAGAATGACACATTTCTCATGCATTAAAAGATGAGGATATGCGATTGTATTTAGCCTATTGGAGATGTGACCTTCCATAAACGAGTCCAGATGTTTCCTGCATTCTCCAGAAGATCCTGCCATATTTATGTCAGGCTTAAATACCATTTTCCTGTGCAAATGCACTGCAATTTTATGCTTGGCAGAGAGTGTGTAGCCAGGTATAGGCTAACTTTGTTGCCGTTATTTGGTCAGGTGGGAAGGTTCACTTTGAAGTGCTTGAATGATGTGGTTTACCAAGCTTAAACCTTGTCCAAAGCCAATTTCTAAATTAAAGCAGTTGCAATTTGACTAGCTGGCAACAGGGTAATATTTGATCAGCTGAAGGGATGCAGGGCTATAATTTTAATGCTAATTCTGATCCCAAGCTCAAACTGTTTTATATATTAATATGTTATGTTATGCTGTGTGTGTGTGTGTGTGTATGTGTGTATGGAAATGATTACATTGGCCTCCCTCCTGTAGCTCCTAGTCTGTCTGATGTACGAATAAAATAATAAAAACTCAGCAGTATGCCGCAGAGTGCTTTTGTGAGCACATGTGATAGTTATGAAGTCTTAAATGCAGGCCCGATGGGTAGACTGGCTCTTCTCAGGATGCTGAGAAGAGTCAGAGGGTCGTCTTTAAGTATGTTTATCCTACTTCAAGTGTGTTTGTAATGGACCGGTGACAAAATCTTGTCGCCGTGGCATTTCTATTTGACGGAATGTAAACGTTCCATTCCAGCAACCCTTTGAGTGATCTTCAATGAGGCGCATGAAAGCATACAAAAGGCCTTCCTTGTCCATTAAAGCTGGACTTGTGAACAGTATTTTGTCCAGATGCCCCTAGATGCCCAGAATAACCCACCCATCAACACTACAATTAAAAGCAGTATCAGACTTAGACCCAATCCCATTTCTCATTCTTACCACCCCCCCCCCCAGCCCCACCCCCCTTCCGCTTCGGCCTACGCCTACTCCTTGTCCCTCGAAAACCCTCGAAAGGGGCGAAAATATTCCCCTTGGAAATAAGCAGAGGTGGAAAAGTCCAGCTTTAGAAAGTAAAAGTCCAACCATGTGTTGGTTCTACCTGTGCAATTAACACAGATGATCTCACCAATTAGTTACCTGGCTGAAGAGTTGTGTTACTGTAATTAGAATCAGCTGGTTTAAGCGAATGGTTGGCACAGATGTGTGATAGTATTTTTAGTCCGGACAATTAAAACACGTATTAATTAAACATAATTTGCAAAGAGATTGTACCACACTGAAAGCTAATATTTGGATATTTGGTCAATAGCAACCTATTACTGTTATTGTTTGAATAGCCTACTGGATAACTTACTGCATTTTAACATACTGCTAGATAGCCTACTGCTACTGAATAGCCTACTGCGTTTTAAAGTGATGAGACATCTGGGTAAAGGCAAACGGAGGTGAAAGAGGGAGGGCAGGGCTGAAAGTGAAGCAAAGCCATTTGCAGAGAGCAGAGGTTAGCGGTGCCAGCCCACAGAGACGTGCTCCTTGACCACAGCAGAGGCCGCCCGCCCAAAGTGCCCAGGCCTGTGTGCTCTTCCCAGGGCTGGGGGCTCTGTGGGTCTGGCGGGCGTGGGAGTGTGTGTCTGTGTGTGTGTGTGTGTGTGTGTGTGTGTGTGTGTGTGTGTGTGTGACTGTCAGGCAGAATCAATGTGTCTGACATGTGTGTCTGTGGGCACTGGAGATTATAAATTGGTGTCACAGAGGGGTGTGAGCAAATAGAACCGTGTGTCTTTCTCTCTCACTCTCTCTCTCTCTTTCTCTCTCTCTCTTTCTCTCTCACACACACACACACACATATGCACACATTACAAAGTCTCTATGTCATTTAGGACAGTGACCTTTTTCTCACCGAATCCTGGATTTATTTACTCCCTGGCTCACACCTTTACATTATTTCTCTACGTCTCTCTCCCTTAAACACTCTCTCTCACACACACACACTCACACACACACTCACACACACACACACACACACACTCCTAATTCTCCAGCCAATCTTTCGTGAAGATACTATCATGTCACTGTGCTTCGGACTCAGACCTTGTCTTTAATGATTGCTTTGGCTGTGGTCAAGCTGATGAAGCACTTCTGAACTCTCCCCCTCTCTCTCTATGTGTGTGTGTGTGTGTGGCACACAGATTCTAGCTCTGTATAAGCATCACAATCCCGGAGCATCGGCCCAGCCCTGTTGCGTCCCTCACGTCTTGGAACCACTGCCCATCATCTACTACGTTGGCCGGCAACACAAGGTAAACAGCGCAGCCAGTGTTTAGAGTCGGAGCTAAACAATTTAAACAACGTTCTCCTCAGTTAACCACCACACTCACAAAGGCATAATGCAGCTAACGACATACTGTATGCACAAATAGTCAGCATGATTTAGCAACAGTGTGGGTAGGACTCTAATGCTGGGTTCCAGACAGTAAGAAGTCGAGATTTCTTTTCCAACTTGTTACTATGAATGTATAATGGATCACCTCTCAATGATGGAATATCTACCTACATGTAAACCTGGGGCAAATCCATCCAGCTCAAGTTTGAAGTTCAGAGCTGGGCAATTTCAGGTCGGAAATACCCGACTTCCGAGTTATCTGGAACGCAGCGTAGTTGAGTTCTTCTATCAGAGGTTCCAGGAACGTGTTGGTTTCACCATCTCATCTCCATGTCTCTCCACAGGTAGAACAGCTGTCCAACATGAGTGTCAGGAGTTGCAAATGCAGCTAAGCAGCTGGAGTGAGAGGCCCCCCCAAGTTTCAATGGACTACCTGCCACTGCTACACACACACGCACACACACACACACACACACACACACACACACACACACACACACACACACACATACACACACACACACGCTCAGTCAAACTCACATATTCACATTCACACATACACAAAGACAGGAATATTTTGAACAGAAATCTTGTCCCTATTGCTCAACCAGTTGACCAGAATGCTAACAGCACCAAAAGCACCATGAGTGTGAAGCTTAGTTTTTCAATCTTTGACAAAGGAATGTTGTATGTGTAGTGTACGTTCCATTGGATAAATGCATCTGATAAATGAAAATATGCACATGACTTAAACCCTCATTGTCAGACAAACATGCAGTACACAGACACACATACACTCACACACTCAAACACACACACACACATACACACACACACACATACACACACACACTTCCCATTATGGAGGGCAGTCTGTGGCAGAAAGAAGAGGATTGAGATGTGGAGAAGCTGAAGACTCAGAGAGAACTGCGATGAACTCACCAAACAGGAACAAGGATCGGCGGAGGACAAACATATTGACCAAAGTTGGAAAGGCACAGCAAACAAACCCTTTGCACTTAGCATCCTTTATCCTCCTCCAGATGCTTTTTGAAGACCAAAGGACATCCATTTAAAACACATAATATTAATTATATATATATATATTAAAGATACATAGGAATATATGCTATGTGTGTTTTAGTATATTCATTTATGTTTGATGTTTTTTTTTTATTAATTTATTTTGTTACATAGAAATTTGACTTGCATTGTACTTAGGAGGTAACTCTGCCTCCATTTAATTTAGTTTATTTGTCTGTACAATGAAGATTTCAAGTGGTGCTGATAGAAAATGAATCACGCTAAAGGAATGGCACTGAGACGCTTGCAGAGGTGAGACGGGCCACAGCTGAGCCTTTTTTGACCCTCCCAGCCACCCGTCCGCCAGGCCCCCGATCCCTTGAGGAGACCCACGTTTTCACAGGAGCCATGGAACTTAAGGGATGAGATGTTTGCACTAAAACAAGAATCCTTAACAGAAACAATGACTTCTGGTGGCAGTGCAAGGGAGAGGCTGCTCTCTGTGGCTAGGAGCCACTGGTATGGAACAGGCCCGGGTCACTGGACTCCTGTCTTGGCCGTTGCCCTGGAATGAGCTTGGAGAGGAGAGCAATGGACTCTCTAAGGACAGCTGAAGCAAAGGAGGAGATGGGGGAGAGAGAAAGAGAGAGAGAGAGAGAGAGAGAGAGGAAAAGATGTGGAGGACAGAAACTTACATGCCTGAGTGGACATTGACTGAGTTGAGGGTATGTTTGGTTTGTGTGTGTGTGTGTCTGTGTGTGTGTGTGTGCATGTGTGCGTGTGTGTGTGTGTGTGTGTATGTGTGTGTGTGTGTGTGTGTGTGCGAGACATAACACATATCATGGACAGCTGCAAGTGGATACAGCTCCTTTTTTCCTTGGAGACATATTTTACTCTAAAAATGGTAATGTGTATGTGTGTGTGTGTGTGTGTGTGTGTGTGGAGATCCCTCTCCCTCACACCAAACGTCCAGGTGTTGTCCAGGCCTGTGGACTCATCCCGCAGGAATTGACCTGCAGCTAACTCAGCGTCTGTCTGACAGAGGGCCATATCTGCACGGAGGCGCCTATGCACCCTGCTCACAACACACACACACACACACACACACACACACACACACACACACACACACACACACACACACACACACACACACACACACACACACACACACACACACACACACACACACACAAAAACACACACACACACACACACACACAGTCTCTCTTTCTTTTTCTGTTACACACACACACACACACACACACACACACACACACACACACCACACACACACTCTTTCTGTGTCTCACACACACTCTCTCACACACATCCACCCGGCCCTTACTGTCAGTCCTCCCCCGCTGTGGTCCTTAGGAGCGGTCCAGTGCATTAGTTTTGTCTGCTTGGTTGTCCATTTCTCACCATGCTGTTGTGGCTCTTTTCGATGACCTGTTCACAGACATCTAAAAACATGGAGTGGCACAGTGTGTCCTGATCAGAGTGACCTAAATTATGCTAGTGATGAGGTGTCAATGCACCATGCTATTTTTTTTCTGGTCCTGTTTTTTTTACAGGCTAGTTGTGTGTGTGTATGTCTGTGTGTCTCTTGTTGTAATTTGTTGTAATTTTTTTAAAGAGCTAAGGCATATGGTAGCATTGTTAGCGCTGTTGTTTTGCTTTCAAGTAATTGTATACCATGTCATGTTCAAAGCGTTCAATGGTGAACGTGGATCTGATTATATTATATTGTCTTTATATCTTGCTGTTTGTTGTTTTTTTGTCATATTTTATCCAAAATGCTGTCATTTTTCTTTGCCTCAGAATTACTGCTGTTCAAAAGACTTTTTTGTTTGTCAGTTAAACGGTTCCAGTTACATGTTTTCAGTTAATTTCATCCTTTTCACATTAGTCGTTCCAACAGTGTTTTGTCAGCTTCATATCATGACACCTGTTTGTATTTGCACTTAACTTTTTCCAACCATCACGCTTGCCATTGTAAATACTCATTTTACACAAACAGCAATAAACGTCATTTGTCCTCAAGTTGGAGTAATACTGAAATAGTAATGACTATTGGGGTGGTTGGAAGGGGGGGGGGGGAGTACAAGGGACGATGTTATGGCTTTAATGGAGCCTTTCAGTTTTGTGTTAGTGTTGACATGACTAATTATACTCACATGGGACTCCGCTAGCTGCCTGTGTATCCAGTTTGTATATGGCACAGCAGTTTACTGTGTGTTTGTGTTTGCACGAGGCGTTCACACATGCTGTGTGTGTGTGTGTGTGTGTGTGTGTGTGTGTCTGTGTGTGTGTATAGAGTTGTATATGTGAAAATGCTTCACTCAAGTATCTGTGTGTATGTGTGCTGGTGTGTTTCTGAGAGCACACTTGTCAACAGTATGTGAGCAAATACTAATGTGTTTATTTATAGTTCTGTATTTGTGTATGCATGTGTTAAGTTAAGTTGGTATTATGAATAATTGTGTATGCACAATTGTGTATGCACATGCATGTTTATTTTACTGCAGGCCTAGTGTGTGTGTGTGTATGTGAGTGAGTGAGTGAGTGAGTGAATGAGAGTGTGTGTGTGTGTGTGTGTCTGTGTGTGTGTGTATGTGTGCGTGTGTGCGTGCGTGCATGCGTGCATACATGGGTGCATGGACTTGTATGCATGTTTGCTTGTGTGTATGCGTTTGTTTGTGTGTGTGCGTGCGCATGCGCATGCATGCATGTGTGTATGGGTGTCAATGTGTGTGTGTGTGTGTGTGTGTGTGCGCGTGTACAGACAGGTAAACAGCTCACACCTGTTTGCTCTGGAGAGTGAGTCTCCGGTCTGGCAGCACTGGTCTTCACAGGTCGGTGAGGAAAGCCTGGCCTTCCCGGACACACTGCCCTTTTCCTGGCAAGAGTCTCCCTCTCTCTCTCTCAGTCTCTCTCCCTCTCTCTCTCTCCCCCTCTCCCTCTCTCCCTTCTCATCTCTTCCTTCTCCTCCTCTATCTCTCACTGAATCATCTCTCTATCTATCTGTTTCTCTCAGTCTTACCGTATTCTCTCACTTTCTCCCTTCTCCTCCTCTCTTTCTTTCATCCAATCCTTCATTCCTTCTCTCTATCTCACTGTTCCTCTCACTGTCTCTCTCTCTCTCTCTCTCTCTGTCTATCCCTCTCTTTCAGGTTTCCACGCCCCAGGTGTCTGTGTCTCTTGCTCTCACACACTATCCATTTCGTCCTCCGGTTTCTCAATTCAGTACAGCCACGTGGTTTTCTTTTCACCGAGTGCAGCCCATAGACTGCGCTTTATGTCGAGAGTAGATACCGTATGGACGTGCCCACAATGTTGAGAATACGTTACTCTCTCCCTCTGTACATCTCATTCCGCCTCCCCCTGTCTAGCCGCCCGCCACATGCAATAGCACTATGGCACCACTGTGGTCTGAAACCCATCATTTTCAATGGTTTGCCACTCGGTTTAGTGGAAGCGCGTGGCCGAGGGAGCCTTCATGTCGTGCCGACTACTGTTTTGCGCTGAGCCCTGCGGCCATCACAGTGCATACTGATGTGAGGTACGTAATGCCGGCTTCAGACTTCTGTCAGCCGGTCAACCTTCACTATATACTGACCACCTGTTCAACTCCCCATCCACACCCATGGGTTGTCGCACGACCGTCTCTATGTAACCCCTGCTGCTACTGAGAACGAATATTAAAAGATGTTAAGAGTGATTCAACAAAAAAGAGAGGGAGTGCACATTTGTGGACATTTGCACTACCGTCTCCACTCTCCTCCATGAGGTTAAAGTGGACGCCCTAGTTTTTTGTTTAACCCTTAAAGGTGTTTGTTTTTTGAACATTCTGCAGAACAAGTTTCCGTTCTGCAACAATTCAAGGTTCTAAAATTCTATGTTGAATTCAATGAATCCAGAGCCCTAGAGAGAGATCTATTTATAAGGCTCTGAATAAACCCAGATGTTCTTTAGAACATTCATTTTCCAACATTCAGTACACCAGTATATCTTTTTGGGCTTCTTGTCTTTTATGGACAGAGGACAGTGAAGAGTGGCAGGAAGCAAGTGGGAGAGAGAGATGGGGTGGGATCAGGAAATGACCTGGTTTGGACTCGACCACGGGTCCCCATGGACACCTGGACCCAAGGTGGTACGGACACTGTAGCCTGTTGCACCACCGTGGCCCCCAACTTCCTAGTGTTTTTCATGAGTCCAGCTCTCTCTGTGTCATACCTCCTATCATACAAAAGCGGCAGACGTATCTATCTCTCTGCATTTCCTCCTTCATCTTCCCCACATGTCCATCAGTATGATGACATCACATTCTACATATATAGGATATATAAGATAGAACAGTTTCTACTCTTTTGAGAAGGCTGAAGGCTTTCCACACAAACGTGGAGTACATCTGTGGGATTTCCCCCCCCATTCATCCAGAAAAGCATTTGTTAGGTCAGTCACTGGTGTTGGAGGAGAATGCCTGGCTCGCAACCTTTATTTGTTCATCCCAAAGAGGTTCGAAGGGTTTAAGTCAGGACCAGTTGAATTTGTTCCACACCAAACTCACCCAACCATGTCTTTATGGACCTTGTGTTGTGCACCCTATGAGAGTCCCACGCTTGAATTCATTGAGCTCTTCAGAACGACTCATTCTTCACAAAAGTTTGTGAATGCAGACTGCATGACTAGGCACTTGGTTTTATACGCTTGGTTCTCAATGAAATGGGTCCCAATGAAGCACATGAATTCAGCAATTAAGTGGTTTACTTTGATACTTTTGTCCATATAGTGTACTCTCTCTCTCTGTCTCTCTCATTCTCTTGCTTTCTCTTCCTCTCTCTTTACTTTCTCACCCCCATTCCCTCTCTCTCTCTCTCTCTCTCTCTCTCTCTCTCTCTCTCTCCTCTCTCTGTCTCTCCGGACTGTGGGGATTACTGTCGTGTGTCTCCAGAGGCCTGTGCTTTGGGAATGAGCAGAGCTGTGCAGGCCAGGACCCGCTTTTAGGCCCTCGGCTTAAAGCACTGACTGGATGGAAAATTAAACAGACACATACACACACACACACACACACACACACACACACACACACACCAACAGACACATAGACACAAACACATACATACACTCATACACACACAGGTACACACACAAACATAGATGCACTCAAACACACACATATCCACGAACACTCACACACACACACACAAAATTGTGTAAACACACACACACACACACACACACACACACAAATACAAATCCCACTAGGAGTGATTTACCTAAGCTGTACACAAAGCAAGGCAGTGTAAACGGGTGACAGTGATATGTGCAGTCTTGTTTCTGCCACAGTCATACAGTACAGACTCAATGGAAAGTTCCGGGGAGTTTTTTCTTTCTCCGCTCCCCTCACCACCACCACCCCCCCCCCCCAACCCCCACCCCTATGCTCAGTGTGGCACGTGTACTCGCACCAATAAGCAAAACAACATCATGACTGCAAACATCATGAACAAGGTTTATTCTGCTGTTTAACGAGATGGCTTCAGCCAGCCTTTTTTTTTTTTTTTTTTTTTTTTTTTTAAAGGCTCTCTGATGATGCCAAAGGCACAGAATGTGCTGTGTGTTGGCCTGGCAACAGGCTTTGTTTCCACACTATCCTTTGAAGCAAGAGGGCCGCGTTCCAGCCAAACCACGCCGTAAATGCAAAGCAGAGAGAGAGAAAGAATGAGTAAAGGAGAGCAAAAGAGAGTGAGAGGGAAATAGAGTGAAAGAGGGTAAAGGTGGGGTGGGGTGGGGGGGGGGGGGGGGCGAGGGTGGCAGGTGTAGATTGAACCCCTTCACCCGCCTGTTCTCTTCCCACCTGTTTCTCTGGTTGGCAAATGACCCAACAAAGTGCAGCAGTTGTTAAACGTCACATAAATCTCTCAGTGCGCTGGTGCAGAAGCCCCCCAAGGCAGATAAGGCAGGGCTGTCCACCCTCACAAACACACTCACACACACACCCTCACAAACACACTCACTCACACACACACACACACACACACACACACACACTCACACACACACCCTCACAAACACACTCACTCACACACACACACACACACACACACACACACACACACACACACACACACACACACACACACACTATGTATCTGGATTGAGCCATTTCTCTAATCAGAGATGTATCCACCTTCTCAGCTGTGCACTAGAGCCTTGTGACACCTTGTCTCTCTGTCCTGGTTAATGTGGGTTTGCACTGCTCGGTGAAGGGTATGGTACATAGCTAGTGTACATACCTTGGGCAGATATCTTCAGTTGGTCATTTCTTGCATAGAAAACCCTACATCTCTGAGAACAGCAAAAAAATGTGAGCTTTGCATGTGAATGTGTGTGTGTTTGTGTGTGTGTGTGTGTGTGTGTGTGTGTGTGTGTGTGTGTGTGTCTGTGTGTCTGTGTCTAAACCAACTGACCCCAATTTGACGGGAGTAACGTCACCCTGAAGTTCACCTCCAACAGGTGTTGCTCTGGTCCCTCTTACACAAACCCCTCTCAGTGCCAAATATTGCCAAATCACGATGACTATCTATAACACCAAAAGCAGTCCCTCCAAATGATTCAGTCTTTCCATGATATCACCACCACAGTGGCAGAGTCGAACACGAAACAGCAATCCAAATGCATATCACTGACTGGAAACGTGTCAGAAAAATAGAATAATTCTTTGGCAGGATGGCACATGTCTAGTGGTGTAACCAGCACCACAGTGCCACAGTGTGCCAGCATACACAGATGCTCTAATAAACCTCGGGACCCCATACAGGCGGCAAGGGCGCGTGTTTAACTGTGTAATGCACTGCACATTTGCACTGCGGAGCCTTTACAAGCCAGGGGAACGGGTGGCTCGCCAACGAGTGAGAGAGCGAGTGAGCGAGCAAAGTAGCGGTCAGGTCATGCTGCTCCTTGTGGCGGAGGGTTGTGTAATCTGTCCTTATTTGAGTGGCTACGCCATCCACAATTGCTGTCCCCATAGATCGACAGCCACAGCGACTCATTAAAAGCCGAGAGGGCCTGGGAAGGCAGTTTGTGGAGCTCGGGTGGATTAGATGGGACTGCGGCGGTAATCACACAGGCCTCTTCTCTTTCTAATACACACGCGCAGGCAGACACACAAGCACGCGCCCACAGACACACACACACACACACACACACACATCCTCATAAGAAAACCAGCTGCTGCATAAACGACTGCCTCTCCAGGTGCTGTGCATGGCCTGTCGACTGAGTCACACAAACACACACACACACACACACACACGCACACACACACACACGCACACACACACACACACACACACACACACACACACACACACACACACACACACACACACACATACAGATACACATGTGTAGACAAAAGTACTGAATAGAATAGATCGTTCCATCTCACAGGCATTCACACGTGCCTATAAACCTCATACACCCACAAATGCACTCATATGCATATTAGATCATTCTTGATTAACGACAGACACACAAACTAACTTGTAAATCTCTATGAGCCACAGGCACACACACTCATTCTCACACACAAACAAATACACACTTTGCTGTGTCACATCCACAGGTCACACACCTGTGTGATGTACTATCATATTAAATACACGTAAAAGAACAAACACACACACATACAGAAAGGAAATGTAAGTGCGAGAGGATGAGAAGTGGTGGGTAGTGTGGAAAAGAGTAAGAAAGAAAGACATACTTTCTTAGCCTGGCTATCACCTGACTGATTCTCAAAAGAAAATTGGTCTGGGACTGCTTTGTTCACTTCCAATTTCCAAGGGGTGTAAATAGCAGTAATAAAAACAGTGGTACATTAAACTCCGAAACTTTTAAGAACACCCTTTTTGGTTACACTTTACTTGACAGTGTCGACATAAGAGTGACATAACACTTTCATGAACGTGTCATAAACAAGTCATAAACGTTTATGACATAACGCTTCTGTTAGTGACATTCTGTTTTTGTCATAACAAGTTAGGGTTAGGATTGGGGTTAGGTTTAGGGTTTGGGTTAGGTTTAGAGTTAGGGTTAGGGTTAGGGTTGGGGTTATAGGATTAGGGTTAGAGGTTAGGATTAGGCTTAAGGCTAGGTTTCATGTGTCATGACAGTGTCATGACGTCACGAATAGGTTTAAAAGCCCAAACTCGGGGAAACTTAAATTACCATAAACTTAGCTCGCATGTCAGTTTAAAGGGCCACACAAGTCGTGCCAGAACACGACACAGTAAACAGTAGGCCTACAAAACGAGGTTAAAGCACACTGTGACTGCAACAATACCATTCAAGTGAACACATAATGGCTGGCTTTGAATTATGTACAACGTGGTGCCCCTACAACTTGTGACTTTTATATCCATAGGTAGTTTATGTTATTATATTTCTTGATAATGTTTCTGATTACGTGTCAGAATTATGGTTAGACATAAGAATTCAACTAAGTTAACGGTTTCTCTGTTAAACTTTATTCCACATATAATTTGTGTGTGTGTGTGTGTGTGTGTGTGCGTGTGCGGATCGCCAGGTTGGCACTGGCCAGGGTTTAATTCAGTGGGGTCCACGTAAAATGAGATGACCAACGCCATCTCCCATCAGCTTCGGAGGATGCTTAAACCCTGGGTATTTTCCTGATTAGTCAAAGCAGCTGATGGATCTTTATGCAAAGTCATGCTGTCTCTCCCCTGATGTTCTCCCTGCTCTTGATTTGAGCTCAGCGTGCTCGGAGGAGTAGAAAAACACTATATAAATGCAGAGAAAGAAAGAAAGAACTAGAAAGAAAGGAAGGAAGGAAGGAAGAGAAAGAAAAAGAGAAATGAGGTTGGTGTAGATGCTGTGGTGTTTAAGCAAGGCTTTGGATGAACGTTGGGCCTCATCGTAAATTGACTAAGGAGGTAATTATCTCCAGTGTAGGACGCCCCAAAAAAATGTTTTTTGTTTACAGCAACCGCGGTAAACGCCGGTGGGAATGAACAACTCCCCTGAGACATTACCATTGTGTGTATGTGTGTGTGTGTGTGTGTGTGTGTGTGTGTGTGTGTGTGTGTGTGTGTGTGTGTGTGCATGCCTCCGTGTGTTCACGTGAGTGGTCACTGGAATACCACAATTCATTATACTGAGTTAATGTGTGTGTGTGTGTGTGTGTGTGTGTGTGTGTGTGTGTGTGTGTGCGTGTGTGTGTGTGTGTGTGCAGGGGCGCAGCTACCCATTTTTTGAGGGGTATGCAACAACAAATTGGCGCCCCCCCCCCAAAAAAAAAACACAAACAACTAAAGTAAAACAAAAGGCCAATATTGTTATTTTTTAAGAAATTCTGCCGATTTGAACTTGAAGTATTGTAAAATGTTGCATTGTCGCATTGAGTCTAAACGGTTCTCATAACGTCCTTTTGCCAGCTATTGCTCACAAAGGATAAGGCTGATCCAACTCTAGCCTTTGTTTGCGCCACATTGACAGCACAATATTAAGTTATTACAAGGAGTCTTCATTGTTAGGAAATGGAAACATGTAATGAGTTGTTGCTAGTGAGACATTTCTGTTTGCAGTTTGCCATTAAAAGTGTAGTATGAGCATGGTAACCACCTAGCTATCTGAATGGAATAGGCTATGTTTCAATCGGCATATGCTTAGCAAACGCTAGTTAGTCTGGTAACATGAATAACATGAACATGAAACGTGTGCCTCCAAGCACAGACGTCACACTTTAAATCCTACCTGTTGCTTTTCACCATCCACTTATTTAACTACTGTCACCTTGACATGCCATCTCATTTTCCCTTTCTTTTTCTATTTTAGCCCCCGACAGCTTTTTTGCTTCATCCATCTTTTTCCATAGACGAAAACTCACTACTCGTACCTGCTCACTCAGCGCTCACGGCGCCCCCACTCCCTCTTCTATGTCAAAATTCTATGAGATAGGGCGCTTACTATAGCCTGTTATTGTTCTAAAATGTTATTTAACATTGAGGAAATGCAGAAATGATTTAGAAACGTACAACAGTAGCTACATATAGAATATACCAAATATAGTATTATTATTATTATTATTACCATCGCTTTGGCGCCCCTATGCGCCGCATATAACGCATACCCACTTTTTGCGCCACTGAGTGTGTGTGTCACATGAGTTTGAGAGGTCATTGAAGTATTACACTATGGAATCTATGGAATTAAATAGATTCAAAACATGGGTAAAGATGGCAGTTGTTTACAAGAGGGCTTTCTTCTGTTAAAGTTGAGTAAGGGGCCATTCTGAAGAGCTTTAGATTAATATCTGAACTCACAAAAGAGGAACTTGGTTACAAAAAGCCCCTTCCAATGAGAATGCTCTATGTTTTCCCTCACCTGCTCACCTACCCCTCTCTGTTCTTTTCCTTCACACCCTTTCTCCCTCCATCTCTCTCATTCTTTCTCTCTCTTCCTTTTCTTTTCTCTCTCTCTCAAAGACCCTCCTGTCCTGTCACACCTGCAGATGGAGCGCTGCTGATGGCTATCAGGGTGTGTTCAGCTGAGCGTGTCCTGTTTTGTCATCTCCCCGTGTGCTCTCCCGGCGACTGCGCTTTGAACACGCTCCCCTTTCTCTTCAGCACCTTAACACAGAGAGCTACGATAGGGGACGAGGGATTTATGGATTGGGATGGAGAGAGAGGAAGAAAGACAGAAAGAAAGAAAGAAAGAAAGAAAGAAAAAATAAAAGAATGAATGAAAGAAAGAAAGAAAGACAGAAAGAAAGAAAGAAAGAAAGAATAAAAGAATGAATGAAAAAAGAAAGAAAGAAAGAAAGAAAGAAAGAAAGAAAGGGTAGAATAGAATATATATTTATTTCAGCAATGCTTTACCGACAAAAATGCTCAGAAAGAAAGAGAAAGAAAAAGAAAGAAAGAGAGAGACACCAAGGAGAAACAGGCGTCCATGGAGCAGTGGAATATAAAGAAGGATTAGAGAGAGAGAGAATGACACAAAGCGTCTGTGCTTTTCATGTTAAGCCAAAGTGTAAAGTAAAACAAATGAAATGAGAAAATAAGAGAAGAG
>NC_055971.1:24015452-24087952 GCF_018492685.1 Alosa sapidissima | reverse complement strand
TGGCTGATATTTTGGCTCACGCAAGTGGGAGATGATACCAGAGGCCTGAGCCAGTTTCTTTCTTTGGGCGCAAACAGAAACATGGGAGGGGGGACTCCTGCCCTGAGCCAACTCCTGGCGACTAGGCAAGTCAATGATACACACCATGCAGAGGCTGAGAGAGGCGGTCCTCAACAGGAGAGGGGGCAGTGATGCTGGGACCTGCATGCCCGAGATGCTGACCGAGGCTCAGCTGGAGATCGTTTCCATTGGGGAATCATCGCCACCACTTCTTCCGTGGAAGTAACATGGAACCTTTTCTGTCATTGTGGGGGAAATGTTTTCCTACAGGCCAAACAGAATTCTTGGAAATTATAAAATGCTGCCTGGTTGGGGAGTCAAGAATGCTTGGCCATGTTAGCATAGGGAGTGTGTTCAATGAAAGATCACAGTTATATACTGCACTCACTTAAAACTGAATGTGTTGAAAATAATACAACTTGTGTTGTATTTAACACATTTCGATGTCCAGATAGGGACAACACAGTTTGTGCTGTTTCTAACACATTTGTTTTAAAAGTGTACCAGTGCCATTCAATCTTAACATGACAGTAGACCTATGATAAACAGATGAGTTTCTCTACTTTAATGCTTCTGTCAACTCTGACATCACACTTCAAAACAAAACACACAGGCCGAAACAGAAACACTCTGGCCAAAATAATGTTTATAAACAGGTTTAACAGCTTAAAATAACACAATTTTGTTTTAGCCTTGATTTTTGCTGTCTGTGCCATATCTTAATACCTTACATTATTGCTGTATGTTTAAAAAGACAAATAAGCATATCACAGCTTGAATTGTATTACGTAATTCCTCTCAAGATGTAATTGTCATTGACGTAAGACGTACAGCAAGCACCTAGACAAGAAATTGAACCACAACTTGTCAATTTCCATTAAAATAGACCTGCAGTAAGCACCTGCATGGAGTTGTAAGCATTTTTACTGCCTTATTCACCAACTAGCTGATACAGTAGTTTATCTAACTGTGCCTTTGGCCTCCGATTCATACACAGAACAAAGGTGTCTCTTGTGGATAAATATCCAAGCAATATCTATTAGCTGTGAAGATGTTTTTTATTTGTTCAACAAAGTTGATCCAAGAGTCTTTCTATGTGTGTAAAAAGTGTGTACAAAATGTGTTAAAACATAGTTTTAACATATTTTTAAGCGATGGCTTCTGCTGTGCTAAGAAAGTGAAGATGAAGATTAAGTGGATCCCAGTTTAATAAAATGCATTTTTGCAATCTAGAAACATTTTAATAGTTTGTGGGGTTTCTGGCTCCTTTTGTGACTTTTCTTAAATTACTGAAATTCCTCTCTTATCTGATGAAGACTGCACACAGTTTTTTGCAAGATATCCAAGTCCAGGGTTTAAAAGTTGAACTCTGTTAATCATGATGACACTTGATGAAGTATAGTGTAGCATGTCTAATACCTGCGTAGACAATTCCTGTATAAATGACTCAACTGAAGCTCGGAAAAGTGCCTGCACAGAATGTGTGTGTATGTATGTGTGCTATGTGTGTGGTAATCAGTGAACATCGCACCCCTAAAAAAAATGGACACTCCCTAAGTCCTCTTTCTCAGGCCACCCAGTGGACAGGAAGTGAAGTCATCATTACAGTGCGAAACACGAGAATGATGGCCCATGCGTGTGCGAGGTGGGAGGTCGGTTTCATCGTGCGTAGGTTCACAAGTGTGTGTGAGGGGCTGAGCTTGTAAGGAGTGATGGTGCGTGTGTGTGAGAGGTTTGGAGGCTGCCCCTAGGCTGTCTGGCCCATACGACCGCTATCCGAACCAAGCAGGAAGGACCCATTAGTGCGAGACACAGAGAGGAGGAAGCTTAGTTCCAGCACAACATCCTGGATGACCGTCTGTGTGTGCGCAGCGGTTTATTTTGAGATGGCAAGCGAGCTAATGTGTGTTTGTGGACGCATCTTTGCTTTGTGCGTCACGCCCGGGCAAAAACTACAAGAGGAGCCTTTTATTTGTATGTGTGTGTGTGTGTGTGTGTGTGTGTGTGTGTGTGTGTGTGTGTGTGCATTGCGCACGTTAGTGGGATTATTTTTTTTTCCCTCGGGCCCATGTTTGCGCTAGTCTCCCTCGGCCTGAAATAAGTAGGTACATCCACCACTGGACACAACAGCCACTTGCGTCATGGATCTGTCCCTATTTTGTGACATGACCTTTTGACTGTCTGTCTGTCTGACTGACTGACTGACTGACTGACTGCTTTTAGATCAAAAGTGAAAAATAAAACAAAACAAATAAAGGCGCTGGTTTACACAGCAGGGCTTTTCCACTGGTTTCGCATGGAAGCATCCATACCCTTCGTGAGCGAACATAGTCATTAAGGCATCATCGTGTGGTATATGCTGTGCTGCCGGTGACTCAGAGTCCGTGTGTGTGTGTGTGTGTGTGTGTGTCCTGGTTGTGGGTGAGGTAGGCCATATGCGCCCTGCCACACGCCACTCACGGCCCATAAACGAGGGCCGAGCGCAGCCCGCTGTGTGAAAACAAATTAGCCGCTGCCACGCTTGGCTACCGCGGCTACCGTTCGGAGCGGCAGCAAAACAACAACCACACACGCGGAAGAAAGTGCTCGACAGCAGGCCCACAGCTGCTGTGCGGTGTCTGTTTTTCTGTCTTTCTTTCCTTCTCTTTCACTCATTTTTTTCTGGCTATTCTCTCGCTTTCTTTCTACACTTGCACTTTCTCTCCTCTTCACTCCCCCTCTTTTGAAGGACGTTTCAATGTCATTCGAAATGCTGTTTATATTCTGCACTTCCTCTCTCTTTATTCCTGGACTTTCTTGCTCTTTCTCTCTCTTTCTCTCTGTCACTCTTTCTCTGCTTTTGCCTCCCTCTCTTTGGAAGGAGAGACAGTTCATTTACGGGCCTCATACAGTAACCACATGCGGGCCAACACATCACTGGCGCTGGGCGTGGGCTCTCAGAGGAAGCTGGACCTGGCACAAGAAGGAACTGCCCAGTAACAGAGAGAGAGAGAGAGAAGGAAAGAGAAAGAGAGAAGGAGAGATTGAAAGAGATGGATACACACAAACATCTGTGTCTGAATTGTGAGCAGTGGCCGAAGACGCGTACAAGAAAGAGGTCAATCTGCTGCCCCTCCTGGAGCAGAGCGCAGACAGGCCTATATTTGGAGAGGCTGTGTGTCACCATCCGAGGGAGGGAAGGTGTCGTGCTGCGAACGAGAGGGCAGGGAAGGGCGTCCCCCCTCAATGCCTCAGTGGATGTGACAGGGTGGTGAGGGCTCCGTAACGGTGGCTGATGTCAAGGGGAAAAAATAAGAGTCGTCGTTTCCACGTGGCTACTGGCAGCACGCAGAAGCTCAGACCATGTTTTTATTTCTTCCTCAGGGCTATCCCGCATATCTTTAACAATCTGGCCCAAATCTGGGAGGCACATTACTTTGGGAATTTTTTCCTTGCAGTCTCTCTCTCTCTCTCTCTCTCTCTCTCTCTCTCTCTCTCTCTCTCTCTCTCTCTCTCTCTCTCTCTCCCCCGTTCCATCTCATCTGAGACACACGCAAACTAATTCTCAGACATGCGTCTATTTGGTAGAATTCCTCATTTCCTGTTTGGGGTGTGTGTCCAGCTCCTTGTTCTTCTGCCCAGCACACATCAAACAGGCCCCCTTCTCCAAGACAGAGAGAGCGGAGGACACAGACCATACCGGCACGAGGGCCCAGAGTTCATGAAAGACTAAGGAGAAGAAAAAAGGAAAAATAGAGAGAGAAAGAGAGAGAGAGAAAGAGAGACATGCTGAAAGAGGGTGTGAGAGGTAAAATACAGTCTGTCTTGGGGAGGTTGAGATAATACAGTCTATAGTGCTCTTGAGAGACTGGTGACTGATGACTTAGCATTAAGGGGAACAAGCTGGATGGAGAGAACGGGGAGCGAAAAGGGGATGGGGGGGGGTAGTGGGGTAGAGTAACGGAAGAGTGTATGGAAGAGTAAATAGACAGAGAGGGAGAGAGGGAGGGAGTGAGAAAAGCAACAAGAGAAAGAGAAAAGGAGACAAAATGGGGAAAGGAAGAGACAAACATTGAAAAAGGGAGAGAGAATGAGAGAGAGAGACAGAGAGAGAGAGAAAATTGGTTTTGAATTTCACAAAATCTTTATTACATCAAGTATACACATTACATATTTAAAATTACAGCTAACAATAAACAAAATCAGTAAACGAAAATAAATAGATAAATAAATAAATAAATAAAAATGTAGAATCCTCTTGTGGTGATTCACAAAGTGTAAAGAAAAGTTCATTATTAATTATGGAACATAATTCCCCATGTTGAGAGAGAGCGAGAGAGAGTGACAGTCAGAGGGAGTGAGAGAGAGAGCGAGAGAGAGAGAGTGACTGACAGAGGGAATGAGTATATGGGAGAGATCTTAAATATGGGTAACGGCGGGATGTGATTACTCTTGCATTTTTGATAGCCCCTCTGGCAGACGCTGGGACGGTGCTGGAGCCAGCCAGCTCAAACACAGTGGGGGAAAGAGCACTAAGCTCCCAGTAAAGACCGGGGCGAGGGCCAGGCCAGACCCCTCGCTGCGTTTCCACAAGCTGCCTAATGCTTCCTTTCCACTTCATCGTTTTGTATTTATCTCAATTATATATTTAGCCCGTCATTTTCTTAATCTATCTTAATAAGCCCTCGCTGCCAGTATATCAGGAGGGGGGTAGAGGTGGTTTCTGCTCTTCCAGTAAAAACAATTTGTTAAGAATTTTCATCATTTCAGGGATGCTGTGATGATGTGTTGACAGACTTAACGCTGTGATCGACTTTTGGACTTTTATGAGTAAAACATGAAATTATGGGAGATGATGTAGTGTGGTCCAAGGGCAAGCGTACAGAGCCTTAGTGACCTGACTGCTTTTACTGAAGGGAAAAAATACCTCCATTAGAGTTCGTTTTGAAAGATACCATGGGACTAGTATGAACTGTGTCCACTCAGGCTCAGGTTCAATGATGCTCTTTTGGCAGAGTAGAGGTTTTCCTCAAGTTTATGCTCGTCAGCCTGGCGTCTTAAGTCTTTCCTAGCAATAAAAAGGAATCACCATCCAAAAGAAAGTGAGAAAAAACATATACCAAGTGAGGCTTTAGGGGAAGTCTCTGATAGTCTTTACCAGAACTGCATCATATTAAAACACACTGACATAATGACTTATGAATGTCATCAATTTCACTGACGTGGAACTGACCACTGCGGAATAGGAATGGGAAACACCCAGCTGTTGTGTTTGTGTATGAACAAATAAAATCATGTCATGATGTCAGACCACGGCTGAAAAGCAATAAAAAAAAACAGAAGTAATATCCTTTTCTGAGAAAGTAAAAAAGGGTCCTACATCACTCTCAGTATTACTAATATGTCTAAATGACCTTTGTACAGGGGCTCAGCTTGAGATTCAGAGAAGGCTACTGTGCTATAGGTTTTGTGTAAATGTAAAGAAAACCTTACACAGTGAAAACTGTTACAAACTCGTCCATCAACACCTGCCAAGATCTGACATGTTATGACCGACTGGGACAACAAACAAAAAGTAGTTTAGATAATTTCACGCACTCATGTCAATCATTCCTAGTGCACGCAGAGTGGACATTTGTCAGGTCATCTGTTCTGGCCTTTAACTGGGTGTGCGGGGGACATGGGGGATTTCAAGACAGCCATTGGGGATTAAATACCCTGTGCTGAATTTCAAACAGCCCTACAAGAAATGTAAACAGAAACTCTACAAGATATAAACACGACTTCACTCTTCTCTGTGCCATCTCTCTTTCTCTATCTGTCTCTCTTTCTCTCTCTCTTTCTCTATCTGTCTCTCTTTCTCTCTCTCCAGTGGTGGCAGTGAAGAGGGACTGAGTAGAGTAGAGGGAGGGCATGGGTAGAGGTTCTATGGAAAGGTAAAAGTAGTGTTTTCAGTCAGGTATGAGTACTGTTGCTTTTTCCACTACGTCAAATTTCCAACTCCCTCACTCCCATGCAACATGCAAACAAGTGAACTCGCAAAATGTCATTTTGAAACACAGTATTACTCTCCCTTTGCCAATCCACCAGAGATTCCACTCTGACTTCCTATAGGATTCCTGGAGGACTGCCTAATAGTGTGCAAATACACACACACACACACACACACACACACACACACACACACACACACACACACATACACACACACAAACACACAAACATGACCATTCAGGTCTATGAGTCACACTCGTAAGAACCACAAAGAAAACACACATACACACACTTACGCACACACTCGGTGTCATTACGAACCACAAACGAGAATCATGTCAGACTCACATAATGAGTTCCGCTGTCACCACCACTCAAGTCTAGATCATTTGGGAACACTGATAAAAACAACTACCAGAGGAAGGAAACATATAGCAGGAATGTCAACTGGCCGATAGAGGGAAAGAAAGAAGTGTGTGAATGCAAGAAATAGAGAGAATGAGAGACATAGATAGAGAGGTAAAAAGAGAGAGAGAGAGAGAGAGTGTGTGTGTGTGTGTGTTTTTGTGTGTGTTTGTGAACAAGATGAAAGGCACGGCAGGGTGTGACCAGTGTGGTAGATTGGGACGTATTTATTTAAACCATGACTTATCTTTTTGGGATTTTTAGGGGATCGTTTGAAGTCCATTGACACCCCCCCTTGCCAAATAACATGTGTTTGTAATAAGTGTCCCTCTGCCCAGGCCAGACCTCCAGCAGTGAGCCTCCAGCCAATGGCTCATTAGTGCAAGGGGAGAAGAGATACAGTCATCGCACACTTAGGCAAGACCCGCACAGCTTGCTTCAGCTACCATTCGCCTCTTATCATTCTCACAATCCAATATGGTGGGGGGCACGGAGCAGGGGTCTGAGACAATGTGTGTGTGTGTGTGTGTGCGCGCGTACGTGTGTGTGTGTGTGTGTGCGTGTGTGTACATTTGAATGTGCGTGTGTGTATATTTCTGTGTGCGTGTGTGTGTGTGTGTACATTTGAATGTGTGTGTGTGTATGTATATGTGTGTGTAGGAGTGGGCAGGCCACACCGTACAGACACACAGACACACACGCTTACAAACATGTGCATGCATACACTTGAAGACACTAATACATGCTCACAACGAAGGGGCTATTTTAATTTTAGGAGAAAAAAAGCTTTACCCTCTGCGAACATTATTTCAGATAGTTGGCAGGCTCAGGGCTCTGCAACGTCACTCACTTTCCCTCGACCTTTAGCCGTCCAATGCTCTATCCCTCCCATATCGCTAGTTCGGCTGTAAACCATTTCTGCATGTTTAAACTTTCTCAGGACCCCGCAAAGCCCAAATTTGTGCATCTTGCACCCAGGAGAGAAGCCATTTTTCTCTCTCCCTCTCTCCCTGGCTTCTGTTAAAACTCCATTTCTTTATCCACTGTTTGCTTACTCTCAGGGATGTTGCATCTAGGTCTTCCACCCACTCTGTCTCTCCCACTCTGTCTCATTCTTTCACCCAAGCTTGGCAAATAGTTCTGGTCAGCAGACCTTACTCTCGCTCTGTCTGGGTACGTTTCCTCTTGTTGCTCTACTTTTCTGGTGCCCTTCCGGCTTCCTTCCACTCAGCCCTCTCTCACCCCCGCGAGGTCCCCCAATCCCCCCAGTCTGTCCAGTCGGTTGGTGCGCGATGATGACTTTTCTCTTTCCTTGGAGAGATGGATAAAAGCTTATGAGGTCACCAGGGAGGGACACACTCACCCAGAGAGTGTGTGTGTGCACGGTGAGTGAAAGTTCACTCACGCTGGCTGGCTGGCGGGCTGGCACACACACACACACACGCTCACCTTAACTCCTCCAGGGCAGCTCAAGGAGGTAGCCGTGAATCACGGTCGACCTTCTTGGGCCGTCTTTCCCTTATCCACTCGCCTGCTCGCTCACCGTTGTGGGATGCCCCGGATGACTCACACGTCCAGACAGAGATGGGAGAAATATCCTCTGTGTCAGAATGTTTGAACCCCCCCCCCCCCCCCCCCCCCGCCCCCTCCCCCCGAGCAACACCCTTCATCCACCAATAACCAGTAAAGACGTGGTAGAGGGGTGAGTGTTAAAAGAGTAAAAGTTGGATAAATCGTCATCTTACTGACTCATCTCGCCTCATAGAGTGGGACAGGGAAGAAAGGCATTCCTGAAGACCGGACATTTCCCAGAGCTGTCAGGTCCATGGGTATTTGAGCTGAGGGCTGTTTATCTAACCGCAAACCTCACTCATATATCCAAAAAAGTCCCTTAGCAGCACATAGTAAACAGTTTTTTTTTTCCACGCTGTATGAAATCCGCATGCTGGTGTATTTCTGTTTAAAGTTTGCGTGTTGTTTTTCGACAAACAACCGGTGCGGGTGTAGATGACACACGTGTTTGTGAGTAAGATTGCGAAGGCACCTGTGCCCTTCATTGGTCCCCTGCTCTCCCGGGCTCTGGCTTCCCACAGGCATATACACCACAGTTGATGACAGGAAGTCAAATCACTGTAAGCAGGAAAGGAAGTGGGCTCAATCACCAGGGTGCAAGGCTGAAATTGCTATCTGGGTGAAGGAGTGAGAGCTGTTTGTAGCCTATAAGGAGACACTTTGTAGAGAGAGGGAGTCTTATTGAAAAGGAAATGACAAGATCATATATCAGAGTATAGGAAATAGTTAACGTTTTCAAAACAAATAAAAAGCCATTTTATGTTACTAGTAACATGTAGCCTACCTAAGAATGTTAATCATGTAGCCTACCTAAGAATGTTAATCAGCGCAGAGTAGCCTACATGATCATACTGGAACGTTTTTAGAGGTGCAGTGCCCCCCACAGGTTAAATGAGAATATTACAAGATTCAGGAAAATCTGAAAGCAGAACTTCCAGTAGACCTATGCCTGCTGGGCCTTTGCAAAATCATGCGTTGTAAATGGAAGCTCTGTAGGGGTTGACATGGAATTGATAATTTAACTTAATGCATAAACAGCAAACCACCGGTTGTGTTTCAAAGTGACTGCAAGGTAGCGTTTAATGATGATCATAAAAGTAGGCCCTATTCTGACATTTCTTTGTGCATAAACAGAACTTGTGCAAAATCACAAAATACGTTTTTTTTTACTTTAACTATTGAAAACAGACACTCTGTGCTCTTTACTGCGGCATGAAAGCAAATCATAGGCAGATTTGCGACGAGTGGGGTCTTCACGCTGTACAGTTTGCGACGGTGCCCTCAACGGCAATGGCGAGCGTGACGGATAGCGGCAGTGAGAAGATGGCGGAGGAAGAACGGAATGCCAATGCCGAGAAACTCAAGGAGAAGGCCAATACTTACTTTAAAGGTAATGCTAAATGAACCCGCACTGTTGGTACAAAAGTCCTATTTGGTTGATTTATTTGGAAGCCGTTGCGTTACGTGATAAGTCAGAACTAGCCTACGTGCCCCGGGATAGAAGATTCTAGCACATGAAGCCGGTAGCTTAGCCAGCTAGCATAGCAGTAGCCAGCTTACGCCAGGCTCCACACTGCAGAGACTGCTTAGATTCAGCTCTGTTCAGCCAGGTGGGCGAGAGACTCGTGCTGCACAAATCCCATGGCATAGATTCAACTGTGAACGTGCTAGCCTATCTCTCTAAGTGTCAAAGTCTGTACGTAACATCAAAAGTACTCATTGGCTGAAGACCGATATTGCATGGCTGGTGAAGATGTCATGCTGAATGAATCAGTGTTGCTAAATCTCACCTTCTTCTCAAATCGCCGGCTAATGACTTCGAGCTACCTACCTGGCTAACCAGCGCTTCAAGTTCAGACACGAGCCTTTAGCCATTTTTTGAGTCGGCGCGAACAGCTAGCTAAGATGATGTCAAGTCATTCATTCCCGAAAGCTGAAGATTGTCATTGAAATAACATAGACTACTACAAATATACCAGTTTTAAACAAACGAAACCACCGCTGGGCACTTTAACACTATCGTGGCTAGCTGTAAAGCTAGTGTTTTGAAATAGTTAACTTTGCATTCAGTTCGAGTTGTCTATAAATTAGCAGCATGGCACAGATTAGCCACCAGCTATCATTAGTAATAAACAATGCCAACCTAGTTAAGCCATTGAGTTAAACTACTAACATTAGCATGCAGAAAAATCACATTTGCTAAAAGGCAAGCTATCTCCCCGCGATACTTAAGGCCGAGACCTGGGTTGTTATTGTTTATTTTGGTTGTAGGCGTGTGTTAAAGTATATTGTTTCTGTACACAAGATGTGGTAGAGGTGGCGTTAATAACAAATGCAATTTTGGGGCACCCTTTTTGAATGCGAAGATAGAACGATTTTCGCATTCCTGTCGCCAACTAAAGCAAATCGTGCAAAGGCCCAATTACATAACAGACAGAAATGCACTCCTCCTAAGGGAAAAACTTGGATTTTCCTCGAACAGTTTAAAAATGTCATGACAATATGATCTGAACATAATACTCAACATGCACTTTTTTGAGAAAGTTTTCAGAATTGTAGTGAATTTGCTAGAGGCTTACTGTGTTCTGGCTTGTATCCTAAATAATTACCGGTTAATTATCTGCAAAAATGAACATTTATTTAAAAGTTAGTGTGATTCTGTAGCTGACAGTGTATCTCTGGCCAGTTAAGGATGGTATGGTGGCCATGGTTTCACTTTTGTGCAAGGACTGACAGACCGGTTTGAACGCACACCACTCACTGTCATGACATTGAAATTTCTTGAGAGGCGAAAACATTACCCTGATGTGACACATGGCGTCAGCGAATTGCCCCGTGATGATGCCACCACCCTTTCCTGCCCTGGGGGTAGCATTCCCCCTCTTTGGTAAGGGCAACAACAGTTTGCTGTGTTCACCCGTACATTGGAGTCTCACTGCAAGCCATTGTCACACAGCGTCCTCAGAGAATAGGACCTGTCACTCACTCGTTTGCACTCATTGCCATGGTCAAGCATTTGTTTGTCATGTCTTTGTTGTTTTAGACCGTTTTTTTTTTTTTTAAGAGAACCTATTCTCTGTGGGCCTCTGTGTTTTGCCAGGACATAGATGATTGATGAGAGGGGGAGAGTGTAAAAAGTTTAATTTGTAGTCTGTCTGCCAGCATGGGGGTAGGGGTGACCCTAGAAGCCATAGTCTAGTAACTAAGGTGTTTATTTACAGTGGTGGTCTGTTTGTTACATTGAAACAAGTTGATAAGATATCAGGTCAGATTAAGATAAAGAGTTACAAATGCCCTCCAGCTCAAGGGATTATGATACAACACCAAAGCCTTGTTGTATGCATTAAGCCTATAGCTTATAGTCTGGCATGCAGTACACTATTCTGTCATTGGACAGGTTGCCTCTGATTTGCATAATGGGAGTCCCAGACTGCAGATTTGATATTGACTTTGTAATTATGACGGTGGTGCAGAATAAACAGCACTACTGACAAGCTCATGAAAGCTGATGCAAAGTGTTATTACACAAATGTTAAATTATGCATGGCAGCCTGTTGATCACAAATGCCAGTACAAAGGACAGAAAAAAGATGTGGTGGCTGCTGCTGTAATCTTTAAGGTGCCTGAGTTCATGTTTATTTCTTACTGACAGTGATCTTGTTGCATACGTGATGCATCATTAAGACAGACTTTCTGTTATCTTGCTGGACTTTGTTCAAGTGATTCACAGTGAAGTGGCAAGTCATCTTGTTGCATGTTGAATGCACCATTAAGACTGACATTGCAGACGGCTACCCTGCCTTTCAAGCATGTGTTGTGAGTGACAGGGTTCCCGCGGATCCTTAAAAAGTCTTAAAAAGTATTAAATACAACTTTCGGTTTTTAAGGCCTAAAAAAGTCTTAAATTGACTGGAATGTCTTGAATTTTCGAAAAGGAGGTATTAAATTTGTGTATGGGACTGCCAGCGAGTGCGAGAGAGCGAGTGAAATGTCTCCATCCGGTTTTGTGTAATTTTGGCTCCTGAAGGAAGTGCAGTGGTTGCAGAGTGAAGGTGTTTTTCACAGGTGTCGTTAAAGGTGTGAAAATGGTAAAAATATGCCTTACGTTTCGTGTTGTAGCCGAGGGCTGAGAGATACGTAGGTGGCCTATGCAAGCGATAGAGCCTGAGAAGGAGCTGGTAAGCCAGTTAGCGATAGGGTGGCCTACGTTCGGATTTGGGCCGGACAGTTTAAAACCCCTGTCCAGTGCAGCCTCAAGCCGGATGCTCATTTGTCCTCCTTTTTGGAGTTGAAAAGCGTTGGGCTTCTAGAATCTTTGCTCGGACGCAGCATCGTTTTACAAATTATGGACGCGAAGACTGCTGGTCAAATTATGCGCGGTGCTTCTGTCACTCGTCTGATAATTTGCTGCGCAATTTATGAAGGAACCACAGACCGACAGAGGAAATACAGATTAAGTTGATCTGTTGCATCTCTAGCGTGTTTTGCTGGCCTAGCCTAAGTAAATATATGTCTAAGTTATAATAGGCCTACCTGTAATATCTGTCTGCATCTTGCTTGCCAGCCTTTCCTAGTACTTCGCAAAAGTTGTGAAATATAACCACATATTTTTTTTTAATGTCGGCGACTGGCTACATAAAAAAACGCATCTGTAAGTGCGTTCATAATATGTGCGTGCTTGAGATGTTAATGGTTTTACAATGTTTCAGTCAAGCTTTAGTTGGTTTAAATACAACTAGTATGCAAAATGTAAAGAAGTGGATTAACTTTGATTTGCTGTGCTGCATATGGGACAATAGATGCCTAGTAAAGTTAGTAGGCTTATTAAAATATTTAAATAGTCTACCTTTGAAAAAGGTAGTCCTGTACACATGCAAGTAGCCTAGGCTACTACAGACACAGGTGAAGAACAGCCTCAGACAGTAGCACAACCAGATATGTACAGCCAGCTTCAAAAGCAAGCAGCCCAGACCCTAAAATTGGGCATTTATAGCTGTGAAGGTAAATACACAATTATTTTTTTTTGCCAAAATATATTTGGTAACGTCTGTAGACATCCAAAATGGGGTGGGTGTTAAAATTAGTAGAAAAAAACTATTGCATAAAACAGTTTTGAGTTGTATCTTTTTTGCCGTGGTATAGTCCATTTAGATGTCTTGAAAAGGTCTTAAAAGTCTTTACATTTGCACTTGGAAAATGTGCAGATACCCTGGAGTGAGAGTGCTGTCAGTGTGCAACTAGTCCAGCACAGAATAGGATTGGTTCTCTGCATATGTAAGCCAGAGCATGTTTGCTGCAATAGAGCAGGTTTAAGACTGCCAGAGTTTGATCCAGCTAGTTCTTTGTTTTTACAAGTCACTAGGAAAAAATATGGAAATAAAATGAAGAACTTTTTTCCAGACCCGGGACCCTTTTGTCTAAAAGTCTTAAGTCTGGACGTTTTGCTTATTTATATTCAAAATTGACAATGCACAAAAATGTCAAAGGTCCAAATCCCCACAATAACACACTTTTACAAAACTATAAAACATAGTAATGGTCACATCAAAATGAAATGGCTGGACTATACTCGATACCACAAGTAGCCAAACACAAACTTTACAACCTGTTTTTTTTTATTTTTTATTATTTCTTCAAGATGGATTAAACCAATGTATGTAATGCCTATGTGTGCTAGTCTTAAAATAATTAATTTGCTACTGTGTAGCCTGGTGTGATCCTATCAACTGTATTTTGTGTTTTCCAGACAAAGACTATGAGAACGCAATCAAGTATTACACAGAGGCGATCGAGCTGAACCCTACTAATGCCATCTACTTTAGCAACCGCAGTTTGGCCTACCTGCGCACAGAGTGCTATGGCTACGCCCTGGCCGACGCCACCAGGGCACTGGAGGCGGATAAGAACTATATCAAAGGCTACTACCGACGGGCCACTTCCAACATGGCACTGGGCAAGTTCAAGGCCGCGCTCAAGGATTATGAGACGGTGAGTGGAGCCGGGGAGCGTAACGGTGAAGTGAGAGTGAAGTCTTGATTGTGCTCATTTGCAGATGAGCAAACGGACACCTGGAGACACAATGGACATATAGTTTTTCTTTGCCTCAATATCAACAAATCAGGATGTAGGCTATGAATCTGATTGAATTTAGTATTGGCCATCCCCAAAATGCACCAGAATACAGGAAATCACATCAAACAAATTAAACATTTTCTGGAGGAGGACCCCCAAACCCCCCCTCCCACATATACAACAATAAGTGGGGGGCCCTTAATACATCTGGGCCCAGGGGCCCGAAATTTCATAATCCGCCCATGGTTGTTTCTCTTGCCATTGTTGCCCTTGCTTTGCTTTGCCTTGCCTTGCCTTGCCTTGCCTTGCCTCGACCACAAAAAAAATGGGAAGATATTTCATAAAAATGTTGTCATATCAGGTATCCAGGTACTGGCCCCAATCCACTAACAAGTTTCAGGATAGAATCTTGTGGACTTCAGAAGCAACAGTGGCAAAATATTGCAATATTACATAAAGAATGCATATCTTGGTACTGGGCACCAGTGTATTAACATTGTTTTTAGGGAGTTTTAAAGTGTATCCACACCCCCCAATAGTGTGGATGTAGGGCAGTTTAGAAGTGTAGAGTGGCACTGCTGTGCCCTCGATCAGGGCCATGGCAAGGGATTAGCGCTAAGCTGCTGAGGATGCCTGGGAGAGCTACTCGGCTGGAGGCAGCGCGTGAGCGAGGCTCCGCTAATTTAGTCTCTTCTGCCAGTGTCCGCCTAGCCTGTTGCAGGCAGCGCGTGAGCGAGGCTCCGCTAATTTAGTCTCTTCTGCCAGTGTCCGCCTAGCCTGTTGCAGGCAGCGCGTGAGCGAAGCTCCGCTAATTTAGTATCTTCGGCCGGTGTCCGCCTAGCCTGTTGCAGGCAGCGTGTGAGCGAAGCTCCGCTAATTTAGTATCTTCTGCCGGTGTCCGCCTAGCCTGTTGCAGGCAGAGCATAAATATTCCGACGCTGCTGTACAGTGGAGGCGCACACTGACACACACACAAACACGCGCTCACTCATTAACATAAACTCGTACAGATACCATACCACTGTTTTGCACAAGGGCGTATTCATCCTCTTCATGGTGGATGATTATACATACATTTGTGATGGGATCTGGAAAAACGCATCACATGGTGAAATCAAACATCTTTGATTACTGCATCTTTCACCAACTTAAGATTCTGATACCGTCCTAGCAACATCCTGGATACCATCCTACCAACATGCTGGATGTTGGTAGTAAAATGGTATCATAATCCTAAATTGGTGAAATTTTACCATGTGTTGGGTTTTCCCAGATCACATCACATTTGCTCTGGTATGGAGTTTGACACGCATATGTGCACGCACACACATTTTAATGCCCAGATTGCTCTCACACACACACATTTATGCATCTCACACACACACACACACACACACACGGGACTTGCCCATGCTCTGCGAGAGGGCCAGGTGCAGTTGGAGTGACACGACCATGTGTCCTCTCCCCCCCCCTCCTGAGGGGAACTGGTGGTCGTGATGAAGACTGGAGTATGACTCATGATTGCTTTTAATCTGCATGCCGCCCCAGCTATGAATGGCTGCTCAGGAGTGTATGTGTGTCTGAGTGTGTGTCTATGTCAGAGTTACACAGCAAGACAGATCGACAAGCGGTGAGATCAATGACACAATTTTCTTTTTCATACATATGATATGATACAGATATTATATAATGTTTAAGAGAGGGTGCTTAGTATAATTCTGTGTTAGTGAATTTGTGTTGGTAATTCTGTGTCTGACAAAGAAGGGATTGGTTAGTTATTTCCCTTATTAATGAGGTATTCTTGGTAATGTTCTTGGTACAAGTTTAGACAATGGACCACAGCTTTGCAGCCTTATTGTAATCTGTGCCCTTGCATTTTTAGGGCAAAAAAACACCCTTACAGCCATAACGCTTATAGTTGGTCACATGGCTTGACTCCATATTGCTCTGGGGTGACATTAGGAAATTCGTTTTTAAGTAGTTATTTTAGTGCCTTAAGGTTTAAAGATTGACGGGGGAATTTGTTACTACAGTGAAAGAGAACTGAAACAGCTTAGGGCTATTAGACTAATGCGAGTGACTATTGCTCTACATTTTGGTTAGATGAATGGAACGAGATGTAAAACAACTAGCTGAAGATGTAAAGAAATGCTAAGAAAATGGGTCTGGAAATGAAAAATTGTGATGGCACAAAATTCCAACCGGCACTTATTTTCAGTGTATTTTCAATGTCATTTCAAATCAGTTTTGTTTATATTGCGCCATAAGGTAAGAATACGTCCAAGGGTGCTTTTACAGCGCCCACCATGAACAAAACAATAACCTCTATTATTGTATTTCCCCATCTTCCCTTTCACTTCAGAATGAATCTCAAAAGGTTTTCCTGGATTTAAAAGGCTCATCCTGTGTTGTTTTCCTGTCGCAGGTAGTAAGGGTGAGGCCCAATGACAAGGATGCCAAGATGAAGTACCAGGAGTGCAACAAGATCGTCAAGCAGAAGGCCTTTGAGCGGGCCATCGCCAGTGACGAACTTAAGAGATCGGTGGTCGACTCCTTAGACATTGAAAACATGAGTGAGTCATCTCCGGCCCCCTGGGGGTTGAGGGTTGTGTGTGTGTGTAGAGGGGGGCGGGTGGGTGGGCTGTTTGTGCTTGTGTTTGTGTGTTTTGGTGTGGTTTCTTTCTCAGTTGGAAACCGGGTGTGAATGACGCACGTTAAAAATAACATCTGTGGTTCTGGTAGAGTGGTGAAAGAATTCTCCTGGTCCTGGTGACTACCCTGTGAGGTTTCTTTGTCTACTTGTGCCTGTAGAGCAAGTACACAATTTTATTATAGTCTGCCCTGCTGCTGTGCATTTCAACCCAAGGCAAAGATTGTGGTGTTGCCTAATGACTTTCTTAATGGAGAGTGAATAAGAGTGCTGTGCTTGTCTTTAAATGGTGTCTTCTTTTGTCCTGTCCTCTGCTCTGCTCTGTCCGTCTTGCAGCGATTGAGGACGAGTACACAGGTCCCAAACTAGAGGAGGGGAAAGTCACGCTGAAGTTCATGAAGGAACTAATGGCCTGGTTCAAGGACCAGAAGAAGTTGCACAGAAAGTGTGCCTACCAGGTGCGTGGTGAAAAACATTGTTGCCCTTGCTTTGCCTTGCCTACAATGTGGAGGATGTGCATTGAACTCTCTCTCGTTTATGACCGTTTGAAAACTCATAAAATGTCCCCTGTTTCTGCCCCAGATGCTGATCCACGTTAAAGAGGCTTTATCCAAACTTCCTAGTCTTGTTGAGATTACGCTTAAAGAGGTAGGAACACCCATAACTGATGTTAATTGTGTCCTTCTATCCTTTACCCAAAATGCACAGCACATTCACTCTGCCTCTTTCTGTTCTATTGTCCTCCAACAGACAGAGAAAATCACCATTTGCGGTGACACACATGGTCAGTACTATGACCTCCTCAACATTTTTGAGCTGAACGGTTTACCATCCGAGACCAACCCCTACGTATCCTTTCCTCTCCACGTTAAGCATCGCTTGGCTCCATATTTTCTCTATAGCGAATGATCATAACTGTGTGAAAACAACCCTATTAAAGTTGATGAAGTCTAGCTGATGACTTAAAACCTTTTTCTTAAATGATATGTACCTAAGTATGTAGGTGCACACAGTGTTTGTGTTTACCTTTGACATTGTAGTCTTCCAAAGAATACAATCTCAATTCCATTTGGGAACATCCGGTGTATTATAGTAAAAATAGCATAAGAAATATTTTTAGAGAAAAGCATACTAGCTTGAATGTCTTGCTTTGATATATATTCCATTATATGTTGAGATTTTCCATGCTATGCTAGTGATGGTCCTTGATTCTTACCACCCCAGCTGTTTAATGGGGATTTCGTTGACCGCGGCTCGTTCTCATTAGAGGTCATCCTCACACTCTTCGGCTTCAAGCTGCTCTATCCCGACCACTTCTTCCTGCTGAGGGGTGAGTCACACTACTGCTGGCCGGCCACAGGCCGCAGGGGGCTACTCATGATGACTAAGACTCATTGATAAACATTAACATACACAATCAACGTTGAATAACCAGATGTTGAATTAAGATTAAAGTGTGGCATGCCACAAGGTAATTTTTGGTAGTAAGGTCAAGTTTGGTAGTAATGACTTGGCTTTTGTTCTAGCAAACCTGAAGTAAGAAAGGGTCGCATGGTCACATACTGTAACACGCAGGTGTTCAATGTCACTAAATACCACAACTGAAGCATAAATCAACTGCAGCATAAATCATCAGAAACAGTTTGCAGTTCAGTGGCACAACTGTTTTAAGGAAGAAGCACTTGAAAATAATTCATCAGAATTTATAAGTATATTTTTGGGGGCGCTTTGCCTTTATTTGGGTAGGACAGTGAAGTTTGACAGGAAGTAAGTGGGAGGTCAGACTCGAACCTGGGACCCCCCCCCCCCCCCCCCCCCCATCATCATCAGAATTTTGAGCAAATTATTTCAAATGTGTCGATAGAATAATTAATCATCAGTCATTGTTCACCATGCATTGAGGTTTGCTGACTAGGCTCCAGGCTCTTGATGTGGACATTGGTAATCTTCTGGATTCATTGTTGCAAACGTCTAGACTGTTGTTGTAAGTTCGCCCCATTCACAGGTTTGTCTGTGTGTGTGTGTGTGTGTGTCTGTTGCCCAGGTAACCACGAGACGGACAATATGAACCAAATGTACGGCTTCGAGGGTGAGGTGAAGGCCAAGTACACGGCACAGATGTTCCAGCTGTTCAGCGAGGTCTTCCAGTGGCTGCCACTCGCACAGTGCATCAACGGCAAAGTGCTGGTGAGCGCTTCACAGGACAATATGTCTGCCTGTTTCTCTCTCTCTCTCTCTCTCTTTCTCCCTCCCTCCCTCCCTCCCTTCTCTCTCTCTCTCTCTCTGTCCTTCCCTCCCTCCCTCCCTCCCTTCTCTCTCTCTCTCTCTCTCTCTGTCCTTCCCTCCCTCCCTCCCTCCCTTCTCTCTCTCTCTCTCCTTCCCTCCCTCCCTACCTTCTCTCTCTCTCTCTCTCTCTCTCTCTTCTCTCTCTCTCTCTCTCTTTCTCTCTTAATGTTTTGTACAAAGCCTTGTGTTGTGTGTGTGTGTGTGTGTGTGTGTGTGTGTGTGTGTTTGTTTTGGTAACCTTCACTTCTCTTTTTAAAAAAAAAAGCACCTTTCTACGCACCCGTTGAGTTATCATTTAAAAAATCCTTCATCAAGTTATATTTTCCATAACGGATATTAAGTTCAAACTAACAAAGATGTACCAAGTATCTGTTACTTCCTGAAGGGAAAATAACATAAAATCTGACTAAGTGTAGTATTACATAATCATGCATCAGTTGTCAATAGGGAGTGGTTCTTCCCCTAATGTTGAATTGTGCAACTTAATGCCGTGTGAATCCTTTTATCACTCATCGGTGAGGAACATTTTGTTTTGGGCCAGTGTTGGTAATTATTTCTAATAACCCAAAAAGATAGACTGTTGATTCACCAGGACATATCATTGTAAGTCGCTGATGTAAAAGTTGTGTGTTTGTGTTTGTGTGTGTGTGTTTTCTCCCCAGGTGATGCACGGAGGCCTGTTTAGTGAGGACGGCGTAACCTTGGACGACCTGCGAAAGATTGAGAGGAACAGACAGCCTCCAGACTCCGGTAGGGGCTTTAGGATGACATCCCAAATCCCCTACACACGTCCCAGCATGCCCCTGGCTCCCCCACCTTACCCCCTCACCAGCCAGCCAGCAATTACTCATAACGTTGAGAAACATTTTTGTTGGACGTGACCACCATTTTGCCGGTGTTAGGTTTATGCTTGGCGTGATTTATGCTCCACATCTCGCCTGACTTTGTGTTTTATGTCAACAACTGGTAATGAGTGCCAAAGATGTTTCATCGGCGCTGACATCAATAAGGCATGGAGGATGTTTTGCAATGCAGTATTGACACTGCTGGAAATGCTAGTGTGAATTTGTCTCATGTTTTTTCATCTCTTCTTCCTCTCCTCACCTGCCCTCCTCTCCTCTCTCCTATCCTCTCCTCTGCTCTCTCCTCTTCTCTTCTTCTCCTCCTCCTCCTCTTCTCTTCTCCTCCTCATCCTCTCTTCTCCTCCTCTGCTCTCTCTCTCTCCTGCACAGGTCCCATGTGTGACCTCCTGTGGTCTGACCCACAGCCTCAGGTTAGTGGCTGCTCCTTCTCTCCTCTCCTCTTCACTTACCACAGTGTGTGTGCGCGCACGACACGTGTGTGTGTGTGTGTGTGTGTGTGTGTGTGTGTGTGTGTGTGTGTGTGTGTGTGTAAGGGGGTAGGCAGCATTCATTTCTTGTGGTTTTTTTGCCAGTACCAGTAGCATCCAGCTAGTTCTCATCTTGCACCTCTTCTCTCTTCCTCCTTGGTCACCCCCTGCAGAACGGGCGCTCCGTCAGTAAGCGAGGCGTGAGCTGCCAGTTTGGGCCAGATGTGACGCAGCGCTTCCTGGAGCAGAACAAGCTGGACTACATAATACGCAGCCACGAGGTCAAGGGCGAAGGCTACGAGATCACCCACTCAGGGAAGTGCATCACCGTGTTCTCGGCGCCCAACTACTGGTACGACAAAGCAGCCACTTCCTGGATTCCTGTCTTGGTTTCTCTGTATCTGTCCATGTTTCTTTTTTTTACATTCTATACTTCTGCCTATCTCGTCTGTCTGCCTGTCTTCCTCCATCCATCCTTCCTCTTTTGACTGTCACTTAATCCCATGCAGTCTTTCTTTTATGCCTCTCCCATTGTGCTTTGTTTAGTTTCTCACAGTATCTCGCAGTATCTCATCACATGGTCCCCATCGGCCTGATGTTTGTTTCCTCTGCTGTTGCAGTCCTCCTTTGCCTGAATTAACATGTTGCTTTGCTGCCCCCTAGTGACCAGATGGCTAATAAAGGAGCCTATATCCACCTCAAGGGATCTGATCTCAAGCCAGAGTTTCACCAGTTCACTGCTGTGGTAAGTGGCTCTGCCTCAGGACCATACTACATCACATTTTACTGATCTCGGGTCAGAGTGATCAGAATGATCAGGTCAGGTCTTCACTACTTTAGTGAGTAGGAGATCCTGGATCACATGGACTTGCTTATCCATCATACAGTGGATATGATTTGTATTTTTTCATTTTAAAAAGGTAATTTAATAAAGTAAAATAGCTTAATTGTATGTGCCTGTTGTGTGCTTCCAGAGATAACGCCTCTCTCTCTCTTCTCCCTGCAGCCTCATCCGAATGTCAAGCCCATGGCATACGCCAACACCTTGATGCAGCTGGGCATGATGTAGAGGCTACGCTGCGTTTGTCCGAGTCTTCGTCTCAGTCTGCTGGACCACAGTTGGACAGCAGCTGGTCACCTGCTCTCTCCTCCGTGCACTCTAGCACCCCCCCCCCCCCTCCCGCCCCGGCCCACCCTCCCACTATCACCAACCTCCCCGACAGTCCCTACAGCCACTAGACACACTCTCATTCCAGGTTTTGCAGTAGTGGGGTCTCTAGCGCACACACACACACACACACGGCCACACATAAACACACACACACACACACACTCGCATAAACAAGATACAACAACATAGACAAAGGTGTGTACGCACACATTTACCAGGCTCAGTTTACATATTGTTTTGTTTCAGGACGCTGGGGTGCTAACTCTGGGTGGCCGAGGGTTGGGATTGTGCTTATCAAGCTGTATTGGCAAAGTAGGAATCAGCCCTTGTTTGTCAGTATACACCAGAGTATGGAGGGGTATGGGGGACATAGTCAATGTATCTTTTCTCTCTCTCTCTCTCTCTTCTTTCTCTCTCTCTTTCTCTCCCCCCCCCCTCTCTCTTTTCTCACTTGTGCCCTCTCTAACTAATTTTGGAGCTGCTAGGGATTTTTCTGGTTTCATTGCTTGACGTACTCCGCTGTGACGTCACTCAGCCAGAGCTGGATTGTACCAAAGATCTGATGTGGATTTATGGGGAAGTGAAGATCAGATCCCTTCCCTTAAACTGACGACTGACATCCCACCCCACCCCATTTCCCTCCATCCAGTCATCCTTCCATTCATCCACCCATGTCCTATCGTACTCCAGGCTCATCTGAAACCCCGTCCATCTCAGCCTAGCCAAACCCAACCCAGCCCAGCCCAGCAGAGTGATGAAGGGATGTGTGTCTGTGATTCTGCAGCTTTCAGAGCCATAATTGGCTGCCAGCACTTTTTTTTTTTGATTGACTGCAATTAAACTAAACCTGTGCTTTCGCTGTCACAAGTTCACCAAGTCATCTCAGGAGAATGTTAGACACACCCACACACACACACACACACAGACAGACTCGGCTGTTTTGTTTTCCTCGAGAGTTGGTATCTGCTCAGCTTGGCCTCCACTTCTTGTTGTCTTTTTGGCTCTCTGTCACGTAAGAGAGGATTTTTTTTTTTTTTTCTCCAGTTATTGTGGCTAGACGATAGGCCAGGACACACCCACGCTGGGCAGAGGCCCAGACGACAACTGACCAATCATTTAGTAGCACTTAACAGCTCATCGCACTGTCACCTCTGGAACCAGCTCTCTGGGTCAGCACAGTATTAACCACTGAGTCCATCTCCGTTCTGTTGGCAGCTATCACACACATCTCTCATCCCTCCTTCCTTCCCTCCTTCCTTTGTTCCCTTCTGTTTTTTTTATTTCCATCCCCCATTCCTTTCTCTTCCGTATGCACCGATGATGCTCTTTGACCCTCAGTGTGTATATGTGTGTATTCAACAGTGTCCTCAGCAGTATATGTACCGATATAGACACATGAGCAGATGTCCGGAGACCCGCCCCACCATCCACACCCTCCCTCAATATCTCTCTTTCTCTCTATTCTCTCCTTATCTCTCTGTCTCTCTTAAAAAGCGCACAGCAGTTGTTCTCCATGCTCCCCTTTTTAGATAATATTATATACACAAATGTGTATGTATATATACTGTAACATTAAAAAAAAATCCTGTGTACATGTTTGAAAAAAAAGTTATTAAAAAAAACACCAGTCCATTGATTTTAAAGGTGTGTTTAATTATGTTCGCTTCCTGTTACTTGTGTGTATGGAAAAACACTGGGGATGAAATAACTTGGGCAAACAATTTGGACATGCACCACCTACACAGTTATGGCAGGGAAGTGAGTCACCATTGTATCATCAGGAGTAAGTAATGCCTATTCACGCTAGTAGACATACCTGTGTTATGTTAGAAAAACAGTCTGTTAAGTGGTAAAACCTGGTTTTGGCCAGTAAAGTTTTATTGTAGAATACCTACCACTTTGCAGTTATTTGCTCACTGCACATAATGTGTAGAAATCTCGATTCTTTTTTTTTTTTTTTAGCAGCAGTTATGAAATTCTTCTAGAATTGAGTTGCACTCAACAATGACCTCTGGTGGTAAAGTCACAGAATGGCATGTTCGAAGACAATGCGGCATACTTCAACTAGGCAATTCATTCACGATAATAATTTGTTTGTTTGTTAATGCTGCTTTTGTAAATATTGTCTTCTGAAAGAAAATTTAAACGTTAAAATTGGGTCTGAGCATCTATTTTTTAGTAAGACAAAAAAGACGTAAAGTTTTCCCCGCCCAATACGTAAGACGTCAATACGTCTTAAAGCGTTATACGTCATGGTTACACGAGGGAAGTTTCGCGCTGTCACTACAGTATCAGCTGATGAGACAACCATCAAACTCGGGTCGTCTTCTCCTTGAGCCACCAAACCGTCAGGTTGTCAATAATGCCGAAGTATTGTTCTGCCCCAAACTGCAAGAATGACTCTGGAAACACAACGACAGAGAAGAAAAGCTTCTACAAGTAAGCGCACATCTATGTTGTCATTAGCATGTTGCAAGTTGCCATTTGTTTAACAAGAGCATGGCTAGTTCATTAGCTGACGTTAGCAGGGAAAGGCAACTACAATAGGTTACTGTTGAACTTAATAAGTTGAAATCTAGAATGACATTCATTTGAATCGACTTAACTGAACTGCATTAACTTAAACTGACTTGTCTTGTCCTTTAATAAAGTACTACTCGTGCTTCTTCATACTCGTTTTAACCTTGGATACATGACTTGGTGATTGTTTACAGAATGTTAAGCCACGTGTCTCCTGAAGGTTGTGACTGTTGTTAGCGTGTCCTTTAGCTCTTATCGTTTAGATATAAGATTCACCAGGTCGACCTCTGAAACAAGTGAGGGAGGCCATCACAGTACACTATCTTACTGAAGAGGAACAAAAACATATTTTACGCTCATACGCTGTACATTTCAGGGTTATGCTAGGTGACGCCGACATGCTGGAACTTGCTTAAGTGGCTGTCTGGCTGTTGCCTGAAACATTGCTTTTGTGTTCCCATGGAAAAATGCTTCTTCATGTAAAGTGAAAATGCTCTCGACACCTGTAGATTCCCTTTACATGATTCGACAAGGCTGCAGAGTTGGTTGAAGAACATGGATCGTGAAGACTGGACCCCGTCGCGGCACCAGTACCTATGTCACGAACACTTTCTGCCGTCTTGTTTCACCATCCGCTGGGGCATCCGCTATCTGGACAATAACGCTGTTCCGACCATTTTCGATTGGTCTGACAATAAAGGGGTAAGTGGCAAAGGAGAACAAATGAGAAAATACATGTTTATGCCCATTTTAGTTAGCAATAATTAATCAACATTTTGACTTGAATGACCTGGACAAATGGTAACAACAATATGCTATCTTCGTTGTATTATTATGGGTAATGGTCATCTGGGGGTTCATAGCCTCGATCTAACTACAAATCAATAACATGCTCAGTTATGCAAACATTTTTCCTCTCTAGAAACGCAAAGGAGTGGACCACTTTGAGAGACGAGCCAAGCGCACACGCAGCAGCGGTGAGAAGCCATCGCCACTGGCCCCTCTGTCAGATCCCGAGCCCCAAGCCCCTGTCACATGTTCAGGCCAGGACACCCCCGTGAGCACCGTGCAGCTTTACACCGTCTCTGTCGCCACCGCCCAGCCTGGGGAGGCTGTTCTGTTGGACCCTGGCAACATCAGGGGTGCCCTGGGGTCCCTCCAGATGCCGGGTATACAGTATACACCAGAGTATGTGCTGGAGGCGGCTCCAGCTTTGAGCGGGGACTTCCCTGTTGCACTGAGGCCGACGCTGAGGGGTCCAGGTACGGCTGCCGGGGGTGAGCCCAGTGAGGTGGTGGTCGTCGTGGAGACTCCTTCGACCCCTGTGGAGGACGTAAAGGCTGATGGGATTGTAGTGGATGTGCTAGCTGAAGGGCAGAGAACAGCAGTAGCAGCAGCGCCAGACAGTGTATGTAGCAACCAACTAACAATCGACAATGTGTCCACTGTGGAAGAGTTGGCCGATGTGGCCCAGGAGGAGGAGGAGGGGGAGGAGGAGGTGCCCGGTGTTCAGCTCATTGCGTACTTTGAAACAATCCCTAACGTACTGCCCAGTGGCCCTACCGCTCTAGTCAACGTCTCGCCCGACACCGTGCTCTCATCCTCCCTCGGATCAAGACCCATAGTGTCCACAGTCCCCATTGTGTCCAAGCACATGCCCCCTGCACCGGACTCCCTGGTTCTAACACTGGAGCGTCTGGAGGATGATAAGGAGGATGTGGACAGGCTCTCTGAGAACGGAGTGGAGCTACATGGAAAACGACTGGAAGAACATCGGTAAGGATTTACAGTGATGTGGTGGAATTGAGGCTATCCAATTAGGGGGGAACAGTAGAGGACACAGAAATCTATCCTGTGTGAACATTTTGTATAGTATGATTTCATCAAAAATAATCATTAGTATCAGACATTTGGTTATTGCTATCAAACCGTATGACCTTATGATCTGACTGTAAATGCCCTCTGAAGTCATTATGGCCTTAACGGTCTTCTGGGGTTTCGTAACCTTCATAGCCATACAGAGACAGCCTCTGAGGACGTTGTTATGAGCCTGGGCCGTGTTTTGCTTTTGGTCTGAGGAATGGCTTGCTCCAAAACGTCACGTCATTAAATATTTGCTTGGGAGCTCCGCCTAGTGTGCGGTCTTTATTGTCATGTGTTGTTTCTTCCCAACAGTTACCACAAGAACAGCCTGAGCAAGGAGCAGCTGGAGGCGATCGTGGTGGAGCTGCAGAAGAAGGTGAAGGTTCTGCAGCAGAGGCACCGCCGGCACCTGGACAAGCTGCTGGGTCTGGAGACCACGGTGAGCCAGCTCCGGCAGACCAACCTGGTCAACGAAGAGAGGCTGCAGCTGCTGGAGAGGGTAAGGAGCCACTCCTCGGGTGGAGAATCAAAATGCTAGAAACCACTCCCCGGGTGGAGAATCAAAATGCTAGAAACCACTCCACTGGCAAAATACAAGTGCTGGGAACCACTTCATGGGTGGAGACCCCAAACGCTACAGTAGACAACAGAAATGCCTAGAACCAGTCCACTGGCAAAACACAAGTACTAAGAACAACTTCACAGATGGGGAACCTAAATGCTAAGGACCACTCCACAGATGGAAAACAGAAATGCATGACACGTACTGTACATACAGAGATGATACCATGGCCTCTGATGAGGTTGTGCTAATTATGAAGTTCAGGTAATGCTGAAGCCTCTTATAGGATTTAGTTAATCAGGAAAAAGTCCTCCTAGTGGAGGCGAGTCCTTCACAACAGTGTAGTCATCATGACTGCATCTGTTTGACTAAATAACAAAAAGCTATATTGACATTTTACATGTTGTATTGTAAGGGAGAAAACGTAAGGAATGTTTGTAAAGATGGACAAGATGTGGTGTTATTGGAATTAAATAGGTTTAATCCAGTAGTGGGCTGTCTTAGATTATAATGGAAATGCATTATAGGTTATTAGAAAACATTGATGTTAAAAAAGAATTGTGATGATTTAGATGTAGCGTGCTTGTCACTCCACCTGCAATCATGTCTTTTTAGGTAGTCTGTCTCCTTTGTGACAACACACAAAATGTGTATAAATACACACAGCAGGTGGACAGAGGAATGAGGGGCAGGTATTTTATCATTCCTGCATTGGTATTTGCATACAGATCGCACTGTAACTTGAGATGTGTCTGTTTCAGGCTTACCTACAGACCAGTGCAGCCGTCACTGAAGCTGGCGAGACTGTAGCCATCATCTACGGCGATGACAACACAACCTACCTTTACGCCCAGCAGAAGGCAGAGGAAGAGGAGGAAGAGGAAGTGGGCCAGCTCTTATAAAAGTTATACTGGCACAATGATCTACACACTTTAATGCTCTGTGATGCACAACGCTCAGAAATATCATGAAATATATGAAGAGATGAATTACTAAGCATATTATGTATTTGAAGTCCATTAGAGTTATGTTATGATTTAATAATAGGTAACATGCAAACCCTCAGATTCCCAGTGTGATGGTAATGTGTTCATATATTCCCTTTTCTACCCTTAGCATTTGCACTAACTTCTTTGTGAAACAGCATACTCTTGGGAAATAAAGGTTGCTCAAAGCCGAATGTGATCAAAATATTTTGCGCTCTTTTGTTTCTCCTGCTGTTAAAAAGGTATGTTGTCCAGAGCTGACTATTGTGGAGTGGAATATTTTTTAAGGCTGCACATTTTTATTTTGTAATTCTGTGAACCATGTATTCTGGAAATTGATTGGTAAAAGTAAAGTTTTCCCCTTTCACTCTCAAATCTTCCGTTAGTTGTAATTTCAGTTATTATGCAAGTTAGAAATAGGTCATCACTTGTTGACTGAACAGAATCTGTTAAGAATGTGCATGTAAATAACAAAAATAAAATGACATCATATGTTTGACAGAATCAACCGAAATTACAGCTGTTGCAAATCCTCAGAAATTGTCCAATGAGAATCGAACATTGGGGCGGGATTTCTGTAATTATGCAGAAATCACGCAATCACAGAGGGCGGTGTATGTTTGAAAATGTGTGCCGCTTGCTGACGGCCGAACTTTCGTCTACCCGTCCCTTGACTTGCCGTAGTTTCCCAACGAGTTTTAAGGATAAGGAAAAAATCGGACGCTGTTGAAAGTTATTTTCGCACCAACGTAACACAATTATCGGCAGATCCAACTGCATATTTAGTTTCCGGAGCTCACAATTTCGATATCGTTTCCTGTTGAGCTACCACGTCTACTGAAGAGTTTCCAGTTGCGAATTTCAGTTGGACGATTGTTTTGTGTTGAAGGCAACTGGAATCAAGCTATCTTTCGGCAGTCAAACCCGCTAGCGTCAGATATCCATAACAGTTAATGATTTTAAACCGTTAGCAAATGCTAACCTCTCTTTCCTCGCACGAAACAATACGTTGTCCTGAAGAAGTGCGAGTGTGTGAGGACATTGGCCACTATCGTTGGACCAACTAGACATTTCGAACTTTAGTCTTGTTTGTGTCCGCACAGAAACCATGGCGGAAACATCGCAGTTTGGGGGAGGCAGTTTTACCTGCACAGTGAAAAAGGCAAACAGTCTCAACGCGGCATCAAGTAACGTTACAAATTTGAGACGGAAAGTCCGCCAGTCTCACAGAAGAAATATACATAATCGGGTATGTAACTTTTTTGTAAAAACGCTGACTAAACTACTTCAAAGCCAGAGCAAGGAGATGGAAGTGACACTAGAGTGTACTTCCCGACATTTTTTAAAGCTATGTTCACGTGGTTCAAGTAATTTTGCATGCAAAAGAACATGCATCTCACAATTGTGTTAATGAACACTGTGCCCATTGAATTTAGGCCGGTGTTAGCCGCAAATTAGTCATAACGTTTGGTTTGTTTGGCCTTGTAAAATCCATTGCTTCTTCATTCTGTATTTACAGTCAGAACAAAATTTGTTATCCAGCTGGTGTCCGTTACCTGTTGGCTAATCCATTATTTAAGACAAAGAGTCTACGAAAATAAATAAGTCATAAATAAGCATCGAAAGACCACGATGCCTCAGTTTCTTTTTTTTATTTTTATGCCTTGCTTGTTTAGGCCTAGGCCAGCCTCTTCGATTTTGCTTGACATTGTAACCTCTCCGACCCTGCCAGGCTTGTTAGATGACAGGGGCCTAATACGACCTGAATTTGCAAAAAGGACGCACATAAGTAGTTTTGAGCCGCAGGTGGGTCACAGATGGGTTTCCCGTCCAACACGGAGCTCAGATTTCCTGTATATTTCTGGCGCAGCTTTTGCTGCACCTGCTTGTTGCTTCTTCACTGTTGAGGATGCCGGGCGGGCTCCGAATTGTCCGTGTAAACCGAGATATTACAATAAGCAAGGGTGAATGAGGCCAGCGTCAAACAAAACCAACAAGGCAGAATGATAAGACTTAATGTGGAGCATTTGTGTAGAGCAGCCTTGCTAAGTGTGACTTGTCATTTTAGGTGGTCCTGGAGAAAGTCCTCGGCATCACTACATCTAGCAGTAGCGGTTTGGCCTGCGATCCCAACACTGGTCTGGTCGCCTATCCAGCAGGGTAATAACACCTCTCTGCCTAACTTCAGCTTTGCAGAAGAAGTTGAAGCTGCTTTTGGGACTGCATGAAAACGATTACTGGTATGCTAAACACGTTTGATTTTATCTTATCTAAATCACAGATGCGTTGTAGTTATCCTGCATCCAAAGAAGAATAAGCAGAGTCACATTCTCAATACATCCAGGTATGTGTGCATGTCTCAATCCACAGGTCTAATGGTTACTTATGTAATTCTATGGTTGCCACCTTTGCTCTTTTTAAGACCTATTCATTAAAAAGTAACTGCAGCCATCATGGATGAATGCTAGTCCAGCCTCTTTCCCAGGATCCTGTAAACACATGTTTACACTCATGGGTTTTGAAAATAAATAGCTGCCAGCTGTACCAGGTCATAGGGAAGGTTATCTTGGCAGCCATCGTAAGGAATTCACTGCCTATTACTTCTTGTCACACAAAGAGTAATATTAAGATTCTCCCAGGCTTTTTGCATGTGGGGGCTATATTTTGAAATGTCCAAAATGAGTGAGTGCCATGCTATTTTTATTCAGATGCCAGATTACAGCCTTTAATATTAAGGTTTGTGTGTGTGTTACCCAGGAAAACCTTCTCTGCCTTGGCCTTTTCTCAGGATGGAAAATATCTGGTCACCGGTGAGGTAAGCACTTGGAATCATTCCTAAATCTGCAGAAAGGGGGGGGGGGAGAGAGTGAGTGTCTTTTAAAAAAGAGAAGCCCTACATGCATGTTCTTCCTCGAGTTTCTACAGGAGGGGAGACGAGTGTTTCTCAGTGATTGATTGTCTGAGGTCAACATGTACGCACGTCTTCAAACACGAGCCGTGTGGGTGATGGCGACCCGAGTGAGTTACGGGAGGATAAGTGCTCTCCCTCTCTCTCTCTCTCTCTCTCTCTCTCTCTCTCTCTCTCCTCTCTCTCTCTCTCTCTCTCTCTCTCTCTCCTCTCTCTCTCTCTCTCTCTCTCTCTCTCCCTGAACAGCCGCAGGTCGCAGTTGTGGCCCAGGGCGCTAGGCTACCAGTTGTTGTTGTGTTCTGATGTGGTCTGCAGACGTTGCCATGGCAAGGAGGGTTGGTGGAGGGGGAAGTTGTTTGTACCAACGTGCAGCTCTTTAAAACCACACACACACACACACACACGCGCAGTGTGGCCTAATGAGACAGATATATTTGTTGCCATGCTGGTGTTGTATGACAAGCGACATGCATGTTCCCCCTTCTAATCCCTTTACGTAATCTCGTCTCAGAGTACGACAAGTGTAAAGCCTCTTAAATTGAGTTTGTAAACACATGTACTTGTGTGCTCTGCTCATGGGTGGACTGAGCCTGGAATGAGTCTCCGGGATACCCTCCCCCACTCTCCCTCTCTCCTGCCTTGGTCGTCTGCAGAAGTAAACAAAGTGTTGCTTTGCAGCAGGGCTGATGTGCAGAAATAAGCAGGTGATGTGTCAGACTTAACTTCCTGACCTACATACTGGCTGCCAACAGAGTGTTGCCAACAAGGGGACTGTGTTGACTTCAGGATTGTGTTTGTGTGTTTGTGTGTGTGGCCGGCCTCATATGACTCAGTCAAAAACGTCCTGCCCTGACACGTTCCTTAACTGCCCCCCCCCCCCCCCCCCTTATCTCTGTTCTTATTTTGAGAATCCTCTCTCTGTCTCTCTCTTAGAGTGGGCACATGCCGTGTGTGCGCGTGTGGGACGTGGCAGAGCGTGCACAGGTGGCGGAGGTCCAGTGCCACAAGTATGGTGTGGCCTGCGTGGCCTTCTCTGCCAACGGCAGCTACATCGTCTCCGTGGGATACCAGCACGACCAGACCGTCAACGTGTGGGAGTGGAGGGTGAGTGGTGGATATACGTGTCACATGACATTTGCCCAGCCTATCAGGGAGAACTATTGGCGTGGATGAATGGAGTATGTGTAATTGCCAATTTATTTTAATCTGCATGCATCGTTTTGACCTGAGATCTGTTAAAAAAAAAAAAAAAAAGATTTAAAAAAATTGTTCTAACAAAATGAATTGGATGATTAAAAAGCAGGCAAAAAAGAGAGATGGTGTGTAATTGTATAACGAAAAACGATTATGAAAGAATGAGTGGTTAGTTAGCCTGACCTCAATATCCTGCAGGAGTGACTACCTGTATTCTTTGTTCTTATCCTGTGAGTGCTTCTGAAGTCATTGTAATCTTCTGTATTGATCAGTGTCCTAAGAGTGTCTGAGGAGTGTTTACTGAAGTCTCGTAAGGTTGCATAATATCACCTGTGTGTCTTGTCTGTCGTCTGCAGAAGGGAACTGTTATTGCATCAAACAAGGTTTCCAGTAGAGTGCTGTCTGTCTCCTTCTCCGAGGACAACAGCTACTTTGTCACCGCCGGCAACAGACATGTCAAATTCTGGTACCTGGACGCTTCCAAAGAGAGACGGGTACTATGCCAAAATGCGCCTCAATTTCAATTTATTCCAGCCCATGCTATTGGCCTCAGATAATGTCACTCAAGTGCTCTAGACCAAACTCACTCGGTAGGTGTCCTACGCCCACCCCCTAGGTGAACAGCACGGTGCCCCTGATTGGCCGCTCAGGCTTGCTGGGAGAGCAGCGAAACAGCACGTTCTGCGGCCTGACATGCGGCCGCGGCGCCATGGCGGGCAGTGCCTACTGCATCACCCACACAGGCCTGCTGTGCCTGTTCAACAGCAAGAGGCAGCTGGAGGCGTGGGTTGACCTCAAGGTAGGTTGGTTCACCACCACAAAGGTCAGCACCTGCAGGTTTAACCAGAGCAGGTATAGGATTGGCAGGCTTAGCACACCAACAGGTTTAACTTCAGCAGGTTTATCACCAAGCTCTCCTCTGCCACAGAACTTTATTCAGCTTGTTCCAAATGTATCTTTCTGGCTGACAACAGAGCATGTTTTGTTTGTTTGGTTGTTGTTGTTTTTAAAACTGGGATTTAGGGATTAAAAATGATGACATGCTTATTGTTCTTCAATTGTTGTCTGATTGTGACCCAGATCAGGCTGTAATCTAGGTGGGGTGGAAGACTGGTGGAAGATTGTCATCAGGTTTTTTGTTAGTGTTTGTCATAGAATGGTTAAAGATAATATTCTCCAAATGTCGGAGAATATTATCTTTACTCCCACTGTCAGCAACTATTATCTTAACTCCCACTGTCCAGAAATGATTGCTAACTGGGTGTTTACCTCTCTCTCTCACATACACACACACACACACACACACACAGACCTCTTCGGCACGGTGTCTGTCTGTGAGTGAGAACTATGTGTTCTGCGGCTGTGCTGACGGGATGGTGAGAGTGTTCCGCCCTCAAGACCTGCACTTCATCACCACCTTGCACCGCCCACACAGACTCGGAGTGGACATCACACAGGGCGTCCAGCCAGGGTAAGAACACACACTGACGCAGAGTGGACTTTTTCACAGGGCGTTCAGCAAAGATGAGTGAGACTGCGTTTGTGTCCACATGTGGATTCGTACACTGACAATCCAAACACACAAACCCTTTCTGGAAGTGGATGTCACATGAGCCTACAGGCTGCTTCAGCACACAGACATGTGCACTAGCCAAGAGCCAGAACTTGTGATTTGTAAAATGACCTCAGTGAGCAGTGAGTTTATTGGATGACTCATAGCTATTTTGGGCTCTGTGATTCTCTATCTTATTTTGTTTTTATGGAACAATTTAACTGATTGTGTTTTTAAATCTGGCAGTAAGGACGGGTCCTCTTTCTCTTGCACTCAGATGCCCTCAGACTTTGTGTCTAAATAATTTTGTTTAACTTCTTATAGGTTGTTGACAGTTTTCATTTTGCCACCCCCCTCCCCAGGCACTTGTTCACCACAGACCTCAGCGCAGAGTACCCAGACACGCTGGCCTTGACCTATGACCCTGTCGCTCGGCACCTGACCTGTGTGTATAACGACCACAGCGTGTACGTGTGGGACGTGCGTGACATCAGGAACGTGGGGAAGGTGTACTCGGCCCTCTACCACAGCGGCTGCGTGTGGAGTGTGGAGGCGAGTTCTGCTCCAGATCTGGATGGGGAATAGCCTGGAAATCCAGACCCAAATCTAGAAAGATTTAGGGTCTGGCAATGAGTAATGAAAATGGCCCAACTCGAGGGGCGGCACCAAGCATGCATTTGAAAATGTCACTGCACACAAGTGGACCAATGTTTACGGACTGATTCCGAACTCAGCATTTCACAGCGTTGTCGTCATCTGTTTAGCTCACCTCTGGTGATTGGTGCAGCTTGGCTCCAACAGCATGGGTAATGAGCATCATTACTGATTGCCAGAGTGACTCGCTGAGCAAATTCAAATTGTGCTCTTGCAAGAACTCTGGATTTCCAAGGTAGATGAGGAATAGAATTGGGAAAGAATGTTTAGTACCATGTTCCCCTGCCTTGGGATTTATGAAGAAGTTTGGAACTCTCCTATTTGAAAGTGGTAGTGTCATAGTATAATTATTGAAGTTCTGAAATTCCATAATGTCTAACAAAATGGAATTTTGTGTGTGTGTGCACAGACGTACCCTGAGGTGGAAGCCCCACATGCAGCCTGTCTGCCCCCCAGCTCCTTCCTCACCTGCTCGTCTGATAACACCATCCGCCTGTGGCACCTCGACCCCCAGCAGGGTTCCACACAGACCCAGGGCTCGGGCCTGCCCACCAGCCTGCACCGCAACCTCTATAGTCAGGTAAGAGAGGGAGGGAGAGAAATATAAATATCATACACATACACACACACACCCACACACACACCAACCTCTACAACCATGTAAGACACACACACTAACCTGTGCTGCAACCTTCTGAAGCAGCACTAGACTAGCTATATTAGCCACACGTCTACATACACACGTTTTCAGTGTCACCGGTATGTAGGCATGAAATGTACACACACACACACACACACACACACTCTGGCATCCATGTCTCAACACGTTTGATCCATAAAAAGTTAGATGCCCTCCAGCGTGCCTGTGTGTGGAATAGTCAAGGACCCGTCCTGCTTCACTGGGAGAATAAGCGCCCAGCTGTCAGCGAGTTGACGTGATTGATGACGACAGCAGATCTGAGAGTATGGCATGCCTGGGAGTTATTTATCTGCTCTTGTGTGCTTCCTCGTTAGGACATACAGTATATTGCACTTGGCCACTCACACACACACACACACACACATACACACGCTGGTGTAATACGTTCTGTAGGTGGTTTTGGGTCAGGTGTCTGCTAAAATTAGCAAAAATTACATTTTTGATGCAATGTAAATGCATGCAATGCAATTTTGTGTGTGTGTGTGTGGTCAGGACCTGATGAGGATCGTGTATGTGGGGGAGGACACCCAGCATCTGCAGTCGGAGGGGGAGCGGGCTGAAGGGGGCTCTCTGGACGGGAAGTCCGGGATAAGGGTTCTGGGCATCAGTCCAGACGGCCAGCACCTCGCTGCTGGAGACCGTAATGGCAGCCTGCGGTGAGGGGACACACACACACACACACACACACACACACACACACACACTAGGTTGGGTACCAAACACTGTTCCTTTACCAGTACTGACCGAATTAGGTCTGTATTACCGAGCATTGGTTCACGTGAAATCGAACGGTGCCAAATTTCGGTACTTTCATGTGCATCAGGAGCAGAGTGCACCAGCTGAGCTCATGAGTGCAACGTTATGTCTGTCTCAAAAGCGAAAGTTATTATGGCGAACTTAATATGCACCATTTAATCCTGCATATGTTGCACCAGGAGCTGGCATAAATTAATTAATCAGAATAGTATCCCTGGTAAGAACTTAAAATAATAGTGACAGTTGACGCTATGAAATGCACCCATCGTTCTGAATCGCGAGTGAGCTGAATCCATTCAAAACGGTAACATTTCAAAGTGTATGTGGCTGCTGTTGTGACAACAGTTGCTATAGTGAAAGAAAACAAGTTGAACTGAAGATGGAATCCGTTAATTCTGTAGGCTACAGTTTGCTGGTTAGCCTATACATGTAGATAACCTGATAGGCTATGCATAGTGTTTCAAGGTGGGACAATGGTCTGCATTAAAACGAGCTACGAAGTTCAAATTCACGTTGGCATGGAATGTTTTATTGTCAAAGAATAACCAAACGACCAAACTCATTTAAACTAGCCTACTACACACGCCTGTTAGAGACCGACTGAAACTAAGTAACTTAAACAAACATAGAACTGGGAAGCAGGGGATAATAACCTACTCTTAAATTGCATTAAAACGCATACAAAAGGGGATGAATTGCCTTTTTCATGAACATGGCCTTATCACATAACCCTAATGAAGTAATCATTTGTTCTATGTTTGAGTCTGTTTAAATAAATTCACTATCCACTGTTTATATGTTTGTATGTGTTAAAAAAAACCAAACCAAAAAAACAAAACCAAAAAAAAAAAACATTCTCAATGTATGAATTGAGTTTTTTGCAACTTTTACAAACAAGGTGTTACGGATTCAGTAAGGTTAAGGAACCGGAAAAAGTACCGCTGAATACCGACACCGAACCTCAGGCACCGGCACCGGTAACGATATTGGTTAAAATGTGATAGGTACCCAACCCAACACTCACACTCACACTCACACTCAATTATATTACACTAGTATTATTGACACACTTCTGTTCTTTACAGCAACTGTTTTTCCTTAGAAATGTTTTGTGGTGTGGTCATGCAAGCACCCTCTGAAGTTGTGTGAACCTGGTTTCCTCTGCCTGTTCACACACTAGCTGAAGTGTCAGCTTTATCTCTCCCCAGGATCTTTGAGCTGCAGTTTCTAGACGAGATCGCCAAGATTGTGGCCCATGACTCCGAGGTGCTGTGTCTGGAGTTCTCTCCCATGGAAACTGGTATGTGTCCACTGGCCTCTTCAGAGCCCTGTTTTTGTGATGCCACTGACCAATGACGTATTGCCAAATTGTAATCCCCCTGTCATGTGAAGTGGACAGACCTAATAACTACAGCATAACACTAAACAGATTTGCTTTAAATATTTTAAATGTCTTTTTAAATCTTATGTATGTCGGGTTTTCTTACCCTTGTTCTGCTGTTTATTGATAAACCTATTTGATGGGTAAACCTGTGAGTGTGACCTGACCATGCCATGTATAAAGGTTTTAAACAATTTCACTGTTTGTCAGTGAATGAGGTCCGCTTGTACTCATGTGAGTGTGTGTGTGTATCAGGTCTTCGTCTGCTCGCATCGGCCAGTCGTGACCGTCTCATCCACATCTTCAACGTGGAGAACAATTACAACCTGGAGCAGACTGTCTACGACCACTCTGCCTCCATCACTGCCATTAAGTTTTCAGGTAGGTGTGTGTGTGTGTGTGTGTGTGTCCCTCCCTTCTACTTTCCCCTTCATCTCTGTCATATACAAAGGGAGTAAAAGTGGAAGACTGAAAGTGAAAATACATCCATTGTCCAAAACCTCCATATTCCCCTTGAGGCCATGACCTTACTCCTGATTGGTCACAGTGTAGCTGAAAACGGCCCATATTCTTTCACCTCTGTCAGTTCCTGTATGATCTGAGGCTTTAGTAACACAAGACTTCCTTTTACTGTGTGTGTGTGTGTGTGTGTGTGTGTGTGTGTGTGTGTAGGTGACCGTTCAGATGTGAACATGGTGAGCTGTGGGGCTGATAAGAGCATCTATTTTCGCACAGCCGAGCAGGTAGGTGTGTGTGGTGTTGGTGAAAAGAAATGAGCTACCTAGGATTATAGCAGATTAGACGTCCCAGCAGTGGATCAAGTAATTTAAACGTTTAAACAAGAGCTTTAATAAAATGAATGGCGGCAGAAGTCACTGAATAGGCATCGTTATCGCCAATTTACATGAAAGTGTACAGGTTTAGGTATTTTTAGTGAGTGTTGAGCTCCCTCTAGAGTCGTGATGTGTTTATATGTTACTCTGCTATTGTAAATAGCAAACTTCTCGCGACTTATCCCGCCCTGTACACAATGCAAATGCTTTTTTTGTGGAGGTGAAAGTTTTGCCTGTTGTTAATCCATCTCCAAAGAGCTATATCTATTGATAAGGTAATGTTTCATGATTCTCGCGAGGTTTGGCAAGGCGCCACTCTTGGAAGTTGCATGGCTGGTTTTCTCGGTAGGGACTCGCTACGTCTATGCTGTATAGCTATGCTAGGTGAACGATTTGCCTATTACAAGTTCGTTTACCATCAAATTGGTTTCATAAAGGTGAAAACCTTGTATTGTGTCCCTTTAACCAAATACATCCCCTAACCTTAATCATAAATAGTTAACAGAACTGATCAGAGAGTTTGTTGATAATGAGTGTCTAGTCATTGGGCGGACTATCCAGGTGAAGGGTGACCCAAGTTTGGTTGTGTGCTCCTGGCCTGCAGGCAGCAGAGGGCCTGTCCTTTTCCCGGTCGCACTACGTGGCAGAGAAAACCACCCTCTACGACATGGACCTAGACGCCACAGGCGGTCAGGCAGCCATCGCCTGCCAGGACCGCAACGTCAGGTGTGTGTGTGTGTGTGACTCTTACTCTTCAGCTCAAATGATTAGGATTGTGAAGGTGGATGGATTGATTGGTTGTATCTGAAATGTTAAGGTAGACTGTTCGATTGATTGGTTGTATCTGAAATGTTTAGGTAGACCGTTCGATTGATCAAAGTTTTGTCAGACAGCCCACTCGGTGAATGAACATGTTTGTGTTGTATCTGTGTCCTGTGTTCAGAGTATACAACATCAAGAGTGGCAAAATGATGAGGTGCTTCAAGGGCTCCCTTAGTGAAGAAGGCACTCTGCTGAAGGTAAGCTGTGTGTGTTAAGAGTTAGGTGCAGTGTTCCCTCTAAGCTGCGTGCGCGCAAACCAGTCGACGTGGCCGCGCAATAGATTTTTCAGACTGCACAAACAATTTTTTTTCAGGGATTAAAAATCTGAGGCGATATAGGCTAGGTAATAAACATTTAAAATACTGACATGTCTGACAACTAAGCCGGATGTAAGTTAGAATGTTTACATGCAAAGTATCGTTTAGGCTACTCTAGGCAGGCCCTGCTCCAGTTATGTAGTAGGCTACCATGGCGAGCAGATGCTACAGAAAAATGTCTGCCTAACGTTTAAACATGAGTGGCTAGATGAAATACTCCAATCTGACACAAAAGATGGTCCAGGTAGGAAAAAACGTTCAGACATATTTACGAAAGGAGTGGCGTGATCTGCAAATTCTGCTCGGAGGCAAAAGCGAAAGGAGAGTTCGTTTGTGTGGAAAATTTGATCTGAGTGGAAGCTTGATTACCTAAAGCGTTATCTGACACAAAGTCCATGTAGAGGTATTGAAAACATTAAGACTTAGACATGGGAACTCTATCGATCAAATTCTCCCAGAAACTAATGAAGCCCGAGAGAGACTAATTCAGAGAGCACGATCCGACCCTGAACAAATAAAATGATTAATCGACAATGTGATGCTAGCAATTAAATTCCGGTGTGATATTGATCTAAAGTGTGTTGAAACATGATACCGAGTGTGAACGTATGTCTCTCATAGCCCACTCCAAAATCTGGCGCTAGTTAGCCGATGCTACCAACAGCTTTTTCAATGGTGGTGCTTCGGCATCGGGCTAGCCATGCAAATAAATCACTGTTTTACACCATTTACGAGGCTCAATGTATCTCCACACTTCATTGGTAGACTTCCGAGGGACATTGAGAACTTTGAAAAAGCACTGGTAGTTTACTTACAAGACGTTTATACAGACAGTATCTTCACGAAGTTTAGCGGTTGCAGCCATCTTGAATTTAGTCACGATAAGTCGAGCGACGAGTAAGAATGAACAGGTATGATAAGGGATCAGATTCCAAAAATAATTCAGTGGAAATGCATGGATTCCAGTTTCTCCCAGTAGTAACTTTTTCAAAGTTCTCAATGTCTCGTTTTAAATGTCGGGGCCCTCGGAAGTCTACCAATGAAATGTGGAGATACATTGAGCCTCGTAAATGGTGTAAAACAGTGATTTATTTGCATGGCTAGCCCGATGCCGAAGCACCACCATTGAAAAAGCTGTTGGTAGCATCGGCTAACTAGCGCCAGATTTTGGAGTGCAGGGGACAAGCCGAGATGGGCTATGAGACATACGTTCACACTCTGTATCATGTTTCAACACACTTGACACACATGTCAATATCACACCGGAATTCTCCTTTAACACCAACATGTCCATGTTATCAGTTCAAGATACACGATCATATGGCAAGATGCTTGTGCTTTACATTACGTTTCGGAAGCAAACTGATTTCAGTTACAAGACAGTTTTTTTTTTTTCTTGGATCATTCAGCTTTCAGGATGCCCTGCAGAAAACACCCTTAATGCCATTACCAAGTTCTACGCCTTGAATTTCCCCTTGGGGATCAATAAAGTATCCATCCATCTATCTACGCAGACCATGTGCTAAACATTAACAAAATGGTAATGTTTACTTCAGATGGTGCTTAAAGGTTGTATCAGCAAAACTCTCCTAAACATGCATCTTGTCTTATTGGTTGGAACAGTTTATTTTGGCTTTGAGTGGTTGCTGGTAGCAATTGTTTTTGTGTAGGCCTACAGATCTCGGAGCCTAGGCTGCCTACAGAGACATGTTTTTTTTGACGGCCTGCTTATGGTAGGCAGCTAGCGGATTGTTAGGAAAGATTAGATGAATTTTGATAATTTATGTTTGAGCCTTTTTTGTGCTTGAAATCGCTGATACAACCTTTAATGTTAAGCAGACTTAAAGGAGTGGCTGCTTTACTGAAGCGTCAGGTATGTGGCGTCAGGCCACATAGCCAGATAGGCCTATCTCCCTCAGTGAAATACAAAAATTACATGTTTTGTAGCCTAGTTTGTTGCAAACCACTCCAGTTATAAAATTGTTTATATAGGCTACCTTTAGGAAAAATGACACCATGTCAATTTAATAGGCCTATAGTTATTGTTAAGCACTGGCATTAGCCAGTTAGCATTTGTGTAATATACACTGCTCAAAAAAATTAAAGGAACACTTTGAAAAAACATCAGATCTCAATGGGGAAAAAAACTCATGCTGGATATCTATACTGATATGGACTGTATGTAATGTGTACTTGGTAAAGGATGGCACATTATTTTTTGGTAATGAAAATGATCAACCTACAGAGGGCTGAATTCAAAGACCCCCACGAAAATCAATGAAAAAAGTGAAAAATGATGTGACAAGCTAGTCCATTTTGCCTAAATTTCATTGCAGCAACTCAAAATGGTACTCGGTAGTTCGTATGGACCCCACATGCTGGACAATGAGACGGCGGATGGTGTCCTGGGGGTCTGCTCCCAGATGTGGACACAGCCATCATTGAGCTCCTTGACAGTCTGTGGTGCAACCTGCCGGTGTTGGATGGACCAAAACACAATGTCCAAGAGGTGTATTAACTGGGTTTAAGTCAGGGGAGTGTGGGGGACAGTCAATGGTATCAATGCCTTCATCCTCCAGGAACTGCCAGCACACTCTAGCCACATGTGGCCGGCCATTGTTGTGCACCAGGGGGAACACCAGGGGCCTCTGCACCAGTACAGGGTCAGACAATGGGTCTGAAGATTCATCCCGATACCTAAGAGCAGTGAGGGTGCCGTTGTTTTGCCCATAGAGGTCTCTGCGTCCCTCCAAGGATATGCCTCCCCAGACCATTACTGACCCACCACCAAATCGGTCATGCTGAATCATGTTGCAGGCAGCATAACATTCTCCACAACATCTCCAGGCCCTTTCACGTCTGTCACGTGTTCAGGGTGAACCTGCTCTCATCTGTGAAAAGCACAGGGCGCTAATGGCGGACCTGCCAATTTTGTATTCTATGGCAATTGAGCTTCACAGTGCTGAGCAGGGAGCACAGGTCCCTCTAGAGGCCATCGGGCCCTCAGGCCACCCTCGTGAAGTCTGTTTCTGATCGTGTGGTCAGAGATATTCACACCAGCGGCCTGCTGGAGGTCATTCTGTAGGGCTCTGGCAGGGCTCCTACTGTTCCTCCTTGCATAAAGGAGCAGATACTGGCCCTGCTGCTGGGTAAAGGATCTTCTACCACACTGCCCAGCTCTCTTAAAGCAACTCCTTTTGAGACTGCGCTGGAAGACACAGAAGTCCTGGCAATGGAACGTATTTGTGTGCCATTCTGGAGGAGTTGGACTACCTGTGCAACCTTTGTAGGCTCCAGGTACTGGCTTATGCTACCAGTAGTGACACTGACCCTACCCAAATGTGAAACTTGTGAAAAATCATTCAAGAAGGATAAAGATGGAAAAATGATCAGTTGCCACCACCTGTAAAACCATTCCTGTTTTGGGGGTCGTCTCATTGTTGCCCCTCTAGTGCACCTGTTGTTAACTTTGACGCCAAAGCAGGTGAAACTGATTCACAATCCCCTCTGTTACGTAACCTATTATAAGTATTCCCTTATTTATTTTGAGCTGTGTGTGTGTGCGCGCGCGCGCACACACACACACACACACACACACACACACACACACACACACACACACACACTGACCATATAACCGCTCTAAACCTGAAGTTCAACCAAAGATCCTTTAAGTTCAACTAAACTGACCGGTAAAACACCATCATTAAAATGTCCAACCATTATAAAGGATATTGAATAAATATCAACCTTTTTAGACATATTGATGCATTTGCTGTTATCTCTTTGAATTCCCTATGGCTAACGCAGGTTTGTGGTCATTTTCGGCAGGTCGCATGGTTGCGAATTGCTCACAGTGCTGAAATGTGTGCTCAGAAAACAAAATATTTGATCAGTGCTGAAAAAAAAGGAACATTGGTTAGGTGCCTTTTTATATTTGAACTAATATTGCTACCAGTACTTGGTGTGTTCAATAATGGTACACAACCGTACTCTTAATTTTCTTCTTTTTTATTAGTATATTTTTTGGGGCTTTTTATGCCTTTTAATGAGATGACAGGAAGCGAGAGGAAGAGCGAGTCAGGGTAGGATCCGGAAAGGACCACGGGTCGGGAATTGAACTCTGGTCGCCGGCGTACAGTGCAGGTCGCGCCATGGCCGGGGCCTTTTCAGTACTTTACTTTGTCTGAATCTGTAACACTAGCCAGCAGCTCTTGACCAGTGAAATTGGTAGAGCTACCAAGTTCAAAAACAATTTTATATTTGGAAAGACATGCGGCACAACAGACACTGTGCTTCTTTAAAAAGAAAAACAAAACTGGGAAGAGTGCAAGACATAGTGGCCAAACATGTATTGCACCTGTAGTGGTTTAGTCTCTCCCAGATTCCTTCTCCTCCTTTAGCTTACTGAAATTTGGCACTGGCTGATTTAACATGAAGCGAATCCTTGGTGTACTGATTTAATGTGGTCAGTGCAATTAAAAGTACGGAGTTTGGTACCCAGCCTGTGTGTGTGAGTAGTTCTATTTTTTTTCTGTATACTTTGGCTTGTGTACCCTCACTGTTGGTGTGGTCCCACTGATCTCTAGAGCACTGGTGCTGATGGTGTCCATAGAAACCGTATCTCCCTCCCTCCACAGGTCCAGATGGATCCTTCTGGAGTCTACCTGGCCACCAGCTGCTCTGACAAGAACATCAGCATCTTTGACTATGAGTCTGGAGAGTGTGTGGCCAGCCTGTTTGGGCACTCTGGTATGCCCCTCTTCGTGTGTGTGTGTGTGTGTGTGTGTGTGTCCTCCCACACCAACAGGGGCTTTTTCAACACTGTCCAGTCCTGAAGAATCAGTAGAGATGGGCAAGTAAACAAATCATTTCTTTCTTTCTCATTCATTCATTCATTCATTTGTTCTCTCTCAGAAATCGTGACGGGCATGAGGTTCAGCCAGGACTGCAGGTACCTCATCACGGTATCTGGTGACAGGTGAGGGAGACGGCATGACTCAAATTCTTTGGTTTACATTCCCTTCCTCTTCATAATGTAATCCAATACACGTCTGCAATGCACATCAGAATGTAATCAATACATGTTTCCAATACAATACAGGTCTCAATACACTTCAGAATGTAATCCAGTACACTAATCAGTGGTATCACTGGATCAACTGGACATAAACTGTGCGTGATTTGTGTGTATGTGAAAGCCAATGGAAGTCTGACCGTAACATTTGATAAATGTTTTTTTTGTATGTGTGTTTAGCTGTGTGTTTCTGTGGCGCTTGGACTCTCAGATGACCAACTCCATGAGGAAGAGGCTGGCGGAGAAAAGGGAGAGGGCAGGCCTTCGGAACGCCAGTGCTGCCAGTCAACAGCATATGCTCCGGTCAGACACAGACACAGACAGCAATGTGTTTTTCTCCCAGTATCAGTTGATCTGTGGCAGGCCCTTCGTTTAGTCTCCTTGTGTTTGTATATCCAGATTAAGCGCATCCTGCCGGAACACAGTGTTTAGATTGAGCTAAACGAACAGGGCCCCTTGAACTTGAACCCCTATTAGGGTTTTTGTTTTTTTGACCAGTCATTTTGTAGAAGAGTCATGCTTTCCATCTTTTTGTCATCTGGACTTTGCTGATTTTTCTATGTCAGGGGTTTTCAACTGATTGTGAACCAGGGACCACCATTCTGACTAATTACGCAACCCCAGGACCACCACTGAATAAAAATACTGATTCCCACATTGCAACTACACTACTGAATCCATGGTCAGGGACCACCAGCAGTGTCCTCACGGACCACTGGTTGAAAACCCCTGTTCTATGTGATGTCTGTGATTTGGAACTAGTAGAATGTGCTCATACTTGGATAGCTTTCAAGGGGTGGAGGAGAGGGGTAAAACAGACATGCCCAGTGAGTCCATGCTTGAGGCCATCGTTAAGCTGCTTCAACGCAGTACTGCAGAATGCTTAGCACCATTTATAAAAAAAAAAAAAGACTAAAAAAAAGTGTTTACTGCAGATCACCCAACTGATCACCCACCACTGAACAGTTTTGCCAGCAAATGAGCTGAATGGGAGAAAGGGGAATAGTTAGTTTCACAGTCTGCTTAGTTTCCTCCTCTGCAGATTTTCAAGTGGCTGGTTCATGTAAAAAAAAAAAAAGTATTATACCTTATTTTACATTTGTAGTTAGAGCAATTAATAAAATTAATTGATCAATTGTCAATTATTACTTCCAACAATTACGAAAAAACATTATCAATCTATACAGATTATTTTCTTTTTCCAATTCAATTCACTGTTCATTTTTAAAATTTAGAAAATGGATGTTTCCAAAATCATTGATTAATCATGTTAAATAATTGGGATCTCAGTATATCGACCAAAATGGTCACAGTTCATTTTTTGTTGTTGCTATAATCAAGTCCTATTTTGTAGTTTGCTCTTAAAGACTGGGCTTTTTATTCTTGTGTGATATACTGGATGGACGAATACAGGTGGTCAAGAGAGGTGTGTGTATCTGTGTGTGTGTGTGTGTGTGTGTGTGTAGGAGGGAGACCTACATCACTGTGCCAGCAGTGCCGGATATAGCCCAGGAGAAGGGTGAGGAAGAGGATGATACGGCCTTGTGTGAAGAAGAGCCACGCACCCCAGCTAGGGTTGACACAAATCCGGGTGAGTGCAGGGAAAACGCTCTAACGAGACGCCCATCAGGCCACAGATAGGCCTTTTCCACCAGCAGAGAGCCAGCTCTGTTCTGGTACACCTTCCAGATGTTGAATCGTTCGGAGCATTTCGATCAAAGATAAATCAGTTTGGAACCGGAAAGTTGGTTTGGATCTGGAACCAAAAAGTAGTCCGTTCTCCAAGATTAATGGAAATCAGCCCGGAGGGTTTTGCATAATCCTGCTTAGAGATCGACAAATGGCACCTATATAACAACCTTGGTGTGGGTCATTATTTAGCTGCAGTGTTAGTGATTTTTTTTTTTTTTTTTATTGAACTGTTGGCCATCACTGCTTGTGTTCCAGAGGTTGCTGACCCGCTGCTGCTGCAGACCAATGGCAGATTACCCATGTGGGCTCGCAAACTGGTGAGAAAACACTCCTGCAAAAATGGGAAAGTAATCAAACGTGTGAACAAGCTTGAACACTCCTCAACCCTCTATTGTCGCTCGCTCGATCGAGGATTTTGCACATATTAATTGATTGCCATTTTGTCATTCCTTTTGTTGTAGTAAAGTATCATTTAAAATCTCTGCCAACCTCTCCCTCCTCTGCTGTCCCCAAGGCTGCAGTGAGCTCTGCTGGTGCGCCAGGCCCTGCTGCTTCTGCTGGCACCACCGCTGCTGCCGCCGTCGCCCCCTCTGCATTGGGCCCCTACCAGCCACGGGGCCGCTGGGCCGAGCAGTCGGACCCCCAGGCCATCCGCTCTCTCCTGGAGACGCGCAGCCTGCAGCTGGCCCTCACGCCCAGCCCCCAGAGAGCCGACGGGGGAGGAGACGCCGAGGAGGAGGCCGACGACTCCCACTTCCACCCCCAGAGCCTGGACAGCCTCATGGACGAGGAGGAGGAGGAGGAAGAGGAGGAGCCAGAGGAGGAGGACGAGAATGAGAAGGTGGGTTAGAGTGCTGATGTGGCTGTGTGTGTTTGTTGCATGATGAAATATGAGTTTTTGAGGGTCTGTGATTGGATGTGTCTCTGTGTACATGACTGTGTGTTCGTGTTCGTGTGAGACTTTGTAGTAAGATGCATTCAAAGATTTTTCAGACCTGTTGAAGTTGTCCACATTTTATGCTTATGCTTCAGACTAGGGCTGTACGATATATCGTTTTAGCATCCGTCATTGCGATGTGTGCATGTTCAGTGGTCACATTGATGACTTAAATTCAAATTGCAAGTCATCATGCTACAGCTTTTGCAGCTGAAGAAAAATTAATCAAATGAATCGTTTGTCATTTTCCATGACGACGATAGAATTAACGAACCATACTCTGGAAGACCACTGTATTCTTGCCAACAGTTAATAGGTTAGGTTAGGTAGGATAGGTTAATCAGACCTATCGCAATATATGTTTTTTTTTTCCAATACTGTGCAGCCCTACTTCAGACTTCTCTTTTTATATAAAAAAAAAAAAAAACACTGAACTCCTTTGGAGTGTGTTGCATCCATTATAAGGTGATACTGAGAACTTGAATGGGTCTGAACATTTGTAAGGGGTCTAACAACTTTCCAAATGGACTCTATTTTACGTTTTGATGTTTTGGTCTATTGGTCATCACTCCTTTCCTTCCTTCCTTTTTTATTAGGGGGAAAAAAGCATCTTCCTGTGACTCCTTACTGAGTCTACCTCTGAGCGTTATTATGTTCCGTGTGTCCACCGTTAGTCACTTCCCTCGCCCTCCCGACTCCCACCAGGACTCACTGACCGCTGCTGTTTCAGCTTCATTTAACCCTTAAAGGTGTAGGTTTTTGAACGTTCTAAGTTCCGCAACAATTGAAGGTTCTAAAATTCTATGTTGAATTCAATGAACCCAGATATTCTTTAGAACGTTCATTTCCCAACATTCCCGTCACACCGGTGTGATGGTACTCCTTTAAGGGTTAAACCCCCCACACTTGGTCCCATGAGTCTGATTTGGGTGACTCACTTTATACACACACAGCACAACTTCACTCACGAGCGCTCTCTCTCAGTCACATGCTGCACAGGGTGTGTGTGTCAGAGGGATGATCTCAGAATCTGAATGGTATAAACTTAAAGGGGAACTGGCACTGAATTTTGGCAAAGGAGGAGGGGGGCAGCAGGATGGGATGTCCCTGCCACTGCAGTGCAAGAAGTCTGGATAGGAAGGCTGAACAAGAGTTAAAGTGTGTGTGTGTGTGTGTGAGGGAGGGGTGTGTGTGTATGTGTGGCTGGCTCGTGTGTGTGTGTGTGTGTGTGTGTGTGTGTGTGAGAGGAGAAACTGAGAGGATGGATGAAGGGCAAAGCCCCCTCTCTTTCTCTTTCTCTCTGTCTCCCTCTGTCTTTGGGCTCCACTGCAGCAAAGCGGCGGCGAGTCAGCACCTCTATCCCTGCCAGCCAGTCTGGCGCCTGCGGCCACAGGTGAACGTGGTGCATCTTTACGCTTGTAGCCACGGAAACAAGATCTGCCGCACTGTCTGTCTGTCTCGGTATCCTGGGACTGGATACTACAGGTTACCAGAGAGGTGGGGGGAAACTACATTTTCACACGTGTGTGTGTGTGTGTGTGTGTGTTGGTGTTGGTGTTGGTGTTGGTGCAGAGCTCAAGCGGTCACTTTCAGGCGGGTTTTCCGAGACCTGGCTACCTGCCACTGCCGGCTGCGGGGGATCTGTTTGGCCCTGGACGCGACTCTCTGGACAGGAACGACTACATCCTGTACCCGGCCAACAGCACAGCGCTGTCAACAGGGGGAGACGGGTAAGATGGGCAGTCTCTCTCTCTCTCTCTCTCTCTCTCTCGCACTCACTCACTCACTCACTCACTCTTTGTACGCACATGCGCATATGTACTTGCATACACACTCATTCACTTTCATTCTCTCTCTCTCATTCATTCATTGTCATTGTCTCTCTCTCTCTTTCTCTCCCTCATTCTCAGAGGCAGACATCCTGGGTTCAGAAAGTAAAAGTCCTGCCAAGTATTTGATCCAACCATTTAATAAACCAGCTCATCCTAATTAGCAGCCAGGTAGATCAGATAATTAGTGATATCACCTGTGTTAAGTGCACAAGTAGAAAGAATATATGGCAGGACTTTTACTTTCTGGAACTGGAATGTCCAACTCTGCTCATTCTCGCTCTCTCATAACCACCTGCACCACGTCAGCGTGTTGTCCACTGCTGCATGGACACGCTGTCAGCACACACACAGTTATGGTGTAATCAATATGCAATCAGACTGAGTGTCTGTGTACTGCAGCATGCGTTTCCTAGTGTCTCAAGCACCAGTATTTGTAAAGGAGGGAAACCATGAATTGTATACTGTGCCTCATTGTATGTGACCCATATGCAGTAGACTATAACGTGTGTGTGTGTGTCTCTTTCCTCAGGGACTTTGACGTGAAAGCTTTATGTGAGGTGGGAGAGGAGCTTAGTCCAGACAGTGCCTGTTGCGTGGGCTCAACGGAGAGCCGGGGGTCCAATCAGGAGCCAGCGATGGATCGTGAGTCCTCCTCACCCAACAATGTCTCACCTTTAGCGCCATCTACACCTAAAGAGCTTAGGTTAAAGTGAATGTAGTCCTAAGACGTTAGTTTGTTCAATTTTGTAATGCTCAAGAGACATGTGGTGACCACCACAAACTGTCTTGATCAACCTTCAGATTTGGTAATTGTCAACAACTTGGGTAGAAGTAGCATCACTTTCTGCAGTGACCTGTCCACCTATGTGTCTAAACAGTTTTTTTTTTTTTTTTTTTTTTTAATTCTCTGCTTATGTCTCTGTTCTCTTAATCATTCCCAATATCTTCTCTCCTCTACATCTTCCTCCTCCTCTTCTTCCTCCTCTTCCTCTTCCTCATCCACAGCAGACACAGACTCCCTGAGCCAGGTGAGCTCCACGGGCAGCTCTGGCGTGGAGGAAGAGGAGGAGGAAGAGCCAGAGACACTCTTGCGCCAGCATTTTGACACACTGGCCAACAGCCTGTCCAGCGATGGTGAGCTTACACCACTGCCGCCTCCTCCCGAGACCTCCTAATCTCTATTCACTTTGCGCATAGTGGATTGTCACCACCCTCAAGGTAATGGTAGAAGGAACAGTCCTCAGGGCAACCAAGGTCTATGAAATGGAATGGGATATCGGTCTATTCCAGACATGGAAAGTCGGCCAAGTCATGGAATTTGGTTGTAGCAAAGTATTATTTGGAATGAATACCAACAAAATTTTGAATGTTAACATGCTTCTCGTAATACTGTAGCTGGTTTTTGAATGCTCGGTCCGTTAAAGGTCATTGGGAAAGTCAGGGGATTTCGCTTGGTGAGGGAACCCTGAGCACTCAGTGTTTCCCACAGAATTAAATTCCATTTGTGGTGGTTGGTTTGCAGAATTAACTTGAATATAACAGTTTTTAACAAATTAGCACAGCGTGGTTATGATGCTAACCAGATTTAAAGGTGCCATGTGTAATGTCTGCCAAAAAATCAATTCATACTCCACATTCCATAAAAGATGGGGGCAGTATACCTCCAGAAAGTGAGTTGGTCTACCCTAGAGTAACAACCGAGACACGTGTTTTGCAGTTTGGCTGGTGGTTATGTTGCCCGCATACCGCCTCCCATGGCCGAAACTGGTATTATGACACCTGTCGGGCTGTGGCTAGTAATTCAGCATGCTAATTCAGGTTGATATCTCTGCAGCACTATGCCTTGTCATTTTTTAAATGACATCATCGCCCTAATTTCTTCTCATTCTTTTGATGTGTGTAGCTCATTTTTTGGATATTTATACCTCAATTCTTACACATGGCGCCTTTTAAGCACAATTTAGTACAACCTGGAAAAGTTGTGTGGTGGTCAATGTTGATATTGTGGTGCGCTGCCACAAATAAGTCAATGTATGGGAAACACTGGCCCTAGTACACAGTGCATTTTCATCAACGTTCAGAAATCATCATGAACACAGAAGTAGACACATGTACACAAGCATTCGCAATGAAAGCCTCTAGCTGTGATGCGTCAATGTGTTCGTTATACTGGGTGATATTCTTCAGGGTGTATATGACGGCGTTTGTGTCCATCAGTATCCCTGCTTACTCATTTATCAGTCAGCTGAGGTCAGTGAGTCAAATACGCCTTTATGAATATACCCTTCTGCAAACTTGGTATGGGTGATGGTTGGCATCTCTGTTGACTTTGTGCCTCAATGTGTGTGTGTGTCTGTCTGTGTGCCCCTAAAGCTGAGAAGTTTGACACAGACCCTCGCAGTCTGCAGCCGGCGTCTGACAGCAACTTCCTCAACCCGCGTCTGAGCATCTCCACACGTTTCCTGTCTCGCTTCCAGAACCGCCTGCGGTCAGTCTGACACACACACACACACACACCCACCCACCCCGCAGCTGCACATGTTCATCTTTAGCATTAGAAATGGATTCCCTACGCTACAATGGATGGCACAAATTTCTGTCAGAATTTTACTGTAGTCCACGTCTCATATGTCCATAAATATGAAGGCTGAAAGAAGTTTTTATCACCAAACTTAACCTTGATGACCCAGACACAGACCGCTCTTTGACCATGTGAAATAAGCACCATATCTTTGGTGAAATAAGCACCATATCTAACATCAGAATTGATTGTGTAACTTTTCCGCTTGCACACAAACCCTCACTGACCATGTTCGCCCGTCTTCTCTCTGCCCCTTCTCAGAGGCGTAGGCTGTGGTGCGTCTGCCCCCCGGCCTGCTGCACTGCCCCCCAGCATCGCAGAGGAGGCCTCTCCTGGAAGCAGCCCCACTGCCCCCCGGCCTGCTGCACTGCCCCCCAGCATCGCAGAGGAGGCCTCTCCTGGAAGCAGCCCCACTGCCCCCCGGCCTGCTGCACTGCCCCCCAGCATCGCAGAGGAGGCCTCTCCTGGAAGCAGCCCCACTGCCCCATCTGCCCCCCAGGTAAGAGCAGCTCACTTGGACCCTGGTCACTGATTTACTTGCCACTAGGTGGTGCTGTGCTAGAGACTGTGTGTGTGTGTGTGTGTGTGTGTGTGTGTGTGTGGTTTTCAATGTGGAGGCATTCATTGGCCTTCAGCAGGGATTAGGGTGCTAAGGGGCTGTCAATAAAGGCCATTTTAACACATTTGGACTGGGACAAACAATGTACAATGCAAATTTCCTCTTAAGATTTTACAACTACAGGCAAAAATGGTTCATTTAAATGGCATCTTATGCCAGGTTGCATGCAAGTTAAAGTTTGTCTTTGTTGGCTGTGCTCAGGTCTCTATGAAGATTCAGCAGGCTGGTGAGAGTGCTGTTGAGCCTCCCACGCTGGCTGAGGAGGGCAAGAGCCGAGGTGAGTCATGGCTTCATTTGTCTGTCTGTCTCTGTGTCTATCTGTCTGTCTCTCTCTCTGTCTGTGTCTCTCGGTCTGTCTCTGTCTCTGTTACTTGTGATCACTACCCATAGTAACCTTCTTGTCTGAGGTGAAGTAGGCTTGGTCTGACTCACTTCAGGCAACAGTTGGCTTTTGTGGGCGGTGTTGTTTTTCTTTTCAAGTCAGAGAGAACATACACCTCACCTTGAACGGTACGTCAAAATAGAAGGTCTCGGTATGTGTCTGTGACTGTATTTCTCAGGATGTGGTTGTCGTCATCAAGGTGGTAAGAATATGGTTAGCCTGTTACTCTGAGACTCAGAACTTCCTGGGTATAGTTACAGCTGACAGAGGCACTGCTCCTACTGTATAGCAACAACAACTAAACTCTGAAGTCTCACTGGTTGACTTAAAGATTTCATGTTGAGGTCCGACACCGTTAAGGTTGTTGTCTTTGGTCGATATTTAGTGTTGTCATTGACCCCCCCCCCCTTTAGACTTAAATGTTTTAAAATGTGTCTTGGGAAATTGGATCACAAATGGACCAAGCACCAAATTCAAATGTAAACGACCACCAAGACCTGTTATTACTCCCAGATTGTCATCTCCCCCAGCTCAATATGCTGGACTTGGCCAAAACGTGTATGTTTGGATAATCAGGACTGCTGCTTATGAGTCTAATCGAGTGCAGTATACCTTTAATTCCCCTGACTTTAATCGGGTTTCCCTGGAGTAGGCATTAACTGCATATCTAGGGTTGGGGAGCGGTTGAGAACCGCTGCCGCTGCTGGATGGGTCTCGGTTCCTGTTTCTTCGCTGGCTTAGTTGTGTGTTAACACTGGTTTTAACTGTTTGAAATTGAATGCCGCTGGCTGTGAAGCTGAAGCTGTGAAGTTGGTGACGTCTCGGCCCCCGGTGCCCAGGAAGCAGCACTCGGCACCCAACCTACGGCGCCCGCGGCCTCTGCAGAGTCGCCACAGCATAGCTGGCATTGGGTGGACTAGCACCCTGGGAGGTGTGTGTGTGTGTGTTTGTGTTTGTGCGCACAGGCAACTGGGGTTTTGATGGTGCTGCACAATATGATCAAATCAGGGGACACTGGTTTTGTCTTTCTTTCTTTCTTTCTTTCTTTCTTTCTTTCTTTCTTTCTTTCTTTCTTTCATGCACCTTTGTGTTGAGTTTTTATGTGATTGGTTTGCACCCTGTTCATAATTTCCCATTCACAGTTCCTCTTAGGGTGAGGGTTAAGTGGCTGGTCTATTGTGTCTATTTACCAGTGGGGTCCGGGGAAGTGTTGTGGGTGCCATCCACCATGCAGATCGACCAATCAGGCATGAGCAGTGACAACCAATCATCCAATCTGATAGGGCACAGTCACGTCTACTATCTTCTCCTTTCTTCTCCGAGTTGTTTGCAAAACATGTCTTTTCTACCCCTGCAGAGGTAACAGACAAGGCCCTGTTCTCCCAGTCCAACATTGAGAATGTGGCCACCACGCTGGGGCAGAACCCAGGCAGCGGCCCGTCTCCCAAACCCAGCCACCCGGCGCCGGAGAAGGACGCGGGACTACGCTCCTCTCAGAGCTACATGAGCACCACCACCAGCTTCCGTGCCAAGGTGTCCCGCTCTGGCAATCCGGCAGAGGCCCCCGGCAGGACCCCCCTAACGGAGGAGCCCATCCCGCCAGCCAAAGCCTCGGGCCCCAGGGCTCCCTCCTTCCAGGACCTGAGTGTGGAGCACGGGGACTTTAAGGAGAACCTGCCCCCTACCTCTCTTCCTCCTCCTCTTGCATCCTCTTTGACCATCGCTGCCTTCACCTCTGAGACCGGGTCAGCCAGCCTCCCCTCCACGCCGATGGCCTCCACCGGAACATCGTCCTCTTTGGGCCAGTTGCCTGGCAACCACAGCGCCCGGGCAGCACTCCGGTTGGACCTGTCGGGCTCCGACTGCTGCCCCTCCCTGGGCCGCCCGTCTCCCGCCGCTTCCATGAAGAGCCGGCGGCGGATGGCTCCGGAGGGCGCGCCGCGGCAGTCTGCGCTGGTCACGCCGACCGAGATGCGGTCACTGGGACAGGAGGGCAGGAAGCGCATCAGCAACATCGAGGATGGCATGACCCCCCGTGGTGCCCTCGGCTCCAGAGCCTCCACCACTCTCCCCTCTGCCACCTGTCGCTCCCCAGAGCCCTCTCAGGCCAGAGCTGCCGAGAGGCACCCAAGACCAGACCCCCAGGCCCAGCTGCAGCAGCAGGCCATCTCCCGGCCCTCCGGTCCAGCAGCATCTCCCACTGTGGATAACCTGTCTTTCCAGGACTGCCCAGCATTGTGCTCCAGTCCAGTGGACTCCGGTGAGGGGGATAGTTGGGGGAATAAGCAAATTATCTTTGAGTTGCATTGCATTGTAAGCTGAAGACTATTAATCTGGTGGCTCCGTCTTCTTCCCCCTCTTGTGCTTCTAGCTGATTCAGTGGAGTCTGTGAACTTGCAGACGTGCAACCAGATAGTGAACGAGCTGAGACACACCATGAAGAGAGCTGTGAGTCTGTACAGCAAGGTGAGCACCAGCACAAGGCTTTCATCCTCACCTCTCAGTGCCCAGTCAACTCATGCATGTGAAATGCACTGTGTGGTGTTAACTTGAGTGTCAGAACTAGGGGGGAGGGGAGGGGGGGGAGCAGTTGACTTATACATTCTGATTAACCTTTACAGATGTAGAAACTATATCTGAGGAAAGGTTTCCTTCCAGAGGTGCAAATTCTCCTCAGGGTGTTTAGTTCTCAATATTGATCAATCAGGAAACTAGAAACCAAGAAATTGGACTCTGCATGTGGTTTATTTTGTACCCCAACTTTAAAGGGAACGTTGCACTTCAACAATGATGGACATTGACAAGAAATATTAACATTACTTATGTAAAACTGCTGTAGGTAAACTTTTAAGTGGAGCGATAAATCTAACTTTTGATGAATAACGCTGTCTGTGTATGTTTGTGTAAAGATGTACGTTTTGTAAATGTGTTCACATTTCTACTGCAACACAGTAATTAATTTCCCTCTGCTCTGGGATAAATGAAGTAAATATCTATATCTTCCTATGCCCCCCACCTCCACAGCTCTGTTCCCACAACGAGCTTCCTGACCAGCAGGCCCAGATGCTGTCTGTTCTCCAGGACGCCTTTGCTGGGGTGCGGCGCGAGCTGGACTCGGTCTTCACCCCCTCGTCTCCTCCTCTACCTCCGCTCCCGGAGGACTCCCCCGGTCGCCAGCTGAGGGACCAGCGTGCCGTGGCTCTGCTCGAGCGCTACTCCGAGCTGCTGCTCCAGATGGCCGAGAAGAAAATGGACGCCAACTGAACTCCTATACTACCTGTCCCAGTTTCACATATTCCCTCCCATTACCGTCTGACATAATTGAGCTTCAAACCGCACTCGCCTTTCGCATTTTCATTGTGTTGGAGAGTATAGGAGGCGAACACATCTGGGACTTCTTTTTTACTGTGAACACTTTACAGCCACCAGCCACCTTTTACTATTTGTTTTATGTACCTTTTTAAAAACACATTGTTGACTGAACGTGAAGATTTGTGTAATTTTTGTATGTCCATTTGTGGCCAAGGTAAAAAAAAGGTACTCTTTATACACCAAATTTTACAATTTTAGCATAATGGTCCTGCCATATTTCACCTTTTTTATAGTTGATTTTTACACTTAAGGAATGCAAGTTTGAATCAGCTGATGCAACATACATCAATCACAGGAAAGCCAAAGTCCTTTTTATGTTAAATAAGTGTAGCTGAAGCGGAGAGGATTTGTTTTCCAATCAATGCTGGTCAGCATGTTTTGTCCCATCATATGTACTGTTTCTACTTTCGATCAAATGGTTAGTTACCCAAAGTTTGTTAGGACCTTAGAAAGGCCTTGTTTTTCCTTGCATTTCTCCCAATCGTCTGGTATATTTAATAGACATCATATCAAAGTACCTTAGGTACCAAAGTACCGCGATTTGGTCACAGGGCATGCTGATGCACAGAAATTGCGAAATTTTGACTTTAACTCTGGACTTTAAGTGTTTTGTTTTCTTTGTTAAAACTATAGTATTATGTCACATGCCAATGTTCATTTTCGCCTGTAAAATTAATGGTGGATGTGCAATCCTCTGATATATTTGTTTGTCACCTTTTGTTTGTTTTCATCTGTAAAAATGCTATGTAAATATGTTCTGTAATATTTAGACCCTTCTTTCATTACATTTTAAAATGTGTTTTAATCTGATAATAAATTTTCATACCTTTCTAAAGAAAATTGTACCTTTCCAGGAAGTGCTGTCTGACAGATCTGGGTCGCTTCTTAAATACATTTGACCTTTGGAAACTTCTTTAAGTATACGTTTCAAGGTTCTTGTTAAGGTCAAGTTTAACTTTGTCTTTTTTGAAGGTCTTGACAGGGAGCTGCGACGGAGTATTAGGGCCACGATATTAAATTGAAATATGTCGATTTTTAATCTACATTTCGTCTTTATTCTGGACATTCAAAACTAGTTGGGATAGTTGTTGCTAAACCCGATTCTGAAGTACAATTTCACCAAATCATCTAGGCTACACAAGGCTTTTTGTTGAGTCATCGGCCAACTGATTGAGTCAGACTGTCCGGATTCGGTGGCAGCTACCTTGGAGCGGTCGTGCTCGCCAAACTAGTTTTGATGGACATGTCAAGATTAATAAACTATGTATGTCAACTGTCAATTCTCGATATTTCTAGTTTAATGTCATGGCAAAAATATTTTTCCTTCATGTGTTCCTCCTCCGGGAGCTCTTCACGTTACATATTACAAATCTACACGGTTTCGTTTCTCCAGAGTTGAACAGGTGCTTGAGAGCACCCCGTCGATTGTAACTGTGGAATATCTTAAATTAGAAAAATAAGCCTCCAGAAGACCATCACATTTTAAATATGACTATTTTTCCCCAGCCAAATTGCCCTGCTTGACCATCTGTCCCTATTTTTGGCTATATCAAACTAGCCTAGCACCCAAGTGAAATTTCCGATTTCATACTGCGGAAAAAGAATCTGACTAGTCTTCACATGTGTTTTCAATGCTAATGACGACACACGTTGGAGACTAGTATGATTGGCTGAAGAAGTTGTTACCGATGGAAAGTTGCGGCTGATTGGCTGACCAAGTTGTTGTCCTCGAGTCCGACTTCGAAGATTGTGGACAGTGCGTGCAAGGAGAGAAAAATGGCTAAAATCTAAAGGTGTCTCAAGTGACAGATTGTGGAAATGCACAGCAATGACTTTTGACGAACACAGGGGAGTTGCCCGTCATGGCGGCGCTGGAATGCCATCGGGATTCGCCCTCAGTCACGCTTGGGAGGATACATTTCACAGCTGAGCCCATGGAGACGTGGAAACGTCATATCATCAACCAACTTAAACATCGAGACAAGGCACAGAAGAAAAACTTTCAGGATGTCATACGGTCGTGTATGTCTGTTTACACTTGCGTAATGCTTTTTGGCGTCTCAATATTTCTTTGATTGGCAAACGGGAGCCTGTTTTGACTGAATTGATGAGCTTGTTTTGAATTAATGTCGCTCTTCCAGGAAATAGAATCACAGCAGTATAAATACCGCCCCAGTCATTGCTATAAAAGTGTTTTGCTACCTTATAGAGAAACATGTTCATGCTAAATCTAACCATTTTTAGTCTGAGTTTCTTCACGAAAGTCATAAGTAGTTCCTCTTGCAGTATTTGCCATTCTAACCTTGTAATGATGTCTTTAAATAGGCATGATTATGACTAAGTTTTCAAAGCAGGCTGTCTTGCACCATTGGCCATGCTCATTAGACATGCCATGTGTTGCGCTGTGTTTCAAAGCTCTCAAAGCATTAGCTTACTGTGGAATTCCTCCAGGTACAAACACTCATGTGTAAATGAGACTCCTCATTAACACGTGTGTGTCTGTGAAACATTGACTGATTTGTGGCTGTAGTTGTTTTCCAACTGTATTGCCGTTTTGGCTGTTTGGGAATTTCAGCGAATTGCTTTGTGCCCTTGTACAGATATCAATCTTCTGGAGCGGACCAAACAGAGAGCTCTCATCCTTGGCTCTCTGGCAAGGTAGCGTTCAACCAATCACCTCATCTCTTCAAACAGTAGACTACTGTAATTATTAGCATTTAAGCTACAGATAGTCACATTGAGCAAAACTATGCACCACATTAAACTGTGAGATTAGGCTACTCGTGTTGAAAGTGACAAGCTTTGCTTTTCTGTGCACTTTGCAGGCCTCTCCCCGTAACCTACACTCAAGACTACCAGTCCCCAACAGGGACTGGTCAAACCTCCCATCACGAAAACCTGGTTAAGGATCTGGAGAAGACCACAGGGGAGGTGTGTGTGTGTGTGTGTGTGTTTGTGCGTGTACGTGTGTGTGGGTGGACTGTATCAGGTTCTCCACGCAGTCAGCTCAATATTACCACAGATAGACCGAATGATAAAGTGTGTATCACTTTTAGTTTCACTTTTGGGAGATATTGCTGCTGGGCCCTATATAAGAACTTAGAGGCCTGAGTCATCCAAATGACCAGCCAGGGATTTTAAATCAAATGTCATGTCAGTGCTGTTCCGCAAAGCATGGGTAAACAAGGGGCATTAGCGTGCAAGACCAGCAGGCTTGCATTGGGGACTTTAACGTGCCATGACTTCCTCTGTGAGTGTGTGGTACCTGTGGTTGATGATGCTGTGGTGGATTTTCCAGAACAGAAGTGTCATTTGGCTTTAACTTCAAATACTGTTTATCCCCAGGGACAAGATATACTCTTTTCTGAGTGGCTGACAAGGTGCCTATTAATTCTGTATATCAGAACACCTGTGAAGTAGCTCTGGCGTATCTTGACTTTGTGTCGTAGAATTCTTTGCCTCCACCTCTTTCATTAATTCTGTATATCGTGACACCGAAACCGTGACAGCAAAGACAGCATACTTGTGGCATGATGCATGCTTGTTCAGACTTGCACTCTTTATTGGGCATATCTGATCCGATCTGAGTGTCCATTTAGCATAAAATAGTGCCAGCCAGATTTCAACATAAATGTCATCTTGATTGGTCATGCATAGGTTTCCCACCACATCTCCACTAAATAGACAATACAGTATATATTATCTGTATGTAATGACTGGCTACATCATTGTTTTTTGTCTCAAATTACCTGGGGGAATGGTTGTCAACTTTCCTTCAACAAAGAGCACATTGTCAAGCACTTAAAGAATGTTCTGGAATGTATACTTATCTTGGTTTGCTCGGTCAGGACTGGATTGTCTATCCAAAGCCTAACTGCTTTTCGATTAGCCTGGGTGGTGCTCACACACCCGTGCCTCAGGTCATTTGCAAACTGTCATATTTCGAAAGAAAATGCAAGCGGTACTCTCGATCACCCCCAGTTTGAGCTAGATTTGACCCACAGTGTGTGTTTGGGAGGCTTTCCCAAGCCTTGCACAGCATCACTTTAGAGGAATTTTACTACACTTTAATTAATCAGTGCTGAAACTCTTGTAGCACTTGTGCCTGCTCTGTTTTTATATGTTTTATTTATTTCTATTTGTTTATTTGTATGCTTGTTTTTGTTTGCTCTTGTCGTTGGCCAGCTGGCATACCAGGTGCTGCAGCTTCAGCAGAAGATAACAATCAAAGATGCCATACTCGAAGAGCAGCATGCCAGGTAGGACATGCAATCCCTTGAGCTCAGAGACAGGAACTTCTGGCATGCCATCTGAAGGCCGGGGGAGGGGGGGGGGGGCTCTCTCTCCTCAAAATGGAAAGGGGTAGTTTTCCTTTTTCATTGCAGTGTTACAGGATTGCCTACCCAGGGCATTGTTTAAATACTTAAGCCAAACTCTATATGCGACTCTTTCACCTTCGATAGTTACATATGTAGCTGTTCCACACTGGCCTCTCTGGTCTCTGTTTTTACTTTCATCCAGGATGTGTGAGGTGCAGAACCGTCTGGCTCAGGTGGAGTCGGACCAGGGGGAGTTGCGAGCCAACGTGACCCAAATCAGGGAGCGGAACCGGGCCCTGAAGCGGGAGTATGATGCCCTGCTGGAGAAGCGGAGCGACAGAGAGAAGGCTTACCGGCAGGCCAGGGAGCAGGGACAGGAGATGGTGGAGGACATGATCAAGAACAAGCAGATGGCCGCCATGAAGATGAACAACCGCAACGAGAGGAGAGTCAGGTACAGTACAAGCGCCTCTGTTCGTTAGATTTTTATTTATTTTTTTGGTTACATTTTTTTGGGGGGGTTTAGCCTTTGTTAGACGGGACCATGAAACAGGAAACAAGTCGGGAGTGGGTTCAAGAAGTGACCTCAGGTCCAGTGTTGCCAGATTGGGCGGGGATTTGGAGTTAGTCGGGCGGGGGAAAATGAGCCTTAGGCGGACAGAAAATTTTTTTAGTTAAATGGTTTTTCTATGACAAAATCATTGTTGGGGCGGTTTTTAGCTGAAGAGGGTGGGTTTTCGAACGTGATTGGGTGGAAATGACTCAAACCAATCTGGCAACACTGTTCAGGTGGGATTTGAACCTGCGGGTCCCATGGGCACCTTGCCTGTTTCTGGAACGAGATGCTGATGCTAACGCTACTCTAGAGCTCACCCTAGTTGTACTATCTTCGCCTGTTTTGTGGCCTGTGAGGTTTGTGTATGTGTATGTGTAACCTGCGTTGTGTTAACTGTACAGTTTGGCCTGTACCGTGCTGACCTGGTCTCCCTCGAACCCATAAACAAGGAGGAGCAAGGAGGCTAAACCCCATTGCTGCTAGCGTTAGTTCAAAGGTGTCAGGGAGGTTCACTCACTGCACTGCTAATGAATCCACCAATTGCTATGACATATACTTTTTGTTGTGTGTGTGCATATGAGTGACTCAGCACTTTGTGCATTATTTACACTATCTACAGTATGCTCTATATAGAAATCTTGTGTGTGGTATTGTCATTTCATAAACCTCCTCTGTTATATGGGTCGTTCCACGTCAATTCAACCAGGGCCCACGCACTTAGGTCTCAAAAAATTCTGAAAAAATGACCAGGTGTACCTATGTTACCCAGGAGACACACTGTAAAATTACTTTTATGTAAGATCAATACTTTCCAAGATACAGCAAGTTTTACGGGGGGAGGGGGGTGTCGATTTTGTTCGGCCTTTTTTTTTTTTTTTGTCAAAGTTCACAAGCCCATAGCGCAAGAACTAAACCATGTAGGAGGCTCAAATTTTGCATGCTGGTACATAAATAGGGATATGTAACAAAATCGTCACGTTTGGTCTGGATGATCCTGCATGGTCATAGCTGTCCCTCAAAGTTTTTGTCTGGGCTCTCTTTAGGCCTTCAGAAGACATTTGTGGCCCCAGCTGTGGTGCAACTGGCTGGGGCACCTGCACCGTACGCCGGCGACCCGGGTTCGATTCCCGCCCTGTGGTCCTTTCTGGATCCCACCCCGACTCTCTCTCCCACTCACTTCCTGTCATTCTCCACTGTCCTATCAAATTAAAGGCATAAAAAGCTCAAAAAAATATATATAAAAAAAAAAGACATATTTGTAGTCAACATAGGCTCTTGATTTATTTCCCTTACTGAGATTACTTTATTCTTCATGATCCCTTCTTTTTTAAAAACACCATTTTGACTTGTCTTATGCAAATCTTTCCTTTTTATTTTCCACCCTGAACATGGGCAAAATGTACCCTGGAAATCCAGAGTTCTCACGAGAGCACAATGGAATTGTCTCTGCGATTTGAGCAATTGGCAATGAGCAATAATGCAGGTTACTTTTCCCCTTGAATCCCGGGGAACCAGCTAAATTGATGAACAGTGCTGCAACGTTGGAGGACAGTAAACATTGGTCGTAGTGTTATCCGATTGTGTCAAAGTCCGAAATCATTCAGAGTAAACATGTTTAGTGTTATCCAATTGTGTGCAGTGAGATTTTTAAATGCATGCTTGTTACCGCCCCTCGAGTTGGGCCATTACATTGTTCGTGGCCAGACCCTTAATCTTTCTAGATTACCAGGGTCTGGATTTTCCAGGCTAGGCAAAATGCACCATTGAGGTCAATATGTTTTATATAGAGTTACCACAGTGCCACCTGTGGTTGTTTAGAGCAGTGGTTCTCAATTGGGGGTACGCGAAGGCACTCCAGGGGGTACGTGAGATTTTAACCCTTAGAACCCGATTGCCGAAAAACGCACCCTTTCTTTTCTGTTACATTGCTCCGCAACTGTTCATCGCAGCGAGATGAGACCTTAGTTGCATGACAGAGCAGAAGTGGGGCTTTCCAACGAGACCACGCACTTGTCTGTACGTTAAAGTATGAAAATAAAAAAAACATGAAATTAAATCAAATTGCATCATATTTACAGTCTATACTTCTCTGCGTTCACCTGCACACCCATTACTCTCGTTTGAATTACTCGCAAACCCGTGATCGCATAGATATCAGATGAAAGAGGAGACACAGGGCTATCCATTAATAGCAATGTTGATCCTTCTGGCTTATAAAAACAGACGAAGTGACTGCAAAATAATAACGTCATGTACAAAAAACAATGCTGCACTCGCGGACCTGTGATCGGATAGATAGATGAAAGAGGAGACTCAGAGCTATCATTTGATCCCAAGTACATCCTTCTGGGTTATAAAACAGACGAAGTGACAGCAAAATAATAACTTCATATAGCTGGACCCCACGTGTTTGTCTGTTTTTGTAGCAAAGCATGTTTATAATCCAACGCTATTGTGTGTTTCTGTATGGCAAAGAATGTTCATAATCCGGTTTTGAGATCCTACCAAATTCCTGGATGGCATCCAATTCAAGGCTCACATTGCATCCCAATTTGTTCTGCAAAGAAACACCTTTTTTGCCTTTACTTTGTTCATGGCAATGCAGTAAAAAGTTGTAGAGAATCATGAGTGCAGACACCATGGCACACACACGTAAACTCGGGTCAAGTCAGGTCAGATCAGTTCGTGTCACAGATATGGAGCGCAGAAAGGTCATTTTTAATCACTAAATAAAAAAATGGCATTTATTTCTTTAAGGCGCACACCACTGTCTGTCATTATGTCTGTAAATTGCCCCAGAGAATTCCTCCACCATGGCAATGATATTGCCAGATTCAGGACAGTCTGAATCTGGCAATATCATTGCCACAGACATATAAGATTTTTTATAATATGCTTTTTATATTTGAATTCTTTAAAAATCTAAATTATGGCAGATCTGGATAGCCTAGACTGCTGAAAAAAACAATATATAATATGTGTGTGTGGCACTTACAATGACCAGAATAAATTCTTTATGAATGAAGGTAGTGAAAATGCCCTAAAAACAGCTTATGGTTAAAATATACATAGATTTAAAAAGTAGAATCCATGCAAATATACTTTAAAAACAATTATTTAATAAATATTTCAGGAAAATATACTGGTAAGTTAATAAAATTATATTTCAGCAGGCTATTCAATTTCATTATCCTAAAAACCCATACCAGGATGGTTCGACCCAACCTGTCACATGCCACCTGTCAATCACTGTCAAAACTCAAACGATGGAGTCGTGGTTGAAGTTTATGGATGGAGTCGTGGTTCCAAAGTTTAATAAATTAGACACGGATGTCACAGTGCTCTGTTTTAAGTCTTTTTCCTCAACTAAAAATGCTTTGCGCTAGTTAGGGTGTACTTGGCTGAAAAAATATTTCACAGGGGGTACATCACTGAAAAAAGGTTGAGAACCACTGGTTTAGAGTAACCTGGTATTTTTTTCAGAATTTTTTGAGACCTAAGTGTGTGGGCCCTGGTTGAATTGACGTGGAATGACCCATATATATATATATATATATATATATATATATATATATATATATATATATATATATATATATATATACACATGTGTATATATAAGTATGTTTGGAAATGAATCAACAATGTTGTGGTACATGGAAACCTGTATCTTCATCACTTAATCACTAACATATAATGTACACATTGTGTAGTAGGATGTTCAGTGATACCCTTAGTATGATCTTGGCTGTCAGCATCAACAAAATGCGTGCCAAGTTAACTGACAGTAAAACCTGCAGAGCAAAGCAAAAACTGCCAAGACGTGGAGCTATATGCATTTGCAAAGTGCAGGAAGTCACATAAAGATTTCTCTTCCTTCCCCTCACGGGCTCCTTTCTCCTTGATGTGTGTGTGTGTGTGTGTGTGTGTGTGTGTGTGTGTGTGTTTAACTAGCGTTTTCTGTGTTGCTTAATCATGACAGTGTACAAGTATGTACTGTAGCATCAGGTCTGTGTTAATTCTCAGAAGTAATTAACAAAAACTCTGACTTCAGTATGCATCTTAATTAACTTCCCCCTGCTACCTCTCAGGGCCAGAGAGGCCAACCTTCACAAGGAGCTGGAAATGGCTGCCAAGAAAACTCTGGACATCGATGAGTAGGTCCCCTGCACATACACGGACACACACACACACACACACACACACACACACACACACAAACACACACACAGCACAGAGAGAAAGGGCTGACAGTGAGACTGATCGACGACTTCATGTGGTTGGAGGGAGAAAGAAAGGGAGGGAGGGAGATATTTAGAGGGAGACAGAGAGAGAGAGACTTAACGAGGAGTGCTAATAGACTTCAGTTAATGACTGAAACTGCAGAAGGAGCTCTCAGGAGTTCACAGGGCCAGGCCTCTTACATATTAGGGTGTGTGTGTGTGTGTGTGAGTGAGAGGGAGAAAGAGAGAGAGAGTGTATGTGTGTGCGCGTGCGTGCCTGACTGTTTGTGTGAGTGTGTGCAATGGTTCTTGAGGGATATGTAGCTGAGGGTAGTTATGGTGTGTAACTTCAGTGGGAGTTTGTCACCCAGGGACATTAGCTTGTTGGAAGGACCCAGCTGGGACTAATTGATGTCAAATAGAATCTGTCCTTTGGGGCACCCATGTCTAGGAAAAAAGATAATTGTTCAGAGAGGGAGAGAAATGAAGGAGTGTGAGAGAAGGAAAGAAAGTGTGTGTTTGTTAGGGAGAGAGTGAAGATTTCACACTAGCAATGTCTGCAAAAGCCTGAATAAAGTCTGAATAAAACAAGAATAACACAAGTTTGTCTTATTTTGGCCTCTTTACTGGCAATTTGACCGCTATGCTTTACTTTTCCACAGTGGTCCCACAAACGTGTCCCAGTTGAAAATCAACACCTCCACAAACATTGATACAGTGGAGAAATACCATACACGCGTCTTCAGGTAAATAAAATGGAGGAGTGTAAGACGCGCTGATCACTTGTTAACTCCATCAGTCTTGCTTAGTCAAAGCCATTTAAGCTACCAAGCCATTTGCTTAGCTAGTTGCTGTTCAAACACCATTAAATGTATACAATATTTGTCCACTGACCCTAACATAAGTGTCCTATTGGTTTCAGTCTGTATATTGTGAGTAGCTGACAAAGATAAAAAAAAAAATCAGATGCCAATGAAGTACCGTATCTTTCATTGTAGCAATGTCAAAGCACAAGTCCTTTCATAATAGATATGCTGATACATGTTATGCACTTGGCTCCTGTAAAAGGTTATTGACTTTCTAAGCAGCTGCAATATGTAATTTTTATTTCTGGAATTTGCATCATGTACCTGCTGGCATTAATAAATATTATACCCCATCTGTTTGTCAGCCATGATAACAGGCAATATCAGTCACTGGACTTCAATCGATAGGAACTAAAGTAGTTCCTCTGCCGTTTTATGTCTTCAGTTGAGAGTGTTTCCCCTGACGCTGATGGGAACGGGAGAAGACGTGTGGCTGGTTCATTACTGCTGCTGATGAGGTGGAGATGAGCTCAATATGAAAGGATGAATAATTGAACATGTTAATTTATTTTTCCAGGTCGGCGTCTGCCACCTCTCCCAGAATCCTCAGCTCCATCCGAGAGCTCTTTGAGTGAGTACCTTATTGCATCATTTCCTCTCTCTCTCGAGGCTTTGTCGTGATCTCTCCGTCTCTGTCACCTTTCCCGGTCTCTCTAACACTTACACAATTACTGGATAGGGCCCTGCCCCGGCTCATGGTCAGTTAATATATTCCCTCTTATAAGTTTAACAGACCTTTAATGCAGTCAGTCAAGAAAATTGGTCCTTTAAGTTGGAGTGTTTTAGTCCTACAGAGTGTAATTTACCATTAAAGTCACTGCTCTCTCAGTAAGTCATATAGATGAGCTTTACCTGAGCCTTTGTAAGTGTCATGGTCTGGAAAAATGGGCCCCTTGTCCTCGTGTGTGTGTGTGTGTGTGTGTGTGTGTGTGTGTGTGTGTGTGTGCGTGTGCGTGTGTTTCCAGTAGGAGAAAGAGGCGAGGGAACTCCGTGTGCTGTCTAGAGGAGGACATGCACTCTCCAGTGGGCGTCTGCCTGGCCGCCAGAGTCCCTGCGGTTGCAAAGCACGTGCTGGTGAGAGTTTAAAACGTTTAAAAGTTGACTGATATTTAGCAGACGCTTTGATCCAACGCAACACAAAATCGCAACAGTGAGTTTGCAAATCAAACCCAACTCGATGATGTCACTGCTGCTCCACCACGCTCACAATATAACAGCTCTGCACCAACACGCTAGACTCAGTTGACCAGCCGTCAGTGACATCTTTGTCATCATCATCATTACTGTCAGTATCTTATCATCATCATTATCATTGAGTGTTATCATTATCAACAGTCATTTTAAATCATCATTGTCCTCATGAAAACATCAATAATGCAGCTACCTGTAGGGAAACCTACCCACAGAAGGCTGTCCAAGTAGGTTTTCCGATAAGTCACTTCATCCTTGTTAAGTGAATGAAAGTGATGTGACTTGAGTGTGTGGGCTCTGTCTCCACTCATCATGGAGACATCAGGAAGGGTTCCAGTCTTAGCCACTAATAAAGTAGACTTGTCAACTCTTCAACCTTATTGCATCTTAAAAACCCTAATAGTGTTCTACACTACACAGAGAATTTAAATGTATTTCATCATGTGACTATTTTTTTTTATCCCTCCGAAAAAATGGTTCAAATTTTTTATGTTTCATTAATGCAAACAGTGAAAGTTGCAAACGCTGAACCCCTCATAGACGATGTTGTGATTGCTTAGCCCCTGTAACCCTCTGAGCTGTGTGTACGACAAGAGTCACTTCCTCAGGTTTTTAAAAGTCCATTTCCTGGTCATGGTGGCCAAGAGACATCCAGAGGTCTCAGGAGGAACTAAGAAGGACCCTGTTGTCACTGTAGTTGATAAAGCGACCCCCCCCCCCCCCCCACACTCTCACCCTGCTTTCTCCCATCCTAGCCCACGCATGGCGGTTTGTGGCCACAGGAAGCTAGCGGTTGAGGGTGAGGGGGACAAAGAGGGCGTCTGTGAGCGGCTAACAGAGCGTCTCTGTGTGGTCCTCCCTGGTCTGCACCGTCGCCGAGAGGCACCCAGGGCTGTCTTCATCTGAATGGAGAGCGCACCAATCAGAAGAGGAACTAGCCTGATTCTGCTACCCTCCGACCCTCTCAACCACATGCACACACACATATATACATGCCACTCACACACACACACATACACACACAAACACATACATACCACATACACACCACTCGCACACAACCACATGCACACACATATACATGCCACTCACACACAAACACGCACACACACACACATACCACTTACACATACACACACACAAACTCACACAGATGCACACACATATACGCATGCCACTTACGCAGACACACATACATACCACTTACACACACACACCCACATACACACAGAAACACACACACACAAACATACACATGCCACTTACACACACATGCACACATACCACTTACGCACACACACACACATAAATATACCGCACACACACACACACATAAATATACCACTTACACACACAGAAACACACACACACAAACATACACATGCCACTTACACACACATGCGCACATACCACTTACGCACACACACATACACACACACACACATAAATATACCACTTACAGTACACACACACACACACATCAACAACCACCACCCCTCTTCCTCATCACACCTAGAGCCCACATAAATGCATGGCAGTGGTGCGTTGATCCATCACTTCCTTATATGGGAAGGTGTCATATCACCTGATTTGCATAGTGTATCATGGTACAGTGATTTCATACAAACCTGGGAAAACACGAGATGACACACTTTTTTTCCTGGTTATTGTATTTTTATTTTAATTTTGTTTTCATTCCTGCGTTCTTTCCACTGTATGTCGTCATGCTTGTCCGTTTGTTTTGTGCTTGCCAGATGACAAAACATTACAGCCTTTTAGATGCCGTTTTAATTCAGTCAAGTGTCTCTCTCAAGGTGTGCGGTGAATTCAGTGTCTATTCCTCAGCATCGGGAACTGTCAGTACACATTTACAATATCGGTCCACCCGCCAGTTTAATGTGCTTTGGCGGCTCTGAAGAAACAATTATGTAACTGCTGTGGGGGCCTGACATTTCTGATGAGTTCAGTAACTTCCTACATTGCCAGATTGTGTGTGCGCATTTTTGTGTGCGTTGGAGCTGGAGTTGAAGTGAAAGGCACAAAAGTCTAAGTTTAGTTACTCTGTCTTGACTTTTTTTCTTGACTTCTGAGTACAGTGTCACAGGACCATATTTATAGATTAAAATTGTGTGGAATATCAACTGTAGGCACATTGAAAAGAAAAACCTCACTTTTAACCTCTGTGATGTTGAAAGCTAGTGATCATTTTCTAAGAACACTCCTTCACTCCATGAATGTGATGTTCTCTGACAGGAAGTGATTCTTGGTCTCTTTTCATTGGTTAGGCATAGTGCATTCTAATAGGCACACTAAGTCTGTTGAATGTGGTCGGTTAGAATAGCAGGTCATAATATTTTGAGTGGTCAAATGTAGCGTGGTTTCAGAAGGGCCTATATTTGACCTCTCTCTATTTGTTTACATATTAATTTTTCTCTCTCTCTCTCATTTTTCTCTTTCTTTGTACAGGATGCCCATGAGTTGGGTATCAACGCGGTTCGCTTCAGCGCCTGCACCAACCTGCTGGCCACTGGTGGCACAGATCGGGTCATCAAGCTGTGGGACATCACGGCAGGTACAGTACCCGCCCCAGGGGATGCTCATTAGACATGCTCATGCCACACGTGGCACTTTGTTTTTCCACTCATTCTTTTTACCCTTTTCTTTTTCTTTTGGGTTTTCTTATGACTCCTGTCTATCAATCCGTATCGCTTTCCTGTCTCTCTTTTAACTTATCATTTCATCTTGTGTTCATTTTTAGTGTCTCTCTATCTATCTATGTATCTATCTATGTATGTATCTATCTATCTATCTATCTATCTATCTATCTATCTATCTCTATCTTTCTCTCTTCTCTCTCTCTCTCCTCTCTCTCTATCTCTTCTCTCTCAATTCAATTCAATTCAATTCAATTGAGCTGTATTGGCATGACAAAAAATACAATTTGTATTGCCAAAGCATACATGTACGTAGTAGTGTGTTAAGACATAAAACAAAACATCATGCATCATACATTACTGCAATGGCAGTGTGTGTGTGTGTGTGTGTGTATGTGATGGTGTGTGTGTGTGTTTGACTTTTTGTGCGCTTCACTGATGAAGTGACTCCCTTTGTTTATGGCAAGCATCTATATATCTTGCTGCGACTCTTGCGCTCTTTTGTTCCTCTCCTAATAGTATTCTTAGACTTAGATCCTTAAAGTTTTGAAGGTCTGGATGCATTTCTCTGAATTTAGGAAAGAATTGATCTCGCATTTCTTTCCATTGGCCGCATTCAGCCAAGAAGTGAAGCTCTGTTTCTATGGCACCTTGGTTGCAATTGGTGCACAGCCTGTCTTCTCTGGGCAGCCAGGTTTGCCTGTGTCTGCCCTTCTCAATAGCCAGACTGTGATTGCTTAGTCTGTACCTGGTCAAGTTTTTTCTCTGTCTGGTATCAGTGACTGTGGATAGGTAGTCTGCCACAGTGTACGCTCTGTTTAGGGCCAAATAACATTGAAGTTTATTTTGTCTTTTTGTTTTTTCAGTCCAATATGATGAGTAATTTTGTTTTTCTGCATTTATAATTTGGTTAGGCCGAATTGTTTGAGAAAGGTTGGCAAGGTCCTGAGGCTGACTATTAGTTGTGTTAGTTGTACTATTAGTATGTGTGAGTCTCAGGACTAGCTGGATGAGGGGACTTGTTTTTACACTCATCTATTGGCTTTTTAGGGCTTTATAACAATAGGAGTTGGGGTCACTTGTTTTGAGATGTTCGAAGAATTTGATAGCTCTTTTTTCAATTTTAATTAGTAAAGGGTATTGGCCTAATTCAGCCCTGCATGCATTGTTAGGTGTTCCTCTGTACCTTGAGGATGCTTTTACAGAACTCTGCATGCAGGGTTTTGATTGGGTGTTTGTCCCATTTTTCAAATCCATTGTACATAAGAGGACCCCACACTTCACTGCCATATAATGAAATTGGTTCGATAACTGTTTGAAATATTTTGAGCCAGATCCAAATGGGTATGTCAAATTGAATAGTTTATTTGATGGCATAGAAAGCCCTTCTTGCTTTCTCTTTCAAATCATTCACGGCCAAGTTGAAATTACCAGTTGAACTGATTTTTAGGCCAAGGTAGGTGTAACTTTTTACTTGTACCAAGGGTTCATTTCTTTCCCTGATGTCTGGATTTTTTCTGGAAGGTTAGTATTTTTGTTTTTTGTGGGTTAATAGTCAGGGCCCAGGTCTGACAGAACTTGTGCGGGACATTTAGGTTCTGCTGTAGACCCTCTTCTGTTGGAGACAGCAGAACCAAGTCGTCCGCATTTAATAGGAGGCCATGAGCTGCTGACTGCTCGAGTCTTTTTGCCAATTCATTAATATATATATTGAAGAGGGTCTGTGATAGAGGACAGCCCTGTCTCACACCCTGTTCTTGAGTGAAGAATTCTGTTTGTTTGTTTTTAATTTTAATTGCACATTTGTTGTTTAAGTACACTGTTTTTATTATGTTGTATTCTTTCCCCCCTACACCAGATTCAATAAGTTTACAAAATAGGCCATCATGCCAAATAGAATCAAAGGCCTTCTGGAAATCTACAAAGCAAGCAAATATTTGTGTTTTATTTTGGTTTACATATTTATTTATTAAGGTGTGTAGGGTGAAAATATGATCTGATGTTCTACATTTTGGTAAAAAAAACAATTTGACTTCTACTCAGGGCATCATGCTCGATAAGGAAGTTTATTATTCTATTGTTTAAAATGCTACAAAATAACTTCCCCAGATTACTGTTTAGGGTTCCTCTCTCTCCTCTTATCTCTATCTTTCTCTCTCTTCTCTCTCTCTCTCTCCTCTCTATCTCGTCTCTCTCTCCTCTCTATCTCGTCTCTCTCTCCTCTCTATCTCTTCTCTCTCTCTATCTCGTCTCTCTCTCCTCTATCTCTTCTCTCTCTCTCTCTCTCTCTCCTCTCTATCTCGTCTCTCTCTCCTCTCTATCTCTTCTCTCTCTATCTCGTCTCTCTCTCTCTTTCTCTATCTCTTCTCGCTCTCTCTCTCTCTCTCCTCTTTCTCTCTCTCTCAATCTCTCTATCTCTATCTCCCTCTCCCTGTCATGGTCCTGTGACTACAGCCTTATGCCAGCAGAGGTCAACCTGCTCTCAGAGGACTGTTTGGCTGATGCATATCAAGTCTGCCCTACATCTGACCCTGTCTGTCCTGTTCAAGCTTTTCTACTGTTGATTAGATAGGATGGCAGGAAGGGCAGAGGCCGTGTCACAGCATTTTGTCCTGACCTGGCTCTGTGTTAAATCTCTTTTTACAGCTTGCTTCATAGCCATCATAGAAAGCAATTTAGCAAGGGTACATTTGATGACGTTCAGAGAAAGCACTATGCTAGTAAGGGGCCAGGCAAGGTGTGAAGGCTGTTGGGATGGGGTGCGCAGACCCCCAAAATGTTTAATTTCATCCTCCTACTCTGTCCAGGCATGCTGCACCACAGGGGAACACTAGATGGCAGCAACGAGGGCATCACAAGCATCGAGTTTGACCCAACGGTAAGGGAGACAGCTGCGTCACTCCTTTCTGCCTTAATTATGAAGCCACTCAAGGACTCTCCATTGCACACAGCACACAACACAGATTGCAGGCCTAATTTACCGTGCCTGCCTCTGTTAGCGTGGGCTGTGATTGTCCCTCTCTTGGTTGTGTGGATAACCACTTGTGTGTGCTGACGGAGATGAGTGTAGGTGCTAATTGTGCTTGGAGGATCTCTGAAGTGTCTGAGAGATTCTGAGATTGTGTGTTCTAATTCTTCTCTCTCTGCTGCCCCCCCCTCCCCTCCCACTTCTTGCTCTCTTCCTCTGCCTCTTTCTTAATCTCTTTCTCCTCTCTTTCCTCTCTGTGTCTGTCTCACTCTTATTTCTACTCCCAATCTCTATTTCTGTCTTTCTGTCAATCTCTTTTTCTACGGATCTCCCTTTATCTCCTGTCTCCTCTTATCTCTCTCTCTCTCTCTCTCTCTCTCTCTCTCTCTCTCTCTCTCTCTCTCTCTCTCTCTCTCTCTCTCTCTCTCTCTCTCTCTCTCTCTCTCTCTCTCTCTCTCTCTCTCTCTCTCTCTCTCTCTGGCTCACTCTCTCCCTCCCTCCTCAGGGCACCAGGATTCTGGCTGCATCATACGACAAATCGGCCCTCTTTTGGAAGCTGGATGATTGCGTTCCCAAGGTAACGGAACATAGCTTTTCATGTTCATTGCTGCTAATCCTCTCTTTCTCTGCGATTCACCGGACTCACCGCAAGGCGTCAGTGCAT
>NC_055971.1:23987952-24012952 GCF_018492685.1 Alosa sapidissima | reverse complement strand
TGCTTGCTCAGTGTAGTGCTGGTAGTGTGACCCTAGACATAAAGGCATACAGTATAGCCATAAGTGCTCTTGCTCAGTGTAGTGCTGGTAGTGTGACCCTAGACATAAAGGCATACAGTATAGCCATAAGTGTGCTTGCTCAGTGTAGTGCTTATCAGCTGGGAGCACCGTAAGCCCTTCCACCCCCCTGTTTAAAGGTCAAAGCTTAACAAGAAGTTGTGTGTCCGTGTGTGTGTGTGTGTGTCCGTGTGTCCGTGTGTGTGTGTGTGTGTGTGTGTGTGTGTTTCAGTTCACTCTGACAGGCCACTCACGTAAGGTGACCGCAGCAAAGTTCAGGTGCAGCCAACGGCAAGTGGTGACGGGCAGTGCTGACCGCACCGTGAAGGTGTGGGACCTGCAGCGAGCAGCATGTGAGTGTAACGCACACACGCACACGTAGATGTATGTATGTATGTATGTATATGTGTGTATATTTATGTATAGAGAAGTCATTTAGCCATACATTTTGTTCCTCGTGCAAATTCTCTAAGGATTTCCATTTCACATTGTCCATGTCCAATTCCGTTCTCTCCACTGCTCCCCATTCCTCTCTGACAGGCATCCAGACCATTGAGGTACTGTCCTACTGCAGTGATGTGGTCTGCTCGGAGTACTTCATCATCAGTGGGCACTATGACAACAAGGTCCGCTTCTGGGACAGCAGGTAACTCAGACACTCTAACAAGACCAATGGTGTCAACTGTCGCTCCAATAAGAATAGACATTTGAAACATACTGATGTGCCATACTATTTACCTAAATTCTGTAACATAGATTTATATTTATTCACTTGACACACCGTTTCTTCAAATGCAACTTGCAGACCATGTATACCTTTTATAAATCTGTATTCACTCTGAGTATCATTAGGGGCCTTGCCAGTTGAGCAAGGTCGGTTGATTAACATTTAAAGCTGAGATGAATCCTGAGTGTAACTGCCTTAAGGATGTGACAATCAGAGCATGTCGACGTCTCTAGATATTATGACAGAGCCTGTCAGAGAGTGAGCGTGTGTGTTGGTGTGTGTGTGGCCTTAGGACATTGTTATACAAGGTCAGGGACTCGGCATCTAGAGAACATGCCATCATCACACAGACTGAATTATAATCAGTGATCAAATAATGAAAAATGTATATCCCCAAACACAGCATTATCATCTGTGCTGTATATTGCTTCTCTGTGCTGTCATTCTCTTGGTAAAGACATCAGCTAAATGAAAAAATGTAATTGTTGGTTTCTGTCTGGAGGAAATTGACCCGTCTGGAATTTATGAATTTGTTTGGATATGATGACTGTGGAAGGAAACATTGTGGAAAGCAATATCTGCATCTACCTTCACTGTTCATAACGTTTTGTCCCAAACACATTCTGTGCCTACCCAGGCAGCAGGTGGTATATTTTATGACAGAACATGGTCTCGGGGACAATCCTTATTCGGTTGTTAAGTCCGACGTCACAGGCCCAACAGCTTTTTCGTCAAAAAACGCTTACTAGCACAGCCAGCCGTTTTTCACAACTTGTAAACTTTGTCACCATCACCTCCGTATTATTGAGAGTAAAACAAAATCGCTTAACTTTAACAGAGTAATTACTGTAGCTGTACATCCAGATGATACAATCAAAGGTAATGTCCAGGCTCCCGCAAAAAAATTGATTTTATTAGATTGAGGCAACAAGTGAGTAGTAGGATGACAATTTTCTTAAAGGCTACTCTGAATAGCAGAAAAAAATGTTTATTTTTGCTGTCTATGGAGAAAACGAGCGTCTCTGAAAGCCATTGGACCCGGAAAGAGATTTATTTTCCCATTTTGTATATATATATAACTAAATGGGTTCAGTACAGTGGAATTTGCACAATTACGTATTTGGCGCCACAAACAGGATTATCACTTTTACCGCCATCCTTTGGCAGGTGTCCAGTGCTCTCGCATCATATCCTGTCATGTCACGTTCCGTCACACGGTCGCCCTCACTCTTGCGAGCGTGTGAATAGTGTAGCCACGTCTTGTGTGGCTCTCTTGAACAGAGATGAATCACATCTCTCATCAAATCACACATCTTGAATTTCCCCTGGGGATCAATAAAGTATCTATCTATCTATCATCACGGTGAAGGCGAGGGCTATTTATTTATTTATTTATTTAATTATTTATTTATTATTTATTTCTTCTTTTCCTCCATTGCCGCCACCATAAGGGCCTCTCAAAGACAGAGAAAAATCACTGCCATGCATCTTTTAAAGATGCCCATTCACCATGGGCACATCATTTGTGTGTGCGTGTGTGTGTGTGTGTGTGTGTGTGTGTGTGTGTGTGTGTGTGTGTGTGTGTGTGTGTGTGTGTGTGTGTGTGAGTGTGAAAGGGACTGAGGGACAGAGAGTGTGAATTGGGAGATGGTGTGATGTGCAATATAGTCATGCTTATTTAAACATCAAAGGTAGCTGTGTTTGTGACCTGTTGCAAACTCATAAATATGTAATGTTCTCCATCCATAATACTTAACTGCCTTGTTGCCTAAAGTCTCTAGCCAGTTCACAATTCACACACTGACCTACCTTGTGCCAAGGATATGAGTTGTTCCGTGATTGCTCAGCTAAACTATGAGTATTCTGAAAATACCCCAATTTTCCTTGACAATAATTTGAAACTGTCAAAGGTAATCAGCATTCATTCATAACTGTTTCTTACATGTTTAATACAAATTAGACTTTGATTTTGACTCTTCATTCATTCAGCAGAATATTCTAATAGTGTTTTTGCACAACCTTTAGAGGCAACTTTCATCAGTCCAGAAGGATTGTGACTTGACAATGTGCATTTTAGCCGATTCCAGTCTGGTTATTTAGGTTTAACAGTGGAGTCTTCCGAGGAACCCACTTTAGTGCTAAAAGTGACCGATGTTGTGATCAGACACTGATGTTGATACCAGTTCACCTTGGCGGTTTTCTTTGGCTCTTTGTTTTCCAATTTGCACTATCCTTCTGTTCAGCCTGGAGTCAATTCTTCTTGCAGCCACATCCAGGGAGGTTGGCTGCAGTCCCATGCACCTTCAGCTTAAACTGTTTTCTTTGATTTCTTTGATTTCTTTGATTTCCACGTTCTTTTAGGTGCACACAATGATGCCAAACTTCAGAGTGACTACCTTTCTCCATTTAGATAGGCTGAATGACTGAATATATGATCAAATACATCTTTAATATCAATATTATGAAAGTGATGAAATAGTAATACATTTACAGTAGTACAATTTTAAACATTTAGTTTTTGCCATTTTAAACATCACTATAATTCAATATGTATCATCTTTTTTAGGGGTTCCAACAGAACTGTCCAGGCTATCTCTTTGTAACATAAATTGCAAATGATCTCTTTTCAGACTTTCTCTGCTTTACTCCATTGTATATCAAAGGCAGGCAGTTATACATACAAAAATCTTAAGGAAGAAATTAAGCTATCTTTCAGTAATCTGCAAAGATACTCAGAAATGTGCCAAATTCTGAGAGAGAGAGAGAGAGAGAGAGAGACTGTCTGTGTGTGTGTGTGTGTGTGTGAGAGTGCCTCTGTTTATTTGTGTGTGCTGATGTGTCTGTGTTGGATGATGAGTAGAGGACAGATGAAGAAGAAGAATGGCGTGCTTTCCTTCCCATCAGCCTCGGCTGTGTAAAATCAGTATAATTAAGCACAGCTGGGCCAGAGAGGCCTAGGGGGCCACACACACACTCACTCTTTCCTCACCCGGCCATGACCACAGCCTGGTGCGCTGACCTAAAAGCACTACATAGCCGCAGCTGTGTGTGTGTGTGTGTGTGTGTGTGTGTGTCTGTGTGTCTGTGTGTGTCTGTGTGTGTACATCTGATATGGAGGGTGACGATGACTATTTATACATCACAACAGTCATTTTCTGTTGAAAGTTCATGACAGTCGCTGTCAATAACGCAAATGCACAGACACAGTTTGTGTTGAGCTTGATTTCAGTTGTCAGTGAGTGTGTTTTTCATGTGTGTGCATGCAGTGTGATGTCAGACTGCAAACACATACACGTTTGTGTGTGTGTGTGTTTATTTGTTGAGAGTGATAGAGAGACTGGTAATAGCTCGGATATCTTATGTCTCATTAACCCTGGGGCAGTGATGGTTTTGATTGATAGCCCTGAAGTGATGTAGCTATAACAGGCGTGCTGCTTCTGCTGCTGTTGCTGCTGCTGTTGTTTCTGCTGCTGCTGCTGCGTATCCAATGGGGCAGATGTGGCTCGAATGTTGAAGACAACGGGGCAGCTGTGTTTTCCCTTCTCTTCCCAGACATCTCCAATCAGCTACACTTCGTGCTGTAGCTTTACTGTGGGAAGAGAGTCGACTACTGGGCCTAACCAAGAATATATTATTGACCCACCTCAGTGTGTGTGTTTGGGGTGCATGTGAGTTGGACAGTGTGGATGCAATTGTGTGGGGGATGTAGATGATAGGGTGTTAATGTGTGTATGTATGTGCAACATTTGTGTGCGTGCATAGGTTTGTGTGTGTGTGTGTGTGTGTGTGTGTGTGTGTGTGTGTGTGTGTGTTTGTGCCTTTGTACATCTGTTTATTGTCTGTGTGTTATTATTAGAGTGCACTGAGTGTGCACAATCTCTGTGTGCCCATGCATGCTATGTGCACATCTGTGAAAAAGACTGTTTGTGTGTGTGTGTGTGTGTGTGTATCTGTCTCTGTCTCTGTATGTGTGACTCACTGTCTGTGGGAATGCATGTGTTTGTATTTTTTAGGAGCTGAGACAGTAGGGTGTCTTTGAAGCATCCCTGCATGTCCATGAACAGACTCCCAACCTCTAGCCACACTCTGTGTCAAGTATGCTTGTGTGTAGTGTAACTGTATGTGTGTGTGTGTGTGTGTCTGAGAGTGAGAGTCATCTTTGGGTATGATATACTTTTGTGTGATCAATCACGTTTGGACAGATAAATATAAAATATAGCTGTTCACATATGCATGTGTGTGTTTGTTTGTTTGTTTGTTTGTTTGTGTGCATCACTGAACATGTGAAGCATCTTGTCTGTGATTGATTGAGTATATGTATGCCTCTGCCTGTCTATTTGTCTGTCTGTGTGTGTGTGTGTGTGTGTGTGGTTGTGACGGTCACATTACAAAGGAACACACACACACAATCCTCTCGTGTGTGTTTGTTTGTTTGTGTGCATCACTGAACATGTGAAGCATCTTGTCTGTGATTGATTGAGTATACGTGTGCCTCTGCCTGTCTGTTTGTCTGTCTGTGTGTGTGTGTGTGTGTGTGTGTGTGTGGTTGTGACGGTCACATTACAAAGGAATCCTCTCGTGTGTGTTTGTTTGTGTGCAACACTGAACATGTGATCCATCTTGTCTGTGATTGAGTGTACTTGTGCCTCTGTGTGTGTGTGTGCCTTTGTGTGTGTGTGTGGTTGTGACACTCACATTACGAAGGAACACACACACACACACACACACAATCCTCTCATGTTCAGGGATACGGGAACGTGTGTGTGTGTTGGGGGGGGGGGGGTGGGGGGGGTGTTATTTAGCCATCCTTGACACCCTTCATTCAGCCGACAACACTCCGCCACCCTGGATGGCGGCCCTGTGCGCCTCCTCCTCCTCCTCCTCATCCTCCCCGCGCTCTACGTTCCTCTCGTTTGCTCCCGCTCACCCTGTCGCCTAGCAACAGGCGGCCCACATAATTGTCTCTGCCCTGGTCCCTGGGTGATGGGGATTTTCTCTGTTTTGACATTACAGTTCCTCTTTTCTTTGTGCTCATTTGTGGAGCTGTTGGATCTTGAGAGAGAGAGAGAGAGAGATAGTGAGAGAGAGAGAGATACAGATTGTGTGTGTGTGTGTGTGTTGGGGTGTGATTTTATGTGTGTATGAGTGATTTATTATGTGTGTTCATGAGAGTGTGAGTATGGAAGTGTGTGTGTGTGTGTGTGTGTGTGTGTGTCCTTTGAATACGGATCAGATATGGGCGAACCCAAGGGTCGATGGTGTATGTTAAAGTGACACTGATCTGATGTGGTGTGCCTGAGCCTCCCTCTACTCCCAGCTGATCACTGGACTCGCTGAGAGAGAGCGTGCCGCGAAATCAATACGATTAATGCCACACACCCACACATCAGAGAGAGGGACACACACACACACCCACACCTACACCACACACACTCACTGATACACATAAACACACCAGCCCGGTGCTATTAGATGCCTTTAGATCTATCCAGGGAAATGCTTTCTTTTTTTTTTTCTTTCCTTGTTTCTGCCTGTCAGCCTGTCAGCCTGTCAGCCTGTCAGGTTTGTGTCAACAGTGTAGTTCAGAATGAAACACTTTAATTTGGTGAACCAGTCTATAAATCCAGAGTATAAATCAGGGCCTTGTCTAATCAAGCAGCTCGCTCACTCACTCGCTCTCACACACACACACACACACACACACACACACACACACACACACATACACATACACATACATTCATCGAAACCGAAAACTGACACATATTCACTGATTCTTTCTCTCTCATTGACAGACACACATACCCTTCTCTCTCTCACAAACAAACACACACACACACACACACACACACACACACACACACACACACACACACACACGCGCGCGCACATGTATCCTGCTTTGTGTTGAACCACACAGCTCAGCTCTGCACTCACCCGGACTCGAGCGTGATGCTGCCAATCAGGCAAAAACCCCCAGGGTGCTAGTTCTCTCACTAGCGCATCTCTTAAGGTGCCGGGAGGAAGGTTTACACACACACACACACACACACACACACACACACAGACCTCTTGTCTCACGTCTCCGTGTGGCTGTGTGCGTGTGGCAGGGCTGGGAGCTGTACTCAGGAGTTGCCCCTGCAGGGGAGGGTGACTTCTCTGGATCTGTGCCCAGACCACCGCCAGCTCCTCAGCTGCTCCAGGGACGAGATTCTGCAGGTGGTGGACCTCCGGATGAGTAACGCACGCATCTCCTTCAGGTACCCCACACACACACACACACACACACACACACACACACACACACACACACACACACACACACACACACACACACACACATATATATATGTGTGGGCGGTGGTAGTGTAGTGGTTAAGGAGCTGGGCTAGCGTGCAGTAGCCTGAAAGTTGTCGGTTCAATTCCCGGCTTCCACCGTTGTGCCCTTGAGCAAGGCACTTAACCCCAAGTTGCTCTGGGGACAATGTGATCCCTTGTAATATAGCTGACATATGTAAGTCACTTCGGTCAAGAAGTGTCTGCTAAATGTAATGTAATGTAATGTAATGTAATGTATGTGTGTGTGTGTATATATGTATGTATGTGTGTGTGTGTATACACTCACAGACACACACACACGTGCATACTGTACACACATACATTACCATACACACATACACGGACATGTTCACACACAGATGCAAGAACATTCTCACAAATACACATGCAACTACATTATCACCTCAAAACCCTGAGGCTACCTCACCTTGGTGCCCACTTAGAAAGGTTAAAGGTCATTGCCTCTAAGCTGATGGGCAAATTATAGTCCTTTACCCTCACACATGGCAAAACCAAACTGAATACTGAGTAACACAAACAAACCAAAATGCCATTCCTTCTAGGCATCTTAACAACTGGAAAATAGACACTGATATGCTATCGACATGCCCCATTAGCTATGCAAACATTTATATTGCGTTCTGTCATACTCTGTAATGCTGCTGTTTATATTTTCACGGTCAACACGCTGTGTAGCGGAGATTAGGGGGGCGTCCCATATTGTAACTCTACGGGTGTTGATGTGCTCTTCATGCTTAATCTCGCCTTTGTGAAATGAGAGTCTTTGTGAAATTTGTGATTTTCAAACACAATAGGTGGCTCTTTTATTTCTGTGATACTTCGTACTGTTAGAATGGGTTAGTAATTGAGGTTCTCATTGGCAGTAAAACTCATTTCTTTTTTTAGGGCGGAAGGCTTCAAATGTGGATGTGACAGCACAAAGGCTATCTTCAGGTGAGTGAGTGAATGAGTGAGCGGTCCCATCACAATGAATTGAATTACTTGACATTTCACATTTACAGTACGAGCAAATTCGGCCATATCCTGTCGTTATTCATCCTGACAGTCGATAGTGGTCATTATCTTATGTAGTGATAGGACTGTTATGGGTAATAAAGACAAAACATTGCTACACACTGGCCAGTGGTTGGCATGGTAACTTATGACAGGAAATGTCATTTGCCATGACACGGTCATGATATGGTTGGGTTAGTCTCATGAGGGAGTACTCAGGGTCATTTATCTTTTTATTCTTAGTGCTTTGCAGTTATGGTCATGTCTTCCTACAAGGGTCAAAAAGCTATATTTAGTACTCCATCACAAACCACACATACACAGTACCTATAAAAAGTATTCACCCCCTTGGATATTTCCCATTTTACTGCTTTTATAAATGGAATCTTGATGAATTCATCAATTTAAACGTACTAACAGCTCCTCTTTGATGTCAAAGTGAAACCAGATTTCTACAAAGTAATGTTAATTAATTAAAAATATATAATGCAAAATAAGTGATTGCATAAATATTCACCCTCTTCAATTCAGCATTGAGTAGATGCACCTTTGGCCGCAATTAAAGCATGGAGCCTGTGTGGATAGGTATTAACCAGTATTTTCGCCCCTTCCAAGTTTCAAGTTTCTTTATTTGTCACATGCATAGTCATAGACCTACACTGCCCTACTAAGACAAAGGACCTAACTTAAGTTAACTTTAAATTAATCTTAATGTCCTGACAATTGAGTAATAGGTATAATATTGTAATTTTCACATTTTGTAGTGTATACCTGTATTAATCAATCTACAAAAAAAATTGAACTCAAATTTGACCTTTGACCCTTTTTTGAAGTTACTGTATTCTGCCTTAGTGTTGTATACAAAATGACAATCGGTTTTAGAATCATCCCATTGTACCATCTTAATGTCTGCTGAAAAGTTTCAGTGAAAACATAGGAATTAAAATTTCTTGGGATTTTACTTGCAGTATTTGCATTATTACCATGAAATCAGGAATACATTTTGATGATGTGTGTAGGTCTTTTCAAAATTATGATTAAACACTGTAGTCTAGGCCTATACATTTTCCTGGATAGAATGGAAACTTGCAAATGCAGATGATAAAACAAAGTTCTCCCACACAAATTAGGTAGATTAGGATGTGATTGGTTGCCTTTATTTGGTCATTTTATATTACTGCAATTTAAAGCTGCCTGCTTTGCGACTAGCTTTAATTTCCCCACTAACCCGCAGCCACACTAAACTTTAAGATTGCATTGATAGAATTGACCGCCTGTAACAACTTGGGAGTTTTGACTAGCTGGCAGCAAGTTTTAAAAACTTGTGGCAGATTTAATGGATTTGCTTTCTCGTCAATTGTTTGGTATGGATTTTAACCAGGGTTCAACAAAAGGTAGGCTCTAAATTACTACATTCCTGCTGCTGGTGTGTGTGTCTATCTTTAATGCACCAGCATATGTCATTCCTTGATCTTGGCATTTAGGCTAGGCTACGTTTCAAAGCCATCAATCTAACAAAAAGCAAGCACTGCAAAACATGTAGGCTACTGTATACACTTTATTGAAGTTAGTGTGTGTCTGAGGTGATTTAATTGAATAATGCATACTGTAGCCTAGACATAACTCCAGCCGGCAATACAACTTCACGTTGATGGTCGGTCAGAAGGCAGCTTGCTGTAACTTTGCACCGTAACTTCAATCCAGTGTTTAGTAGCAGCGTGAAAGGAAGGCATAAAGCCGTATCTGATGTTACGGCCTTCTGCCACAGTTTCCCCTTGGCTTTTTGAAGTTACGGCAAAAACATAATCTTATTTCTCCCAGAAAACAACCGAATTGAAACTTGATGTTTGTCTACATGATAAAACGTATGTTTATTGTCCTAATAATGACAAAAACTAATTTTCGCCAAAATCGAAGTTACAACCTTTTGCCTTAGTGCGGCAGTACAACAGGCAGTGAAATAAACTCCTGACTCCACTCCAACTGTGCCAGTCCTGTGTGACTCCACTTCCCAAAAATTCTCCAACGGAAAGTTCCCAGATGAATATGCCAAGCAAATGCAAAGCAATCCATCTGGTTATGATGCTACCACCACCATGCTTCAAATTAGGGATGGCATCATTTTTGGTGATGTGCAGTGTTTGGTGTCTGCCAAAAATAGCTTCTAGGCTGATAGCCAAAAAGCTCAATTTTGGTCTCATAAGACCAACAAACCTTCTTCTATTTGACCTCGTCTCCCACATGCTTTTTGGCGAACTTTAGTCAAGACTTAATAAGAGCTTTGCCACTCACCGATAAAGCTTTGACTGGTAAAGAACTCGGGCAAAAGTAGTTGTATGCATAGTTTCTCCCATGTCAGCTGCTGACCTCTTTAGAGTTGTCATAGTTGCCTTGGTGGCCTCCCCCACCATTTATTCTTTTTGAATGGTCACTCAGTTAGTGGTGACAGCCTGCTCTAGGCAGATTTGCACATTTGCCATATTTCTTACATTCCTTAATGATGGATTTCACTGAATCCTGGGATCCATCCCCTTACTTATGCTTGTCAATAACCTTTTCTTTGAGTTGTTTGTAGTGTTCTTTTGTCTTCATGGCAGAATTATAGCCAGGAATATTGATTGACCAGTGAGTGGACCTTCTAGACACAGGTGTCTTTATTACTATACTATACACATTCACTGCACTCAGGCAATCCCCATTTCACTAATTGTGAGACCATTAGCACCAATTGGCTGGACCGCTACTTTGTAGACATTTGGTTTCACTTTGACATTAAATAGGGAATTTTTCTCAATTATTGTAAAAACGTAGCCTGGAAATCCAGACCCTGGAAATCTAGAAAGATTTAGGGTCTGGCCATGACTAATGTAATGGCCCAACTGGAGGGGTGGCACCAAGCATGCATTTGAAAATCTCACTGCACATAATTGGATAACACTAAGACCCATGTTTACTGACTTATTCCGGACCTTGACGCAATTGGAAAATACTTCGACCAATGTTTACTGACTGATTCTGGGCTTCACGTTGCAGCGCTGTCGTCATCTGTTTAACTCGCCTCTGGCCCGCCTATATCAGATACACCGATGTGATTTGGTACCCCACGATAGAAGGGACATAAGTAGTGAGCATTATTACTCATTGCCAGAGTGACTCACTGAGCAAATTCAAATTGTTCTCCCGCAAAAGAACCCTGGATTTCCAGGGTAGTAAAAAAGGCCAAATTAAATTGATTCCATTTATTAAAGCAATAAAAGGGGAAATATCCAAGGCGGTGCATACTTTTTATTAGCACTGTATGTGGTTATGTTTAAAATGTAGTACAGTATAAGAATTGGTTAACTGTTGGTATGTAACATTTGAGTATTTAAATTCAGACAGTATGTGCTGAAGTAAAATCATTATGAAGTGGGTGCGATGATTGATTATTTAACAGAATGATTGTGAAGGATTTGATGGTAAGGGAGAATGGCAAACCATTCCAGTCTGCCTCTGTGAAATGCTTCTCCTAATCATCCCTCTCAGGATGTCAGAATGGGAACTCATCTCATTACCTACAGGCTATCATCCTCTCTATCTCTCTTTCTTTCTTTCTCTCTCTTTCTTTCTCTCCCTTTCTTTCTCTCTCTCTCTCTCTCTGTCTCTCTCTCTCTCTCTCTCTCTCTCTCTCTCTCTCTCTCTCTCTCTCTCTCTCTCTCTCTCTCTCTGGTTGGGGTTAGATAAGCACATTGCTGAGTTTTTAATGAAACGTAAAAGCAGGCAGGAGCTGGACTGGAGCTCCAGGGGGGGCTTGAATGGGACACAGTGAGGGTGGCATTGGGAGACATGAGGTCCTGTGTCCCTACAGTAAGGGTGGAGTTTAGCTGGGGTACGTTTCTGTTTTTCTGGAGCTTGTGTCTGATGTGTTCCACACTGACAAGTACACTCCACTGGCATTTCTGCCCTGGATATCTAACCTTGTTTTTTTTGTTTGTTTGTTCTGTTGTTCTTTGTTTTGTTTTTTCCCTTTGTGTTTTTTTGTTGTTGTTGTCATTTTCTTTTTCTTTTTTCCTCTCCATACCATTCCCTGTTATGTGTTGTCTTAAAAAGCCTACCCCAGTATTCCTACCCGGAATGACCCATTCCGTTGAGTGCGTGATGGCAGTGGTGATGCGCTATTCTCAGGCATAATCAGCATCCATCGCATGTCCCTGAAACATACAGTGACTCTTCAGTGTTGAACATACAGTAGCTTGTAGCACACGGTGTCCAGCTTTGTTACACTGAGGCAGAGCACAGTGCTTGATTGGGCATGAAATGCATGATTCGGACAGTGCCACATATTTTCTGTAAGAGAGCTGATAGAAGAAAGAAAGACAGAAAGACAGAAAGAAAGAAAGAAAGAAAGAAAGAAAGAGAATCATTTGAATCCGGTAACAGTGATGGCAGTGTTGAGAGTAGAATGGCTTTGCACAGTTGGAGTGCTATGTGTGCAATAACTCTTCTGTTCTGTGTGTCCCAGCCTGGGTTGGCACAAAGCTTTTGTTGGTGTTTACATGAAACAGTCTCTCTTATGTCAACGGTAGCATAATTCTCTCTCTCGTTGTTACTAGTAGTTGATGTGAGAGAGAGACCAGACAAATTACTTTGATCTGCTTCTGCTGCTCATTGCTTTCACTTCAGTCTGAATCTAGACACAGGAAGCCCTCTGTGGTGTGGTGTTTTATTCAGACTGTTCACTGGAGGGTACCATGGCATCGGTGAAACTGCTTGTCCAATATGTTTGTTTGTTTGTTGGTTGGTTGGTTGGTTGGTTTGTTTATCAATCATTACTTCAAAAATAGCTTTGTGTTGGGTTGTCTGGTTCCTGTCTGCATGTCTTACAGGCCACAGAGAAACACAGAAAGAGGACTCGTGTCATTAGTGTTGATTTGCTCTCCCTAGTCCTCTGTGGCATTTCTTTATATGACATACATTTCTTTGAGACATACATATGACATGCATTTTCTTATATGATATACATATGACTTGCATTTTCTTATGACATGCATTTCTTTATATGACACATTTCTTTATGACATACATAACATGCATTTTGTTTTATGACATGCAGATATGTCTGTGAAAGTGATGGAGAGAAAAAAATAAATGGGGGGGGTATTACTGAAAATGTTTGAAAAATGCTTAGGAGATCTAAAGAAATACGTTGGTGGAATCTGAGACCTCAGTTAAGAGAGAGAGAGAGATAGAGAGCAAGATCATAGGCAAAAAGGAACATGGTGGATTATTTTTTTTCTAGTGCGTCACACACTTTCTAGATCCCCCACCACGGCATACACTCAGTTGTTGCCATGGCAACAGCGGGCAGCCAGAATGCCATTTCTTTCCCTCACATTTTTTTTTTTTTTTTTTTAAACCAACATTGGCCTGTAGCTACAGAGAGCTGAGAGGAAGGATGGGAAGTAATGAAAAGAGAGGGAAGGATAGAGAAGTCGAAAGAAGGAAGACAAGAGAAGATGGCAAGCCACCTAACCTTTTCACCGATCACCTACCCAATCTGCTCCCCTGACCCCCTCCAGACGGACACCCCAGCGCTCAATCTGCTCCACAGGACACCCGACTCGTGTCCAAATCACTGAGCTCATCGGTCCCCAGCTCCTGGGTTTCAGCACTGAGGAGCCTCGGTCTACAACTCCGATGAAGATCAGAGCGCTCTCGTCAGCAGTGTAGTGTAGTGTGGATGCGTACTGTGTGTGTATGATTTCACTGAAATCAGCAGGGATGGAGGGATGAGCTCCTGACAGCAGTTCAGGGAGCAGTTCCATATTCACATAGATACCCTGAACTATAAGTCTGAAAGCTCTGCATTTAGAACTTAGGCCTGATGTGAACGTGTACTCATTTCTGTACAACAAAATCAAATGAGTGTGAACAAACAATATAATATACAGTATCTATACAATATACAGTATCTATCTTCATAGTATCTATATAATATAATAATTGCCTGCTACCACTGTTGGTCAGTGTGATGCCCTCCTAATAGTAATGGCACTCCACTCTGAATCATAGGCCTAATTGGGATTTCATCAGCAAGTGTTTACAAGGGCATCAAGTTCCCCTTTGCTTTTACAGGGTGTTTGGTGCTGCCAAATCTGTGAAGCACTCTTATAATAGAGTTTCTCTCTCTGTCTCTCTCTCTCTCTCTCTCTCTCTCTCTCTCTCTCTCTCTCTCTCTCTCTCTCTCTCTCTCTCTCTCTCTCTCTCTCTCTCGCTGTCTCTCTCTCTCTTTATCCCTCTTTTTGTTACATCTCTCTTTCTTTCTCCCCTCCTTTCTGTAGCCCTGACGGCAGCTATCTGGCTGCAGGCTCTGCCGACGGAGCCGTCTACATCTGGAACGTTCACACCGGAAACCTGGAGAAGCGCCTGCCAGACATGCACAGGTGAGATTGCCCACACTGCCCTGCAGTCATCTGAAAGCTGGGAGATGTGTGGCATCACTGAATCAGCGACTGTCATCCTCTCCACTGCCGTTGCTGAAACTTCTGATATAGTACTTGCTGTGAAGCAAGGCAAGAGCTAGATCTCCACGGGATTCCCAGTTACACCCAGTTTCTGGTTTTGTGTTGAATCAGGGCGCGACGCATCCATCACTGCACCTCCTCAAAATTGTAGCATTTCCGTCATTTCTGACGCAGACTAAAAAGACTGTGATTGATCAACTCGCTCTGTGTGTTGATAGCCGGTTACAGTGAATTTTCAGGTACGGTGTAGAGGCAACGAATCAATTCAACACAGAACCATAAACCAGCCAACAGGGGCAAGTGCCACCCTTCACCTCTCCCATCTGCTTATTACTGATGTACTGTAGTACTAACTACTGATACTACTACTATCTACTACCACTAGGGGCTCTTCCCCCCTCCTCCCACTTCCCTCTCTTCTCTTCTCTATCGCCTCTTCTACCACTTCTCCGACGACGACTAGTACTTAATTTGTAGGCGCTCCTGTCCTCTAGTACTACCGGTAGTACTTTCAGAAGCAGTGGCAAACTGTAGTTTAAAATATTTGAATGTTAAAATACTTAAATGTTAACAGCCTAGATGATATTCTATTGCTGTAAGTCACGTTGGACAAATGTGTCCGCCAAATGAATAAATGTAAATGTACTACTGCATACCTAACGGTATGTATTTTTCAAATGTATACAGGCTTAGATAACACGTGACACCCAGCTGGTCTGGTGTGGGTCCATCTTTCCAGACAAATGCAGCCCTTTGTCCAGAGAGTTGCAAAATCTTCTCTTTTGTGTGGCGTCAACCACCTGGATGTGCTAATTAGTGTTTTTTTATGAACTAGAACTAATCGCACAGCTAATGAGAGAATCCCCAAGACGTGAGGTCGACGGAGGTGCCTTTATTGCCACTCAAACTGGTGCGATTATTCTCTGCGAAGCTAAAAGCACGTGGCGTTTACCTCATGTGGCACTGCCTGGGTGAGGTGAGGGAACAGGCAGGCACATACTGTAGGCACAGGGCACACTAGGAAACAAACAGATGCAGGACAGCAAGGAAGGATGACGACAACCCTGTGTGTCTCACTCTTTCTTACACACACACACACACACACACACACACAGACACTCGCGCACTCACACACACACACACACACACACACACACAGACACTCGCGCACTCACACACACACACACACACACACTCACACACACACAGACACTCGCGCACTCACACACACACACTCTCACACACACACACACACACACACACACACACAGCCCAAGGAAGTCTGTGTATGTGTGTGTGTGTGCTTGTTTTTGTTTGTGTTTTATGTGTGTGTGTGCGTGTTTGTGTGGGTGTGCGCACCCAAGGAAGTACCTTAGTGAAAGCTAAGATGGAGAGGAACAGTGCAGTTTATTATTATCATATTGTTTCATGAGGTAATATATCACTTTGCAACACATAAAATCGTGACACATTGCATTGTAAATCCCCATACAGACTGCAAGCGACTAGTGACCTGAAACATGCACAACAAAGTTGAAATAACTGTTGAGGTGGCAAGTGATGGACAATGGAAGTGTGGGTGGTGGTAGCATAGTGGTTTAGGAGCTTGTAGGTTCTATTTCTGGCTCCCACCGTTGTGACCTTATCACGGAGTTTCTACGCGGACAATGTAACAATGGATATATTTGACGTGTAAAAAAAAAGATGGAAAAAATTAATAAATGCCAATGTAATGGACGACAAGCATCCGTTTCATCCTGCCTTCAGCGCTGACCGCTTGGGTTGTATGTGCTTGTGTCGGCTGACTTGCTGAGTGAACCCCCAAGTCTCACATTTGTATAATACAATTGCTGGGATTACTCATTCAAAGATTTTGTACCAGATTCTAATGGGGATTTGTATTTTAAGGAGATTCTTTTCGATCTTATAAAGAGCTCTACGTATGTGCTTTGTCTTTCAGTGAACTCACTGCTAGGCCAGCGTTTCCTGAGGCACTTTTTCAGGCCAAGATTAATCACAACATGGAGAATTCCCCAGTGCTGTGTAAAAATAAGTGTTTGGTTCCCTATGATCTTGATTTCTTTTGGGAGACTACTATCTTGGTATTTGCCAAATGAACTGTGAGGGCCCAGTTCTGATAGTAATGCTCAAGCAGCTCAGACCCCCCTTCTCTCTTACTCTCCTTATATCTTTGTTTTGGCCAATTTCAGTATGATTACTCTGTTTGGACTGTAGAAGTCAAGCAGTTCCAGATCCTCAATCTCGCTCTTTCTCTCTTTCTTCTTACTTCTCTCTATCCTCTCTTCCTTCCTCTCTCTCTCTCTCTCTCTCTCTCTCTCTCTCTCTCTCTCTCTCTCTCTCTCTCTCTCTGTCCCTCTCCCTCACTCTGACCTCTTTCCTTCTTTTCTCTTCCCTCTCTTGCCCTCCTCCTTTCACTCTGTCTCTTCCCCTCCTCCTTTCTCTTCCCCTCCTCCTTTCCCCCTCTGTCTCTTGCCCTCCTCCTTTCTTTCTTTGTCTCTTGCCCTCCTTTCTCTTCCCTCTCTTCCCCTCCTTTCCCCCTCTGTCTCTTGCCCTCCTCCTTTCTCTTCCCTCTCTCCCCTCCTTTCCCCCTCTGTCTCTCCTCTGCGCCCTGTCCTAGCTCCGTGCTCCTGGGGAGAGCCGGCTGGGCCTCTGCTCAGGCCATTAGCTCTCATCTGCGCAGTGTGCTGTCCGTCCGCCGGGAGAGGAGAGGAGGGAGGCAGGGAGGGCCGCTCAGCAGGCTCCGGCTCAGTTTGGTCCCTCATGCCAAGCTCTCTGTGTGTGTGTGTGTGTGTGTGTGTGTGTGTGTGTGTGTGTGTGTGTGTGTGTGTGTGTGTGTGTGTGTGTGTGTGTGTGTGTGTGTGTGTGTGTGTGTGTGTGTGTGTGTGTGAGAGAGCGAGAGAGAAAGTTTGTGTGTGTGTGAGAGAGAGAGTTTGTGCGAGTGAGAGAGTTTGTGTTGGGCTAGATCAGCACTCTCTCCAAATCCAGAGTGAGCTGATGATGGGGTGGGACCTGGTCCTGAGCTTATGTGCTCAGATCTGTTCATCTCCCTCATGTTGATAGTGTGCCATGTGTGTTTGTGAGATTTAACTCGGTGTGTTTGTCTATTTGTGTGTCTTTATGAGGTCTAAGTTGGTGTGTGTGTCTGTGTTTGTGAGGTTTAACTTGATGTGTTTGTCTGTGTGTGTGTGTGTGTGTGTGTGTGTGTGTGTGTGTGTGTGTGTTTTCCTCTGTCCCCCTCCAGTTCCTCCATCAATGCGGTGGCGTGGTCGCTAACAGGGGAGTTTGTGGTGAGTGTGGACAAGAGCCGACGCGCCGTCCTGTGGAGCGACATCTGAGCGCCTCGGAGACTGCGTGGATGGGGGGGGGGGGGGGGGGGGGGGGGGGGGGCGGGGGTACTGTGTTCATTTTCACATCACCATGACAACGCACCTTTGGAAGGACGAGGGAAATGAAACAAGCTCTGTCGTTCCCGTGGGGATACAGAGACAAATGAGTGGCAAAACCCTGCTGTCCCACTGACTCAAGCTTTGGTCCCCAAGGGCTTAGAAAGCACATTGATTGTGGAGGTTTGGTTGGTTGACTACAGCTTGGCTTGGGGAAACAAAACAGTCCATTTTGAAATTCTTTCGAACACTATGACAATACAGATGGACATTGTTTTTTAAGAGTCTGAGCAGCAATACGTTTTGCTGTGTTTGTTTTTTTCTCGCCAGAAGTGTTCTGTGTTCATACCAATAGGAGCAGGTCACTCTGTGAACTTCAGTATGCATAAAAGGCACTGACCACTTGGACAGACGCCCTCTCTCTCCCCCCCCCCCCTCCCTCCCTCCCTCTCTCTCTCTCTCTCTCACTTTCTCTCTCTCTCTCTCTCTCTCTCTCTCTCTCTCTCTCTCTCTCTCTCTCTCTCGTTTCCCTCTGGGGTCACTGCTAAGTAGAACACTTCCTCACTTCCTGGGAATGTGTGATGTCATAGTGAACAGAGGGAGGAACAGGGGGGAGTAGTTTTACATAAAAGAAAACCATGGATACAAAAAAAATACCATAATGCAAAAGTGGGAAAAACAAGGGCTAAACTGCTTCCCGCAGCAATGGATCTGTATACAAAATGACATGTTGTTTGACATAATTTTTAGTACATCAAATCAATGTGGTATCAACCCACAGTGCATTTGAAGTTGCATCACTCGCGCCACTTTATGCTCATGGGGGGGTGGGGTGGGGATTCACCCCTGTGAGGTTTTAATTGTTGCCATTTTGTGAAGAACAAAGAAGGGAAAAATGACAAATGACAAAAAAGGATTACATTGAACTGGAAATTGGGAGCAATTTTTATGTCTTAATAAAGAATACATGTGTTTGTGTGTCTGGCGTTGCATGACTGGATCTTTATAAACTTTATTTTATATGTGCTTCTGAAATACTGCCAAGGTTTTTTGTGTCTTTCTTCATAAGAGACAAAGGAGATTTGTGTTGACCGTTCTACAAGAAGTGATGATGTAAAATGGTGCACTTGTTCAGTGCTATCTGCCTCCGCCTCTTTATCTCCCTAATAGACTTTCTCTCTCTCTCTCTCTCTCCCTTAATAGACTTTCTCTCTTTCTCTGTCTCTTCCCTCTGCCATTAGAAGAAATCTTGTCTGTTTTTCGGATCCCCCCCTTAGATAACCGCTGTCTCCGGCCCTGTTTTGGCACCAATCCGGCGTGTAAGCGCCACGTCAAAAGGGTAGCCGGATCCCTCGCCGAGTCGGCTCGTCTCAGCTGCCGTGGCATTTACATTTAAAAAGGGCCCTGCTTCCTCTTAATCAGCCCACAGGACTTTGAACCGCACTCAGTGACATGGCCCCAGGGCAGAAGCCGAGGTCTGCATGGCCTCTGTGTGCATAATTTACCCACCCCCTCGCAAGCGTGTGCTCATCTCCATGTTAACTGGAGTTAAGAGCAGAACTAGTGTGTGTGTATGTCTCTGTGTATGACCTTGTGTTTCTTTCTTTTCTCTTTCTCTCTCTCTCTCTCTCTCTCTCTTTATATATCGAAGTGCCCGCGTGGATTGTAGAAGATGTAGGTCACTTGCAGTGTTTTGTTCAGTACGCAAATCACAAAAAAGAAGTGAAATTGTCAACAGAAAAGATGGTTTGATGTGTCTGTCCGTGTACGAGTGTCCTTCCCGGGTCAAGCTGGTGTTCTTTAGTGTCTTGTCTTGGCATAATCTTCCTAATAGAGGATACTAGGAGGAAGAGCATTTGGCTTGTTATATTTCTTATCTTGTTAGATATCGATGTACAACAATTTATTGCCATTAGTTGCTGCTGCCTGTTTTCAGGAAATCTTTTTTTTTCACTCCAGACATATATCTATGTAATGCATGAACGTATGGAAGTTTTAAGGATGGAGGCGTTATATCTGTGGGCATCCTGCAGCTGACAGAAGACTGGATCATAGGCAGACATACAGGGATTTGCATTCAGGGAGGAAGGAAAGGTCATGAAGTACAAATAAACATTAAATATAGATGCTTTACCCAGTGTGCAGGCCTTGGCTATTTGGACCATGCTGATGTATCGTTTTGAAGTGAAGTTTGGGTGAAGAAATCAGCAGAGGGGTATTGCACAAAACCTAGATAAGGGATTAAGCTGGGATTGTTTGGTTATCCTGAATGAATTTAGCCTTGACTTCTGCACCTAGCCTGGTCCCGACCAGGCTAACAGCCAAGCTAAGTTAATTCTAATGATAATTATGTTGTCTTATTGGTTCAGCTAGGTGTCATTCAAATCAGATCTCCGTGCTAATTTTTAAGGAGCTTAATTCCATTTTTATACTATCTGCTAAATGTATTTCCTCGCAAAACAAACCGGATTGTCTGCCTACTATCATATGGCTATTATTGTAATTGTGATAGCCTTATAATTATGAACATAGGCCTAGGTAGGCTAGCCTACTCGTTGTTTGCTTCTTTTGTTGATAGACGTTTGATGAATAGCCTACTGTAGTTGATTGGAAGTGGAGGGGCAAGTTTTCGAAGGTGTTTTCAATTATAATATAAAGGTAGACTATATCATACTACAGTATGTGCATCTTTGCAGTGGCAAGCGCTTTTTTAATGACGTTGCGTGTCGAGACAATGAAGCACTCACACGTGGTTGCATACGTAAATTTGCATTCAGTTGGTCTACCACGCCTACTCCTGCTGTTTTACAGAAATAGCCACGATTTCCCATTCCAAAAAGGACAACTTTACTTCATTGTTAGTCTGTATCAAAAGCGGCTGTTCACTTTGTGTGAATGACTATTTTCTGCGTCTTTTTTATTCCAACCGTGAGTTCTTTGGGGCAGAAACGAGAACGCGCACACATCCTGGATTACTTACACCTGGTTTGACATAGTCGCTCCTATTCATCCTGGATTGGCATTTGTGAAACGAGTTGAGCTAGGATGACCAGACAACGCTATGTCAAACCTCGCTTTATCACTTATCTTGGATGTCTTAATTCTGCCTTTGTGAAATACCCCTCAGATGTTTCAGACTGCCATAACAACGTTATTTGCAAATGTCATCAGTCAGATATGAATTATTACTGAAAAACATGTACAGCATTCAAAATACATCTTGTAAGAAATGTCCTCAAAAGTGTCTTTTCAGAAAACAAGTCTTTCTGTTAAATGTAAAATCAATTGTGATGTGTTTACTGACAACACTGTTGGTGTCCACAAGCTTGTTATTGAACAGTGCCTCTTGGTTATTTTTTAAAAATTTGAAGTGAGGGGGTCTGTTTACTTGAAATTGTCTACATGTTATTCTTAATTAATTTGTTGCTAGCTGTGTGTCGTAAAATGTGTTTTGTCTCTTTTTTAATGTAAAAGGAAAAATATTAAGGGCAATACAGTATAAAAAACCTGTTATTACGTTGTAACTAATTACAGCTCATCAGCTGACTTTCATTGTTTAACGGATTTGATTCCTCTGCTGAAATAACCTTACCTGTACCCAAGCTATACTTATGTACATACAGAGTAGGCCTACTGTTGTGTTAGTAATGACTGGTGTAGTAAAGATTATTATCTCCTTAATAATGTGTAGATGTGACCCTATCTTTGTTTGTTTGCTTTACATACAGGTGTAAACTGTGCAATTGAAATGCCTGCCTATGAGGCAGCATTACTTTCTGTGATAATGTAATATTGCCATGATTTACCCAAAATGATTTTTTATATGTAATTACTAGTGTTGTCGTAGGTTTTTTTCTTCTTAAAAAGCCAACTTTTTTGTCATCAAAGGATGTAATGCCTTTCACTCATTTGAATTTCCAGTAAATAAAACAAAATATGTTGGATTTGTTCATTCAGTCTTCCTTCTTCTCATCGTTATTCTACAGAAGAATCTCGGTGGGGTTTAATCCCTCGTGGGTCACGTAAAGACCCAAAAGGTCATCAGACTCTTAAACTGCTCTAACCCTGATCTGGTGCACGTCGACGCACAAGCCCATCCTCCCTGTCTGTTAAGAGAAACAACTCCGAGACTGTTTTTCCGGCTCATAAGTAGCAATGAGGTTTCCTCAACAGTAGAATGGCCTCGGGCCATAGACATCAGTGAAGCATGCAATCCCCCAGTCATCTACAATCCTCGCTTCCCTACCGTCTACGCTGTGAATCACACCCAAGACGTTGCTAACAGTGATGTCAACACCTCAGCTCCACAGCCTTCTGTCTCAACCCTAAATCAGGGCAGTTTGGGGAAATTTCACTCTACAAGCTGCTGAGGCATTTCCTTCATTTTCTTTTGAAACAGATGAAGACACACAACTGTGTTTGCCAAATGTATTACTGCTCTAACTTGGCTTGTTTTTAGTGATGCATTTTTGTATATAGATACAGCTGGAACTGCTAAACATGAGCAATGTAAATTGGCACTTCTCTGCTCTCTGTCTTCAGGGCAGTGGGATGCTGCTGGGAGCATATGAAATCCTCTTCAGATGTCTTTAGAGGTATTTAGCTGTATGGGGTAGGCAAATATGTTGCTATGTCTGAGAAGATCTAGCAGTCTCAAAGGGATCCACATCCTCTCAAAGATTTAGTGAGAGGGAACAGAGAGGGAGGGAGAGAGAGAGCAGGGTGAAAGATAAAGGAGTGAGAGAGAGAAAGAAAGAAGGAGGGAGGGGAATAAGGGAGGGAGGCAGTGAGCGAGAGAGGGAATTGGAGGGTTAGTGAGAGGCAGGCACTGCGCGTGGTTACTCAGACGGAAAGGCTCTCACAGCAGAGAGGATAGGAGAAGAGAAGAGGGAGCATTCCCTTTGGGATTCCTAGGCATCAGCTGCCTGCTCCGACCTGGATCATCCGTCCTGAAGAAAATCGCCACGGCTCATCCAAGAGACTTTTCTAGCCCACAACACATCTGGCCGTTCAGGAGACTGAGACTCAGGATCACCTGCCTGTCTGTGGTGGATCCTCTCTATCCCCCTCTCTCCTCTTCTTTATCTCTGTCTCCTTCCCTCGATCACTCCCTTCTTTTTTTTGCGGGTGTGAGAGGTGGTTGGTTGGTCAGTGCATCGTCGTGGGAGATGTTCTTCTGATCACGTCCGGCGGCGGTAGCAGCAGCAGGACCGAGTGAGAGAGAGCCGTGCAGCGCTGCGCTGGGCGCCTCACGAGGCGGGAAGAGTCAGCCAGCGCCGTGACAGAGAGATCCTCTTGCTCTCCCCTCTCTCTCTCCCTCTCTCTCTCTTTCCCTTTCTCTCTCCCACTCGTTTTCTCTGCTTCTCTCAGCCACACTCCCAACACTCAGCACTGCACAGCCTGTCTGCCAGTTCGCATCAGCGTGCTGCTCTCTCTGTCTCTCTCTCTCTCTCTCTTACTCTTTTACTCTCTCTGGCGTTTTCTGCTCTGGTGTTTTCTTTCTTTCTTTGCTCTGCCTAGTCTGTTTTTCTCTCTTTCCCTCCCTCCTCGCACTGCTCATCTGTTCTCTCTCTCTCTATCTCTATCTCTCTCTCTCGTTCTGCTCTTCCCCCTCTAGCTGTGTGAGTGATAAACGCCTCTCAGGCTCTCTCTCTCACACACACACACACACACACACACACACACACGGCACAGACAGATCTTCGCGATGGGAGATAAAGGCACACGGTAAGCATGCAATTCAGTAGCTCTCTGTTTAGTGGTGGGAGACAAGGTCGGGGGGGGGGAGGCTGTCAGGCTGAAGAGGGTTGTGTGTGTGTGTGTGGGTGGGGGGGGGGATTTGTTTGTTGAAACGGCTGTCATGTCTTTTTGTCTATATCTGATTTTGCCTTGGTGATGCAAGAGGGTTTACGCTCTTGAGAAACAGACTTTCTGGTCCCCTTGCTCGACTTGGAAAGAAGATGAGTTGTTGGGTTTGGCTTATGTGTTGTCTTCCTCTCTTTCCCTCTGTGTGTGTGTGTGTGTGTGTGTGTGTGTGTGTGTGTGTGTGTGTGTGTGCGCATCCGTGATCATATTGATGATCGTATTATCCCAAAGGTTACAAATGAGATGTGTGAGTCACAGAGCCATCTGTACTCTTTCTCTCCCTCCTCCTCCTCTTCTCCTCTTTCTGCCAGAGAGTAATATCATTACAGCACCATATTACAGTCAGATACATGAATCTATGTGATGCCTGTCTGTGTAAGTGTGTATCTCTGTGTGTGAAAGGTTAACATTTATATGTATGTGTGTGTGTGTGTGTGTGTGTGCGTGAAGGCCTGTGGGAGACTAAGTGCCTGGAAGGGAATGCGAGTAGCGTGTGTTTGCCTGCACAGTGTGTGTTTAAGTGTGGTGGCTGTGTGGGTGTGTGTTCAGGGAGCTCAGACAGTTCGCTGCACGCCCCCTCTGCCCGGCTGGGGTCGAGAGGTGGGAGGGTGTAGTGCTGAACTCGCTCTGACGTTTAACAGAACTGACACGATGCAAAACCCCTCTGGCTCGCACTACACCTGGTCCCAAACACACACACACACACACACAAACACACCCATCAGTTGCATCATACACACACACACACACACACATACTACCGCAGCTGAGCCACCTCTTCTTTGCCTTAGGGTGACGAGCATTGAGGGCAGTCATACCTCAGCATTCATTAGGAATGTCAAGCCAATTAAATTATCCAATTAAGTTACCTGCTTACCCGTCTGTTTCTGTCTTTACCCCCCCCCCCCCCCCCCCACCACACACACACACACACACACACACACACAAACAACGTGCCCTCCAGGATCAATACCATTTGATCCCCTCCTCCTCTCACCTTCTGTTATTATAATCGCAGCACTCATCTGTCATGTTGTTCTGAGTGTGATATGATCTCTTTGGATGCCTGACTGGGCCTGAATGGCTTTCCT
>NC_055971.1:23922952-23977952 GCF_018492685.1 Alosa sapidissima | reverse complement strand
AATAATCTGTTTTCTCAGGACCGAACAGAATGTCTCAAGCTCCTCTCAAATAATTTCTTAAATCCCATGCAGCATTTTTGAAACTGTCCGCTAAAGAGCAACACTCTCTGCTAAGTGAAAATTACTGTTTTCCAAAAAAGTGTTTCGAACACACACACACTCACTCACCCCCCTGACGATAAACCCCCCCCCCCCCACTTACCCCCCTGACGATAAAACAGAGAGCGATTCAGCACCGAAGATGCGTCGACTCAGCATAGGAAATTGTGCAGGGAGGGCTTGTCTGTGCATTACCTGGTGGTACCACTTATTTAAAAATTCATATGCACACTCTGAAAGGCCTGACTGCATGTTTGCCTCTTATGAAAGAGAAAAGAGAGAGAGGGGGGAGAAAAACAACACATTCAGGTTGAGAAAGCTTCCTGGAACTGGTGAGTCTTATCTCACACGCAAGATAGCAGGAACGATCTCGCCTTGTCTGTTTTTGATGTTGTTGTTGTTGTTGTTGTTGTTGTTTACAATAGGGCAAAGACAGTTGGTATTCTATGATTTAAGTGAAGGTAGTCCACATCAGTGTGTTTTATGAACCAGAAATCTAAGATGACTTTGAAACGCCTCTCAGCTTCAACACCTCCACAACTGATGAATCGGTTCTATCTTCCACTGAAGCAGCGATGGTAGACTGGCTAGTTGTGTAGTGGAACAAGCGAAGCTGCCATGGAGACATAATAAATGTCAATGTGTGTTATCAGCGTGTGGTTATGAAGCTATTCTAATGTTGAGATAAATCAGCGGGTGAAGAGCCCCTCACACTTTCCCTCGGCTGTGTGATGAAGTGAGGGGTGAGCAGCACTGCACCGAGGAGGGCCATTAATCATCCTCTGAGCCAAAACACCAGGGCTTGAAGAGGAAGGTTAATTGGTGTTTTAAGCCCCCAAAGTCATCTTCCAGGCAGCCCTGCATGGAAGTCACTAGGGTTAGGCAAGGGTTAGGGTTACGGTTAGGCTCAGGGTTAAGATTAAGGTTAGGTGCCTTGAAGTCGACGGTCGCCAGCGCTGCCTTGAAGTCGACGGTAGGGGCTTAAAACACCATCGAGCAAGAGGATGTGGCCCACATCCGGGCCACAGGCGGACCTGAGATGCAGTCAGAATAGCGCACATAGGCAAACGTTTCAGGACTGATTTTCCGAGCGTTTCTCGTTTTGATTTGAGTTCACTCTTAACATTTGTGAATGCACACATCCATGTCAGATCTCGGCCAGACTCCTGGTCAGAATCATACCAGACTTGACTCTGCCTTTTGGACCATACGTGTCAAGTGTGAGACTGTGATACATATCAGAGGTGCGTTCAAATTTGCAAATGGCCAAATGTTCGCAAACAATTTTCTGTTTGCCTTGAGTTTTCTGCGAAAATTCGCCAAACAGTTTGAGGAGGTAGTTCTGAGTTCAGAGTTACCATTGAGATGGAATGTTTACAAAAAGTTGTTCACATTTATCTGTTCATACAAACATGTTCATTGTGAACATTCGCCTCTGTTCAGGGAATTTATACGCACCTAAGAACAATTCCAGATCTCTGGAACAGTATCTGATAAGTAAATATTATTTCAGTTCAAATGTGTGTGTGTGTGTGTGGGGGGGGGGGGGGAGTCAAATGCAATTAAATGAGTCTGTGGCAACAAGAAATAACCAAACAACTGAACAGAACCTAATGTTGGGGGACAGAGCATAATAAGTGGTATCAGTCATTCTATTTTCTGACTCATCCAATCAAGCGTAGGTCCATCACTGAGTTACAGTCAGTGATTTTGGTCCAACATTTTATAATCCCTCATTAAACATTCATGTCTCTTTAAATGAGTCTCGGGATTGAGCATGAATCCACTTAGCCCCCTGATAAATTATTTCAAAAATGTGAAGTCTCCCCTCCCCTTCTCTGCTCTTTTCTTCTCCTCTCCTCTCCTCCTCTCCTCCTCTCCGCTACTTTCCTCCTCTCTCTTTATCCTCTGCTCTCCTCTCCGCCCCCACAGGAGGAAAGGATCAAATGGTACACATGCGCTCCTGTCTGGCCCTTTGAAGATGCTCAGCCCCCACGCCTTCTCTAAACTAAACCAAAACTCTGCAGTGGTTTCTTTAAATGAGGCGGAATGTGGGTCACAGAGAGAGAGAGAGAGAGAGAGAGAGAGAGAGAGAGAGAGAGAGAGAGAGAAAGAAGAAAGAGAGAGAGAAATAAATTAATAGAACAATAACACCAAACCTTTTTTTATTCCTTTCCTCATAATGCAAACTACAGTAGCCTCGGGGGGGGGGGGGGGGGGGGTTGCTTATTTGAAACACAAACACTGGTGCGTGTTATTGACCTAAATCAGGAGTGGGAGTGGGATTTATTGTTCTGGATCAAATTGATCGATAGGTCTTCTATGGTGCATGCAATGCACAGCATGCCTTGTAGAAGCAATGATACTTTCACAGCGCCAGCCTGTTTGGTCCATCCTTGTATGGGATTTATTTTTTAGGGAGCTATCAGAACAGGCCAGGCCTCGGCATGGGCAACATGACACTAAGTCTTCCCCCGCTGCTCCAATGCCCCGTGACACCCGCTCAGACATTTCTTTCTCAAGGATTTTAGCCACGCATGCATTGTGTCAGCAGCATTTGTTCCTGCTGCTGATTTTTCACAAAAAATTCACAGAGCATTTTGAAACAATGGCTGTGAGTTGTTGAGGCTTTGTGATGAGGTGCCTTATTATGTCATGCCTCAGGTTTGTTTTGTTTTGATAAGGTAGCTTTTGTGTCGTTCACCGATGTGTGAAAGGTGTACTTGGAGTTTGGGAATTAGTGTCGTGGTTTCAGGGGTTTAGTGTCAGGTTTTGTGCAGGGTTTTTTTATAATGGGAAAGACCACCTCGTCACTGTAGTGGATGTGGTAGAACTTAATTAGATGATGCAGAAAAAAAAAAAAACATCTAGCTTACCAGAATCTATAGTGCATTTTCGACTTGATATGACACTATGGTGTCTGTGCATTCGTAACACACTCAGCTTAGTGGGATTTATTTAGAAACCAGCAACAACCTTGAAGACTTCATCATTTGTAATCATTACCCATCATGACATCTGTTTAGCTTCTCATACTCATCCCTCTCTTTCTACTCCTTGGGGAAGAGCAGCGAGACACCCCTGACTGACAGCCATTCATCAAACAACAACTCGATTTCCTTCCTCCCCTAACCATTTTCAGATTGAAGGTTCAGGAGCCGAGCATAATGGTGGGGAGAGGCTTGCGGATTCGTCTAATGGAATGATGTATAATTCATTCACACAAACACAAACCCAGCAGCTGCATGAGTGAGACGGCAGTGTTCAGTCAAAAAAGAGGGATTGCTCAACAGATGCTGCGCATGAGGGGCTTTAGTCACACTGCACACAGCCTGCCGTGCAGAATTATTTCCCCTCACCCCCGCGCGAATCGCGGAAAAGCCTTTTGACAGCCAGGAGCTGGGAAATACACCCGGCAATACATTTGTTGTGGAAGAAGAAACCTTCTGATTAGAATCAGAGATAACACAGCCTGAGACATATCCTCGTAGCGCTTTCAGCACTAAAGCCATAAAGATGAAATGTCAAGCTCGCTCGAAGGAAAAACAGCACCTCTGTGGCAGAGGGTTTTAAGTTAATTGTGTATCTGATCACTGCACAGTAATCATATTGATGTGCTCAATAGTGCCTCATGCCCTTGTTTCCTAATTAAGCCCTCTGCATGGAAAAATGCCCGCCCCATAAAAATCAATACTGATATCCATGAAACCAAGACATTTAGAAAAACCTCATCTCATTTCACAGTGCGTTTTCTCAGCTGTGGGCAGCTGGTTGAATTTGAAATGCAGATAAGGTGGTCTGAGTGCCAAAATGAAGCCGTGGTCTTGGGGAGATGACCGTCCATTTCTAAACCGTCCATCTGTTGGGGCAAGCCGTGCCCAATTGACAGCCATTATGGTGGTGGTGGTGGTGGTGTGTGGGGGGGGTAGGTGGCTGGGGGGGTAGGTGGGCCGGGGGGGTAGGTGGGCCGGGGGGCGGGGCATAATTGAACCAGTGAGCCTGGCATGGGAGAGAGGAGGCCTCCAGACAGGGACAGTTGGATGCGTGCCACGTCACAGGTGTTGGCGGTGGGCCCTGGGCAGGGCAGATGTCCCCATCTCGGAAACACACAGACATGAGACAGATGTGACTCACCCCGGTCGACATCAGCCTGTGGATTTACACCCCGCGAAAGCAGATGGAAGAGCACAACTGGACTAACAACAGCAACAACAATAATAACAATAATGAAAGAGAAATGAAATTGTTCAAACGGCTCCCTGGCACAGCTGTTCCCTAAAGCAAACTTTACAGATGCACCCCCCCACAAACACACATATTAAGAATGAAAAATTCTGTACAATGCTTTGTTTTGTCATACAGATTACTTTTGTTTTAAAAATAAAACACAGAGAGCCATGTGACAGATGTGTTGTTGTTAAGGCTGAAAAAAGAACAGAGGACCTTGTCATCACGGCAGCCTCTATTTTGGAAACACATTTGCTCTGTTTTGTTCGACAACTGCATTTACAGCACGCTTGGCCAGCCCCGGGCGTCACATCATAATTCTTGGAAGGCAGCTAAGCTAGGAACACAATAGTGCTTTAACATCCAGACAGTGTCGCAGCACAGCAGCACCATGGCCAAGCACGCGCATAGCAACTGGGCAAATAAATCCAGCTAAGATATTAAACCTGGCATAGCCGACAGTAAAGTGTATAATGTGGTCGTTAACACGGCCTGGAGATTATTTCTAATTAGGAGGTGGTAGGGAAAAAAATATCTGGGCGTTAAGGCAAAAGACATCTGGTGTTTCCATGTCAACCATAATTTAGATAGCAAGGGTGCTCCTGGTGGCATGCAGATAGTCCTTTTGCCTTTAATTAATTTCTGCCTGCACTGTCAGGGCTTCCATTGATACTTTGGTGGGAGATGTTAAAATGGAGGGATGTGGTGTGCAGATGCTAAAGAGTTTGTTTGCTAGAGGCCAAGTGAGCGAGTCACGCTAGTAAACCCAGACAACTCTTTGCATGCACAGCATGCTAACATAGTCTACAGTGATGTCATCATACGACCCCCTCCCTCTTTTATGAGTCTTGGTGCTGTGAGTTTTATAGTGAATGGGGCGATGGAGGTCTGGCGCCGAGTCAGTTAAGGCTGCTGGATGTGTTGGATGACTCCAGTAAAGTGACCAGCTGTGTTGGCCTATCTGAGAAAGCTTGGGCATGACTTTTAGGCATATTGTATGGATTTCAAGCTGCTGTTCAGGCAAATCACCTAAAAAATGAGTCTATTTCACAACAGTTGCAAAAGTAGCACTAACCCAGCACTTATTCAGTAAGAATATGAATACACTCACAAACTAAGCCATTTAGATCGACTTTAGATGTAACATTTGTCACCAAAACAAACCCTGAGCTCCTCAAATTTGTTGTGCAACATATACTCTACTGTCAACTTGATAAAACAAATCTTTTGCAAAACATTGTAAGATCAGTCACCCATTGGCTTACCATTATTATGCAAATAAACATGTTAAATTCAATAACATCTATTCCAGAGTTTCTCCAAATTCCAATATGATCCGTAAATCTGAAATTATTTTTGTGTTCAGACTGACACTAACAATCATGACCACAAGTTTTTTTTTTTTTTTCAGGACGCAAATCTTTTTCCAATATTTGCTGTCCAGTGCAATAGACAACATAGCAACACATCCTATCTGGAACATCAGCAGCACAGCAGGCCTTATTTGGAAAATCTTCACTATGTTTGAAAGACCTACAGTAGCTCTTAAGTACTGACAAATCCTATATCACGATGCATGTATCTTCCTGAAAGGTCTCACACAGACCCACACACAGCAATCCAAGGAAGTGACCTCATGTTAGGAAGTACTTTGCAGTTTATCAGTGTAGGGATCGGGGCTGATGCTGCTGCTGCTGTCATTAACCAGAGTGTTTAAGGAGGAGGAGGAGGAGGAGCCGCCCTGGGCCCCTGAGGAGCTTGAGAAAGCCCAGTATGGCAGGACTGGGGGGAGTCTGATGGATAGGGAGGCAGTTTGACTGTGCCTGACGCCATTAAGCAGGGCTCTGAGAGTCGCTGGTTTGAGAGATCGTCTGGTTTGGTGACGTGTGCTGTGCTTTTATCTCTATAGAGATAGTATGAGTTCAGGGTTGGGTACGTGGTGTTCCTGAACCACATGATGGTTCAGTAAAGGGGGGGTTAAAAAGTCAAAATCTCATCTGACTGTCCTATGCGATCTACCCACATGTTCACACTCTCTATCTTCTACCACATGATGGTTCAGTAAAGGGGGGGTTAAAAAGTCAAAATCTCATCTGACTGTCCTATGCGATCTACCCACATGTTCACACTCTCTATCTTCTCTCTGTTTTTCCTACTCCAGCAGAATCTGAGGTCGGGAAGTTCGGTCTGGACTTGTTCGGTTCAGAAGCAACTATGCCCGAAAAAGAGCTGATCGAACCAAACAATGTCAAAGAGCTGTTTGAACCAATTAATGCCAATCAACATTTTCAATGAAAACTTTTAGTTTTTCATGAATTGGTGGCTACAGAGGCAGACTCAATTGAAAAAATATTGAAAACATATATAATGTCCGCAACACTGCTTTTGACTCCCAATTATTTAATGCAACGTTTCGACCCTGCTGGGTCTTCTTCAGGCAAAAACCAGCAGGGCCGAAACGTTGCATTAAATAATTGGGAGTCAAAAGCAGTGTTGCGGACATTATATTTTTTCAATATTTTTTTAATTGAGTCTGATTTTTTCAATTGAGTATAGTTTTCTTTTGTCCTGCACCTGCCAGAAGGTGGGATGTGCACACTATAACTGTTTACAGAGGCAGACTAACATCATCTCTCTCCACCCTTACACTCCCCTGAGTCTGGTCCTCCACATTTGCTCTCAGTATTTACTCTCCTGTCTCTCCTTCTTTACCTCCTCCCTCCATCCTTATTCTCCTCTTCTCTCCTTCTTTACCTCCTCCCTCCATCCTTATTCTCCTCTTCTCTCCTTCTTTACCTCCTCCCTCCATCCTTCTTCTCCTCTTCTCTCCTTCTTCCACCTCCCTCCAGCCTTGCTTGTCACTCTCTTGGTCCTCTCCTCTAGCTCTTCTCCTCTTCCTCTCTCCACCTGTACCCCATCTCCTCTTCCTCTTCCTCTCTCCACCTGTACCCCATCTCCTCTTCCTCTCTCCACCTGTACCCCATCTCCTCTTCCTCTTCCTCTCTCCACCTGTACCCCATCTCCTCTTCCTCTCTCCACCTGTACCCCATCTCCTCTTCCTCTTCCTCTCTCTATCTGTACCCCATCTCCTCTTCCTCTCTCCACCTGAACCCCATCTCCTCTTCCTCTTCCTCTCTCCACCTGTACCCCATCTCCTCTTCCTCTCTCCACCTGTACCCCATCTCCTCTTCCTCTTCCTCTCTCCACCTGTACCCCATCTCCTCTTCCTCTCTCCACCTGAACCCCATCTCCTCTTCCTCTTCCTCTCTCTACCTGTACCCCATCTCCTCTTCCTCTCTCCACCTGTACCCCATCTCCTCTTCCTCTCTCCACCTGTACCCCATCTCCTCTTCCTCTCTCCACCTGCACTCCGTCTCCTCTCCCTGTTTGGCTCAGTAGCTCTCTGTTGACAATTTGTCTTTCCTTGTCGTTCTCAGTGTTTTTGTTTGTTTTGCATCACTCTTTCTTATCACTCTTTCTCCATTCTACACACTGTGTGCAAATCATCTAATGCTTTTGGCAACTATGGCAACATATTAACATACAAACACACACACACGCACACACACACACGCACACACACACACGCACACGCACACACACATACACATCACTTAGACACTTTCTCTTCCTCTCAGTCTCTCTCTCTCTGTCTCTCTCAGAAGATGAGTGGTATGGGGGAGTGAAGTTATTATTGATAATTGCAAACGCATGGGCTACTTAAAGAGTAATGTGAGTTTCATGTCACAGTGCATCTCCATTAGTCTACATTAGATGTATTGATTGTGTGCCGTTCATTAGCATTAGGAGGTTGCAACAGGTCTCATTAAAAATCAATCAAAGTTATTAAAAACATTCAACAAATATTTATACATAATTGTAGTCACAACACATTTAATTTCTGAATTCTGGCAAGTAGCAACATGTTTTGCAGCTATATATATTGAGCGTTTGCAGCCATATATACTGAGTGTTTCTTTCTCCGAACACTATGGGTATTTTTCCATCATCCCTTTCCTGGAGGGAATCGTCAGTCTCTGAGCTCTGTTAGAGTATGTGCATTTGTCGCCCTCCAAAAGCCTGCTGATTCCAGGCAAGCTGTTATTATGTTACCGGGAGGAGGTCAATTAAAATGGCACACTGGCCCCTCCCTGTGATTCTCTATTTAATAATGGCCACTCGTGGGACAGGCTACGCTCTCATGTTGCTGCAGGAGAAGGGGGTTTATCACTCCAGCAGATGCGGGCTCTTCAGGCTCTTCATGTGGAATGTGTTTGTGTTTGTGTGTGTATGTGTGTGTGTGTGTGTGTGTGTGTGTGTGTGTGTGTGTGTGTGTGTGAGTGTGTGTGTGTGTGTGTGAGTGAAAGGGGGGGTATTGAGATTACGAGAGAGAGGGAGTTATTGAGATTATGAGAGAGAGAGAGAGAGAGAGAGAGAGAGAGAGAGAGAGAGAGAGAGAGTTAATGGATTTGTTTTGTGGTTACTGTGTGGATTTCTAAAGTTTGTGAGAGGGCTTGGTTTCCCGGTCATTACAAGCTATTACACACCATATAAATAAATTCTTATTCGCTTGTGCACTGCAGAGATGTTATTACCCTCTGATTCTTCTGGGAAACAAGCCTTACAAAGATTCAAAAATGATAATTTCCCTGGCTTGATATCTAGAGGATAGATGAGAACAATTGATGTAATATTGTTATTATAATATTCTATTATGAAAATGTGCTTGGCAACCACTGTTGTTCTCTTTGCCATAGCAATACATCCTCATTATATTGACAGTCAATTTGTAATGGTTTCAGTCTGCCTCTGAGAGAAAGAGAGAAAGAAAGAGAGAGAGAGAGATCTCCACTCCACGCTGGTCAAGCAATCATTAAAAATAAAAGCATGCATTCTCTAACTTACTCGGTGTGCTTACTTAATTTCCAAAGTAAGTTTTTTATGTCACCTAAAAAGCACTCACTTTCTCAGGCTCTGACACGGTGAGTGCTTTATGGCTTCATTTGAGGCCTAGGCTCGTTTGGTGTGGGCTCTTGTCACTGTAACTGATGGCCCTGATTTGTAACGAGCCACTCTCAGATTTGGGATTGTTACAGTGCCACTGATGCAGTAAATTTGCTCTGCTCCTTGGGGACTAGACCCAGTACCTTGCCCTAAAAGGGGGCCCGTGGCCCAGCTTATGCAGGAATGATGATGTCTGGACTGAGTTTTATTTTGTTTTGCTTCGTTTTGGCTTTCCTGGTACAAGCAGAGTGATTAATTGACTGTGCCCTTGGATATTGTCTTAGGACACTGTAGTCTGAGATAGCTGAAGTATTCAACTGATATATAGCTAGTGGTAGTATAGATAGTAGTATTTATCCTAACCCCTAATGTGCCCTAATGCACTTATAGCTACACTTAGAATGTTATTCCTTATTTGCAAATTGCTTTGGATGAAAACATCAGCTAAATTAATGTATGTAAATGTAAGTGTAGCTGAATATAAAACAATCTTGGCCTTGACCTGGAATAGGTCCTTTGGATCCATGCCAGGAGACAAGCTCATGATGGTAACATTAAGGTGTAGTCTGACATGAATGAGTACTGTGCTGTTATTGACCAGTTTACTGTCTGAAATGTTTGTTTATGTTTATGTTTATGGTATTTGGCAGACGCTTTTGTCTACAGTGATGGCCTGTGGTCCCTTTTTATTTATTCTCTTCTCCTTTTGTTTTTCAGGGTGTTCAAGAAAGCAAGTCCCAATGGCAAGGTAATATTCTATTCTATTCTCATTTTGTGCTAATCTCTAAAGGTCAACAACCCTACTCTGACAGCAAGGTGAACTGAATTGCTCATGTAGAACACACAGCAAATGCTTAAGTGTCAAGTGATGGAAATAAAACAAGCCTGTATCAGGCACATTCCACTTGACCATCAAAACTACCCTTTCTAATTAAGCCCCCAACGATCTTGTGATTTGATCAATACCAGAGATCCAACACCGGCCCAGTAGCAGTTGCCTTTGTCAAAGTCAAGAGTTCTTGAAGAGGAGGGGAAAAGGGGAGACAAAGAGAGGAGAGCAGCAGAGATGAGAGGAGAGGAGAGGTGAAGGGGAGAGGAGGAGAGAGGAGAGAACAAGGGAAGATGGGGAGACAGAGGAGAGGAGAGGAGGAGAAGGGGAGAGGAGAGGAGAGGTGAAGGGGAGAGGAGGAGAGAGGAGAGAACAAGGGAAGATGGGGAGACAGAGGAGAGGAGAGGAGGAGAAGGGGAGAGGAGGAGAAGAGGAGGCAGAGGATTCAGTGTCCATTCACTTGATGATGAGCAGGGAGTGGGAGAGATGGCAGGGCTGTGTTCTCACACAGACGTCCTTGCATCTCCCAGGGACAGCCTGCTGACAGGTCGAAGCCATGATTGTTTGGACGCTGGTCAGCAAGTTGGCACGGCAATGAGCCGTCTCTGGGATTCACCGTGGGAATCGAGGACAGAGAGTCGAGTGCAGAGAAAGGCCGGACGTTGTGTAGCATCGTAGCGTTGTGTTGGGGCTCTCTGTGGCGGTCAGATCCGCTGCTTTAGAGGCCTGGCAGTGGGGGTCTGAGGCAGGGTACATCGGGGTCGCTGTAGAGGAAGTGGTCGTGAGGAGAATATGAAAGAGGCGTGTGTGTGTGAGACGTGTGTATGTGCATGCACACACGTGTGTGTGTGTGTGTGTGTGTGTGTGTGTGTGTGTGTGTGTGTGCGCATGTGCATGTGTGCAAGGGTGCATGCATGACAAGGACTGAGCCAAAGACAGGAAATGTGTGTTTGCTTGTGTGTGTGTGTGTATGTGTGTTTTGGGGCTTTTGTGGCAAGTTTTTGTGCCTGCGTGTTTCTGTCTCCATGAGAATTAGTTTATGTGATAGTGTGTGTCTGCTTTTGGGTTAATTATGATGAGTTTCTGTGATTTGCAAGAGAAAAAAAGAGAGAGAAAAAATGTCAGCCTCTCCCTCTACGAGGTTACAGCCCTCACACCAAGGTCCTCCCGATAAATGAATGCTGTCTATAATGAGATACAGATGAGAAGGCCAGTTTGGGGGAGAGATTCCAAGCCCTGAATATTGAAGAACATTGAATCAGCCAGACGCATTATGCACTCAGCCAACTGAGCAGCCAGAGCTGAAATTAGGTGGGCTAAGGCTGAATAGCTAACACATTTCATCTCATCATTTGTCTATTTCAGCTATTTCCGTATGCAGAACATTTAGGAAAAGGGTAGAGAGGGTGTAGGGGGACTAATCAGTGCCGTTCATTAATATTTGACATTTATGTTGTCTTTTTTTTTAGCTCACAGTCTACCTTGGGAAGAGAGACTTTGTTGACCATGTGGACCTTGTGGAGCCAGTCGGTATGTGTACAAGCATGGTGCTTTCATTTGAAAAATTTTACACGTTTCCATCAAATCTGTGTGGAGGTGCCCGATCATCATCGTCTGATCATTTCAAACCCTTTTTTCTCTTTTTTTTCAAAAACAAGTTAAGTAAGCATGCTACACATGATAAAACGTTACAGTTTTTGCTTATTGCTCATTGCTCGTTATGTCAAAACTCTACACACAGCCAAATAAGACATAGCACTGGGAGATAAACAACTCACGTCTATGTCAAAATGAAACACATACAATCAAAACTCAGCAATCCTTTCTAAAAATGTAATTACTGTAAGTAAATTTGATTGTTTTTACCTTCTTCTCTTCCAGATGGTGTTGTTCTAATCGATCCAGAGTATTTAAAGGAGAGGAAAGGTACGAGAAAACGGATGAATAACCTTTATACAACATGATAAAACCCTTTATGTGACACCTGATGAATAACCTTTATACAACATATAAAAAACCTTTATGTGACATCTGATTAAGCTCTTATTCAGAGCTCTGGCAGTTGGCTCCTCACTCCATTCCTGTCATGCTTCCCAGAGTGTCACAGCAGCGTGACGGAGCGCCATGCTGTGCCAACCAATTTCCATATTAATTTAAGCTGGGATGTACTTATTCATATCATGTTCCATTATGAAAAGAATACTGACTTAAAGTACCAGCTTCTTATTCCTGTCTGCCCCCCCACCCCCCCTCCCCCAACTCCACCCTGGATCTCTCCAGTGTTTGTAACGCTGACGTGTGCCTTCCGCTACGGCCGCGAGGATCTGGACGTTCTGGGCCTGACGTTCCGTAAGGACCTCTTCGTGGCCAACATCCAAGCGTTCCCGCCGGTGGCCGAGGAGAAGAAAAGTCTCACACGCCTGCAGGAGCGCCTCATCAAGAAGCTTGGGGAGCATGCGTACCCTTTCACCTTCGAGGTACTCTGCTCTCCCCTTTTGGTGTATGTTGATCTATACTAGAACTGACTCGGTTGTTTAAAAAACAGCACTCACTGATGCACTTATTCTTATTGTACTAGATCTTTTTTTTTTAATTGTCCTAGAGTTGTTGAGAAAATTGCTTTAAAAAGCTCGAACTGTTAACCATGTTGTTAGTCGCTTTGGTTAAAAATGCGTCAGCCAAATGTAATGTAATGTAATGTAATGTACTGTAATCTATAAATTGGAGATAAAAGTAACTATAGTAAGGGGGCTGGTAAATAAACTAAGGTAGCATTCCTAAACTTTTTCCTTCAAGGTCCTCCTCAGTCCTGTCTCTCAAGCTGTTGGAACAGTATTTCATTCAAGTCTTGTGCTGAAGATTGATACTTTTATCATTTGTTTGATCTTTTTATTCTGAGGTTTCATACCAAGGTGACTCCCAATACTAATTGCTTTGCCAAAAGCGCCATGATTCTATTCAGCTGAACTCTTCAGATACCCATCTTCAGTGAGAAATGTGTCTTAAGAAGTAAATGTGACCTAGATCTTAGCAGAGCCGGACAGTAACGGAGTACATTTACTTGAGTACAGTACTTGAGTACAATTTTGAAGGATCTTTACTTTACTCGAGTATCATTTTTGGGGAGCACTCATGACTTTACTCAAGTACATTTGAGAGGCAAATATTGTACTCTTTACTCCACTACATTTCTATCCACAACCGTGAGTACCCGTTACTTCTTCTAAAAAAAAGGAAAAAAGAAAAATCTCAGAAACCCTCAATTTGTTGTTTCCCTCTCAAACGTGATTGGATTGTGCAGGCGCCACCGATTGGGACAGCCTATCAGCAATCACCTTCAGCTTTCCGCCAAAGTCAACTCCATGGTCAGATTTAGATAAGAGACGAAACCATAGACGAAACAATGGATGAAGACGCAGCAGGTCCATCCCAGGAATGTGCCAACCCATGGCCCCACCTTGCCAGACTATTTAAATTTTCTGAACAAGTTAATGATAGTGTTCGCTCCAAGTTTTTCAATTACAAAATAGTATTTTGTATTTGAAATACGTATTTTAAATACATGTATTAGAAATACTGCCCATCCCTGGCAACATGGTAAAAAGATGAAAATGACTTGATTTTACTTTCAATTCCTTTTACATTCTCCAAGGTATTAACATTAACATTTTTCATAACTCAATGTAGGACGTTCCTGTACATAAATGTAAGCACTGTGGCAGTAGTAATGCAATATTTAGAAAATGTACTCTTGTACTGTTGATACTCAAGTACTTTTAAAAACAAGTACTTCAGTACTTTTACTTAAATAGACATCTGACTGTTGTACTTTTACTTGTACTTGAGTAAAATTTAGGTTATCTGTTATCTGCAAAGGTTATCTGTACTTTTACTCAAGTAATGAAGCTGTGTACTCTGTCCGCCTCTGGAGCTTAGCTTAGCTGAATTCTTTCCAGAACATTTCTGGACATTTGTGTGTTCAACTCTCGTAAATTCCTCTTTGGGTGTGAGTTAGAAACAGACATGAAAAGGTTTCCATTTCCAGAATTCCACAAAACAGCCTTCCAATTCAGAATGAAGGACCTCTCATGTGAGATGTGAGGTAGTCTTTCATCTGAACGCAGTACTGAATTTCATTTCATGTCGGTGCTCCACCCACAGATTCCTCCCAACCTGCCTTGCTCCGTCACCCTGCAGCCAGGCCCCGAGGACACAGGAAAGGTACTCAGATCAGCCCCGCGCACGCACACACACACATACACACACACACACGCACACACGCACACACACGCACACACACACACACACACACACAAACACACATGTATACAAACACACACATACACATACACACACACACACACACACACACACACACACACACACACGTATACATACATACATACATACATACATACATACACACACACGTATATACTGTACACACACACACGTATATACACACACAAACAAACACATACATGTATATATAGGCCTACACACATCCATACACAAACACGATGGCACATGAAAGAAGCGCATGCTTTGCTCAACCTGTTAGCATGCTGGGTCACAGTAGCTGTGAAACACTGCAACGGCTCGTTGGAAGCTCTTTACTGAAGTGCCTCTCTCTCTCTCTCTCTCTCTCTCTCTCTCTCTCTCTCCCCCACTCTCTCTCTCTTTGATATTCGGGTCTCTCTTGTTAAGGCCTGTGGGGTGGACTTTGAAGTCAAAGCCTTCTGTGCAGAGAACGTTGAGGAAAAAATCCACAAAAGGTACAGTCATCCTACGGTTCTGTCAGCCATGTGGAAGATATCACAGTATATTACGCCACATTTAGCAAAGGGATTGTTACATGATGAATTCCCTCGACATCTGTCACACTATTAAGAGCATAAATATTATAGGTGCATGACTTACTTTTCAGAGAGAGAGAGAGAGAGAGAGATGGCAAAAAGGGAGAGAGACACAGATGGGCTGAGCTTGAATGTATGTGAATGAATGTAGGAAAATTACCCAGTAGGTTCTCTGAGTGTGTACAGCCTTGAGCCTTTATTTTAATTAGCATGTTAGCCACTCTAGTTTAGGGCTGATGCCATAATTTTTAAATGGGGGCGTGAAATGCTTCATGAGTGATTGCATGTTGTCCCATTTGCATTGGCCCTTGTGGACAGGACACCGTCATGTTTACGACTATGACATTTCGGGGGCTCTTGATCCATGACAGATTCTGTTTTGTCCAGCTGCGTTATACATCCTTATAATGACGCCAGTAGGCATGAGGCACACACAGACGAAATGCCCATACAGCATAAGCCAATCCAGCACCAAAGCACTAACTTTACTTATAGTTAAAAGCTGGAATATAACAGAATTTTAACTCACCTTCTGAAAACAGCTTTGTTTGTAGTGCTGTAATCTTAAAGTACCTGGAGTTTGACAGCACTTCTGTGTGTGCCGCAGGAACTCTGTGCGCCTCGTTATCAGGAAGGTCCAGTACGCCCCGGAGAAGCCAGGTCCACAGCCCATGGCCGAGACAACGCGGCAGTTCCTCATGTCCGACAAGCCTCTTCACCTGGAGGCCTCTCTGGATAAGGAGGTAGGAAGCCCCCTGCTGGGTGATTGAGGGAATAGCATCTCACATTCCATGCATACTGTATGCATTTAAACAGTTTAGGCTACATCATTCGCAAGTACATTGGAAGTGGAAGTGCATTTTCTTTCGAATGAAACTATTTGCAGACTAATTTTGTGGAAATGATAAAGAGATACATTTTCTGATGTACTCTATGGCTGTGACACTTCATACACTACACATTTGCATATTTATTAATTTATTAATTTATTAATTAATGTTTAATGTCTGAAAGAACCATAATCCTATGAATTATTCATATTAAAGCAGTCATATGAGATATGATCAAAGGCCTTATTCATTCCATATGATTTCCCCATAGATTTATTACCATGGCGAGCCCATTAGTGTCAATGTTCATGTCACCAACAACACTAACAAGACAGTAAAGAAGATGAAGATTTCAGGTATTTTACTCTTCATGAATACAGTATATTCTTGTTTAAAAATGGCAATGTCGTCTGACTAAGCTTGTTTTCCCCTCAGTACGTCAGTATGCAGATATATGCCTGTTCAACACTGCCCAGTACAAGTGCCCAGTTGCAACAGAAGAGTCAGAGTAAGTACAAAAGCAAAGCCACAGACAGACAGGCAACTCAGTTGATTCAACAAAAATATCTGCAAGAGAACACATCTATATTGATATACTGAAATGCCTCAAATGAAAATGTGAATGTACTGTTAAACTGTTACTAAAACTGGGTAACACTTTGCTTGACAGTATCGACATAAGAGTGACATGACACTGTCATGGACACATGACACTATCATGACACATGAACCCTAACCCTAATCCTACCTCTAACCCTAATCCTAATCCTAACCCTAACCCTATTCCTTACCCTATGACAAAAAACTAATGACACTTAATAGACGGAAGCGTTATATCATTGTTTATGACACGTTCATGACAGTGTCATGTCACTCTTATGTCGACACTGTCAAGTAAAGTGTTACCAAAATGGGTATGATCTCATACAACTTCAACGTGTTGTATGAGCTTATACAATGATGTCATACAACGTCCTACAGTATCCTTTTTTCTTTTGTCTCTCAGTGACATAGTTGCCCCAAGTGCCACGTTCTGTAAGGTCTACACCCTCACCCCCTTCCTGGCCAATAACCGGGAGAAGAGAGGCCTGGCGCTGGATGGCAAGCTAAAGCACGAGGACACAAACCTGGCCTCCAGCACGCTGTGAGTACTGAGCACGCTCAGTCCTTACAGGAACACGTACAACTTTTTGGAGAAATTAGCTTGGGAAATTGTCTTCTACCCCAGAGTTATATAAGAGGGTAAATACCCTTCTCTTCACTGTTAGCCTAGCTTAGCATGCTGGAAGTGGATTCAACCAGTTAGCTTATAGCTCCCTTTTAGCTCATACATTTTACCTTGTGTCTTTTATGTTTTCTTTTTAATTAATCTTTATTTTTAAATGATTTTACCTTGTGAGTTTTATATTTAGTTTTTTATTATGATCTTTACTAACTATTTGACTATTTCCCTATAGGGCAATTCCATGGAAAATTATGTTTTTTGTAACATCCATAACGCCAATAAAATGTGATGGTATGGTATGATGTGAATGATTACATGACATTTGAGGATTTGCTAGTTTTGGCTGAAGAATGTACATGAGAAAAAATGCACAAAAATTGAATGTTATCATTCACATCATACAAATGCCAATGCATTTCACTGGCGTTATGGATGTGACAAAAAGTCAATTTTCCGTGGAATTGCCCTATACTAACTTTGACTATTGCCCTTCTATGCTTTTATTTGCTACTACTGTTTGCTTTTATAAATATGCTATATAAATAAACGTGACTTGACTTGTCTTGACTTGACTTGACTATAGACTAGCTGTCCCAAAACGTGTACATGGTTATGCAGGATGTTAAACTTGTAAATGTTTATCCATTTGTTTTAGATAGATAGATAGATAGATAGATAGATAGATAGATAGATACTTTATTGATCCCCAGGGGAAATTCAAGGTCTCCGCAGCATACAGACAACACAAACACATTCTTTAACAGCAGAAAGAGTAATTAAAGTATATAATATAAAAACACAACTAAGCAATATAGAAGATAAAGAATATGCTAAATATACTAAAGTACAAATTATACTAACTAAACTTAAATACAATATATAAAAATATACTAAAATACAAATTACAAAAATACAAATTATACTAACACTTAATCTAAATCAATTCTAAAAACAGTATCCACATAGTGGTGATTAATCAATCAGAGGCGCTTGCAATGACTGAGGCAGGGACTGAGCCTGTGATTCTCTGTGCATAGTAAGGTATGGTAAGGTGCTCTAAGGTGCTCTGTGTGAATGAGTGTCATGGTGGTAGTGCAATGGTGATAGTGGTCATGGTGATAGTGCAAGTGAGTAAGTCCAACAGTGCAACAATGCAAAAATAAAGTAAAGTAAAGTCTATATATCTATATATTTAACTATTTAAGAAAATGTATAAGTGTGGCCACAGTTCGGCTGTGGCATGGAGGGGGGGGGTTATGCATATGTGCTAATATAGCACGCAAACAGTGAGGCATAAAGACAGTGGTAAAAGTGGCTAGTGGACAGACAGTACCAAACATGGAGGGGGTGAAGAGGCAGACAGACTATGCAGACTATGCATGTTTTGCCTGTTATCATGCTCCCATATATATATATATATAATAGTAATAATACTAATAGTATGTTGTACATCTAAATGTATGCTATCACTCTGGTCAGGTTAAGAGAAGGGGCCAACAAGGAGATCCTGGGTATCATTGTCTCCTACAAGGTCAAAGTGAAGCTGGTGGTGTCTAGAGGCGGGTAGGTGCATCTTAGTGTTTCTTTGTGTTGTTTGTTGTTGGTATGTTTTTTTTTACCCTTCAGATATTTTCAACACTATTTTGGATAGTGTGTGCACACAGGATTATCCCCTGAGTCAGAATGTTTTGGTGTTAATCACAGTGATGTTATGAGAACTAAGCTACTTTAGCTCTTCTGACAAAGACGCTTTTTTTCCATGGCCTAATATGTGCTGTTTATTAATGTTTTATTTGATATGATGTGTGTCACTGAATTGGTGTTGCAAAACATCCCTACAGGATCTTAAACTGATGTGTTTTATATTTTCAGTCTTCTGGGAGATCTCGCCTCAAGGTAGAACCTTTGCTTATTATAATTTACATTTACATGTATTCATTTAGCCGACGCTTTTATCCAAAGCGACTTACGGAAATGAGGAATAACATTCAGGCTGCAATGCAGAGGAGACCTTAGGCAGCAATTAGTACTAAATAAATCAATACTATTACCAGATCATGAGAGTGTAGAACATTTTAGTACTAATCAAAGAATAGTTGAAGGTGACAGATGCAAAAGCCTCTAAATGCCACCTACGTCAAAAATGAGATAAAGATGGTGAGTGAATGCTCTCCTCACATAGTATACGTTAATCAAATAATTTAACTTCAAAACACACCAAGTAACACTCTCTTCCTGGTCTGAAATATCAATTTCTATGCAAAAACCTATAGGAACCGGATTTTAAATGCTCATTTAAAAGAAATGTGGTCAGACGGATTTAGAGGGTTTTGCATCTGAACTCTTCAGTTGAAGGTGACAGTGGTAGAAAAACAAGGAGACAGAGGAGGGAAGAAAGGGAAGTAAATGATAAGTGCAGGTTTTAATTGCATTCATCAACTGGGCACCATACTTTACAGTGATGTTGCTGTGGAGCTGCCTTTCACGTTAATGCATCCAAAACCGATTGAGGAATCTTCATACAGAGATGGTACGTCCCCTGGTTATGAGTCTCCCAGTCCTCTTCTCCCTGTGTCTCTTTACACTGATACCAACTCACCACTCCAAAACTACTTATCTATCTATCTATCTATCTATCTATCTATCTATCTATCTCTCTATCTATCTATCTATCTATTTATTTATCTATCTATCTGTCTATCTATCTATCAACACTGTAGATTTATAAAGGAAGTCTACATGCAGCAAACTTCCAAAGCTTTTTGTTCTTCGCTTGAAATTCTCTGTGCATGTGTTCTGTGTCCACCACAGCTCCCGAGAGCGACGCGCCCATCGACACCAACCTGATTGAATTCGACACAAAGTAAGAGCCTGCGCCACTGCCTCTACTGTTGTTTTGCCTCCCCTCCTTTTAGTCTTTATGGAATTTGCACAGGAGCTGTGGCTGCACTGAACACCCCATTAATAATGCATTGGGCTACTTCCCCATGCTCCGGCTCCCCTGCCTGCCACACCTCTACACCAAGCACAGCAGTAACAGCACACACACACCACACACACACATTAACGCATACACACGCATGCACGCACGCTCACACACACACACTCATGCACGCATGCACACACACACACACACACACAGATGCACACACTCACAGACGCACACACAGACACACAAACACGTACAATTTCTCCCTTTCTCTCTCTCTCTCTCTCTCTCTCTCTCTCTCTCTCTCACACACACACACTTACAAACACACACACAAACACACACACACACACACACACACACATAGATGCACACACTCTCAGATGCCCACACACACACCCACACCCACACACACACACACACACACACACACACCCACATTAACCAGCCACATAAGCCCAATTATGAATAATTCAGCCTCCGCTACTTCCTGCTCACATTTTATGGTCTCCATCCGACTTGGGCCCCCTGCTCTCTGCCTCCCAGCCCTTGCCCTGGCCTGCATACATTAGTAAGGGCAAATGAGAGGGATAGAGGGTGTCTGTGTGTCTGCTCTCATTGCCCTGTAAGCTACAAAGACACTGTAGGACAGATGATGACAAGTGACACTGTACCTATAAGCCCTGTTTACACAGTTACAATACACCTACTGTATAAACCCTCCATTAGAACTAGGCAACCTATAGTCTATGACCATTGGAAACCCTTGACATTGAATAATTCCAGCTATTTGTGGACATTGATTTAGACCTCGATCAAAATGTGTCAGTCTATTTAGGCATATTACAGTAAAATAAAAGTTCCTTGGGTGTGCGATTTTTACTTCAATTTGATGGCAGTTTTGATTTGTTTGAAAAAACAATTTTTTTTTGTTGAGCCTGCATCCAAAAATAATTTGATTCCAGTTGCTGTCAGCATGTTTCAGTAAAGTGTATCTTGGACGAAGTAAAACCACTCCACATTACAGTAATATACTGCAGTGTATTCTCATAGTGACTGTTTGCATATACAGTGTCGTCTCAGGTGAGTAAGTTCAGGTAAAGTCAGGAGTAGGCCAAAAAGGAGCCAAAGATAAGAGTGCTGAACAAGCTAAAGTCACAACTCTCATATTTTTTCATATTTTTGAAGAATTGTAGTCTTTCAATAACTGCTGCAGATGGTTTCATATTAATTTGATGGCTGTTGTGCCAAGAAGAATTCTTCTACTGCAGGTTAAATATATGGTGGATGCTGTACGATGTAACGATGCTAAATTTATGTTTTTTAGCAGACTCTTTTGTCCAAAGCAATTTACATTATATTTTAACCAAACAACAAACAAAACATACCAGAGAGGTAGCTCACTCCTCCTCTCAGTGCTCAGTGAGAAACTCCACACAGTGTTTTGTTATAGTTTTGGGGACAGACAGCCCCCACTTTGTTTGTTTCCAGTTCACAGAGCCAGCACTGTGGAAGTAAACCATTTTTTTTTACATTTTTTCTCAGAGAATGGAGAGCGGATCATGAAGAGATATTTGCTGAATGTTACATTTAGGGCTGTATTTTGAACACCAGCGCATGGCGTAAAACTCGTTTTCCACCCGCGTAAAGTTTAATTCGGTATTTTGCATGTTTATTTTTTAAACAATGTGCCCAGGGGTGTGGCAATTAACAACCTTAGGGAGGGGCCTGGCGCATTGTCTAAAAATCGCTATTGTACACATGGTCAGAAGTCTATGGCGAGTTGTTTATATGTTATTTTAGGAGTGCATTGTCAACAGTCATATTGGCAGGTGTACGCACCATCCTTCTATCATTCATGAACGCACACCATGCAAAACATTACAAATTGCACGATTACAATGGGAAACATAATTAGAATAAAGATATTACGAAAGACTGTAATATCTCATGATGAGTAGTTATTTACCATCATTTGCAAATTGGTAATGACGGTTAAAAGTGATTAGGGGAGAGGCGAGAGACACGTATGGAGCACAGCTGAAGACGCACTGTCACAAGATATAAGCAACTCCTCTGCAGGATAAATGTTGTTTTATTCAGTCATTTGAGCAATATTAGGGTAAGTGTTGCTTTTTCCAGCCTATGTTTTCGATGGTAACCCATTAGTCAATAGTGAAAGTAACTGCATATAACTGTCTTGTCGTTGACTGACACCTTGGTGAAGTTAGTTTCACTTTACCAATGAGATCAAATAATAGACGAGTGCAAATGTGTGAAGGCTATGCTAGGTTTTAGTAAAGCATGGTTTAGGAATGACTATTCCATATGGTCTCGCAAGCAGCCTCCTTCAAATGGTTGAATGCCAAAATACCGATGCATTTATTTGACATATCGCGCTTTGCGCCGTTAAAGGGAATGACAGATGTCATTCTCATTGGTTTAAATGATGTTACGCCCTAAACACACCCATATGACTGATTAAAAAACCTAGGAACACCTTGTTGCGCTATGCGCTCCACGTTTGATAACGAAACCCCTCCCAATGTGAACTGGACATCCTACTAAATTTGAATAAACGTTTGACGAGTGATAATGCACTTTAGAATGTCATGATAGGGCCCAAAGTGTTAAATGTTATAAATAGCTTACCCTACCTTTAAGACCAGTGATTAGGGGTTAAGTCACAGCAAATGTGAGTTTACCGTCCAGACTGATTTTAAATGTTTGATGAGGCTTAGTATAGTGACCCTCTCTCTTTCTGGCTCTCTCCACAGCGACGATGACATCATCTTCGAGGACTTTGCGCGGCAGCGGCTCATCGGGGTGAAAGACGACAAGGAGGAAGAAGACGAGGGAACAGACTCGCCCCGGCTGAACGACAGATAAGCGCCGAGCGTGGCGGCGTGTTGCGGCTCTTCTCCTGAGGCGGTGGTGTTGCTTTTCCCCAGGCTTTATCGACAGCCCCATCGGCTATATGAACCTGGAGCTAGGAAGACCCCTTTTCGATGAAACAGAGAGAGAGAAGGAGAGAGGGAGAGGAAAAACAAACAAACACACACACACACTCAGTGGTGCCGCCGCCGTGTTTCTTGTTCACATTCGTCTTTCCATACAGCCGGGACAAGTGTTAGAAAACTAAACCTCTACATGTTAGGTGCTTGTGTGACCTAGTCATCAGTGTTGGCAGAAGTAAGGGAGATAGAGAGAAAGAAAGAGAGAGGGAGAGAGAGAGAGATAGATAGAGAAAGATTTCTGTGCATAGGCTACTTTAGGGCCACTTTCTAGGCACCTAGGATTTCCTATAAAGTTCACTCAAACTGAGGTTGAGCATTTGTCACCGTGGCTAAATCTAGCTTTGGCTAAATCTAGCTTGAGTGGAAGCATGCCTTGAAATAAACATCACTTTGTAATACATGTTTTTTTTTATGTTTTGTTAGGTTTGTTTTGGTTTGTTTTTTGTTGCATTTTTTGTATTAGTAGGAATGAGCAAATACACAACTCGGTATTGATAATATATTTAATGTATCATATATGTACTTCTCTTTCCATATGTAACTGGGATCGTTATCACCATGACTACTGCCAAATTCAGTATGAGCTGCCGAATGCACCTTCCATCAGGGAAAACTCCTATGTGTACAAATGTAGGGGGGGGGGGGGGGGGTAAGGGGAGAATTTGGAGAATTATTTACTTGTAAACATATAGATATATATAAATATACATATATATTTCATTTCGCCTTACATAAGACAAGACATGTTGGTAGTAACTGTTTGATAATCCAGAGAGATGTTGTTTTGAGACTGTTCTATACCCTGCTTTGTGGAAAAACCTTTCCAGTAGTAGCACTGATATGCAGAAATGGCATAAATCCTGTATTCACATCATAAACACATAAAGTACAATCAGAATGTCATGTCTCCTTTGCCAAACTACCATCCAGTGTCACTTTATTTAAAAATACAAAAACAAGAGTAAAAGAAAAACTTAATATACATATGAACACCATCCATTTCTGAAACACCTGATTCATATGGACATAAAATGGCCAAATATGTAATCAGACAGAAGTAGTTTTACCTCTATATAGCTTTTCTAAAAAAGCAAGAGAAATCTTGTCTCCAGCGTGGTGGTTTTGTTCCCCATCCTCCAGGCTAACCCTGCGTCGTAGAGAGAGGAAAGAGCCTTACGAAACACTGAAATGAAACTATATATTATACCTACAAAGAAAAGAGGTGGCCTTGTTATCTTGCATGAGACGTCAATACTTTGTATGTTTTTTGTGAATGGGATTCATGCTTTTCCGATATCGCTTTTTAAATTTTTTTGTAAAAGTTTTACTACCATAGTACAAAATGGTCTTACTGTTTTCATGATTAGATATTCCGACGTATCACCAGGTTATTTGGACATGCTGCTCTGGTCGAAAATTCTCCTGCTCCCTTTTGTTCACTGTGTTAAAGTCATATTGACTGTGAGTCATTCCAACCATTCAAAATGAATTTAAATAATAGATTATGACATTATGAGAGGGGCTATTGAGTATTTATTGACAAATTAATATTATTGACCATTACACTGACATTATTATTATTATTATTATTATTATTATTATTATTATCTATACAAGTTTCAGGTGAGGGTGTAAAAGATATTATGTTCAGCTGTATCTTTATTAATAAAAATGTGTCTATCCTGTACTTTTCGTGGTCTAACATTTTTTTTTTCTGAGTGCAAAATTCCTCTTGGACATAACACACATTAGCCCCAGCACTAATCATTCAGACTGCACAGTGGAAATTATTCTCTCGGCACGAGATCAGACAGAGAGGGTACAACGAATCATTTCATTTTTAATTGCTTCCCACTTTGCAGTGCTGACACTGACTGCCTCAGGTTGCCGTGACTACCACTAGACTCCTTGGTGACCAATTAAATCTTTCCTTTGTACTTATTTGTCTTTTTTTGTCCGGCTGTAATTTAATTGACCACTGACCTGTTAAAGGTTGTCGTCCCACTGGATGCCAGTGTTCAGTGGGGAGCCTCTCTGCAGTCCACACTAATGTATGGTGTTGACAAAATACTGATAAACAATAGCTTTGAATTACCAGCGCAGCAGTGAGCTTGTTAACTAGAGCATCTCCTCACACAAACAGGACACAGCAATCACATGGGTGTGGTTAGAGTACACACAGGAAACACAGTCATATCATGTGTGTTGAGTGGAGTTTGAGTTGGCTAAAGTTTAATGATTAGATTAGATTAGATCCAACATTATTGTCATTGTGCAGAGTACAAGTACGGAGCCAGTGAAATACACAAGCACACACAAGAGTGACAGCAACTACTTGGGCTTCCATGTCCGCCGCCACATAATGGCCAAAGATTATTTGCCATTTAGCAGAGTATCTTACTTCCATGGTGACTTACAGTGAACTCATAAAAGCAATAACTGTACAAGTCAAGTCAAGTGAAGTTTATTTGTATAACGCATTTCATACACAGAGGTCATTCAATGTGCTTTACATAAACAAAAGCAAACAGTAATAACAAATAAAAGCATAGAAGGGCAATATAGTCAAAAAATAGTTCAAAAGGTAAAGATCATAATAAAAACATAAAACGCAGTAAACGCAGGTAAAATCATTTAAAAATAAAGACTAATTAATAAGGAGTACAGTCATTAGATACAAGGGACAGTCCCTCTGAAGCAGCTTATATAATATAATAATATATATATATATATTAATATAATATGTATTATTAGTAACCTATCTCCCTCACATATCTTTTCATGTGTGTGTATCTATATGATTATTTCTCTTGTTCTCAGCATTTATGTTGTAACCATGAAACCCCTCATGCAGGACAGATGAGCACAGCTTCACAAGTCCAAATTACAAAAGACAATCCTACTAAGAATGGACTTGTGAGGTGTATCAATAGACCAGGAGAGATCCTTTAGTTCCTTCTACTTGGCTCCTTAGGTGGAGTGAGCTAACCCTCTTAGTTGTAAATGGAAAGATATTGGTGATGTGTCGATATGTCCAATATGAAGATATTAAAGAAATATTCTCTTATAATTAACTCAAAAGATGTAACTTTCAAAGGATACAGCTGTCGGAAAGGGGGTCAACTGGTTCTTCCTCTCAAAAGTAATTTATTTCCTCCAGTTTTGACATCAATTTAAGTATGTTGCAGCTGAAACGGAATGAAACACATCTGACCTGATCTACTAGTGTACAACATCAGATCAGTCAGTATCTAGACATAGATATCCACAATCAGGTTGTACAGTATATCAATGGATTTTGTGATGATCTCAAAGTGCAATGATGGAACAGAGTGAGGAGACATTATGTTTTATACATACAGTATATAGACATACATTTCAAATAGTTATAACAATCTCAAAATATTAAACTCAAGAGACGTCATGTTATATACACACATTTCAAATAGTTTTAACAATCTCAACATATTAAACTCAAAAGATCTCAGTCTGATCTCAGTCTGTCATCTCTGTATAGCAACATACAGTCTATTGTCACTTTTTCACAGATGACACTTGTAACACAAACACTTTGTTGAGCTGCTGGACCTTGAACATTCTCAATATCGCGTGCCTAATTTCTTTAGTCCTCACCCCGTAGATAACAGGGTTAACACTGGCAGGGAAGATGATATAGAGCAACCCCAGAAAGGTGTTAACGTCCACAGGTATGGGGATGGGCAGGTTGTGTGACAGGAATGTCACGCTGCCCACCAGGTAAAAGCTCATCATCACCATCAGGTGAGTACCGCAGGTGTGAAAAGCTTTCCACCTGTCCTCCCCTGCTGCTGCCCTCAGAACAACGTACAGGATGTTGACGTAAGAGAAGAAGATGAGTGATGTGTCGACGCCGACAAAACACACGATGACGGCCAGCCCCATGGCTTTGTTCTTGTCAGTGTTGCTACACGCTAGGCTAACGAGGGCCATGTGGTCGCAGTAACAGTGGTTGATGACGTTCGAGTCGCAAAACGACAAGGGCAGCACCAGGCCGATCAGCGTTAGCATGATGGCCCCACTGCGGACGAGCGTGAAGACGAGCAGCTTGGCAAACAGCGTGCCGTTGACGATCTCCACGTAGCGCAGCGGGAGACAAATGGCCACGTAGCGGTCCAGCGCCATGGCCAGCAGAATGGTGGACTCTACGGACGAGAAGAAGTGCGTGATGAACATCTGCGTCAAACACCCAGCCAGCGTGATCTCACTCAGGTCAAACAAAAAGCCCAGCAGCATCTTGGGAATGATTGCTGTTGGGACCACGATGTCGACAACGGCCAGTGCTGAGACCAGGATGTACATGGGGCTGTGGAGGCTCTCGGTGGTGCGGATGACGTAGAGCAAGAGGGAGTTAGCTACTAAGATGAGCAGGTAACTCAAAAGGAAGGGTGCTGTGTACCACTGCCTATGTTTGTAGGTCTCTGGGAAGCCAACAAAAACGAACACCGTGTGTGAAACATTGGCTCTTTCAGCTTCCACCATCATGGCACATGAACTGTCCTGACGGTTCTCCCTGAAGGTTTCACAATAACGTGCATCAGCAAACTTCTTATCTCCAGTAAAGGAAATACATGATCACACATGGTCATGAGTCACAACAAACAAAGCATATATTACAGCAAGCAAATCAATACACTATTGTTTATGTACATCTGTGTGGACCAACTTTTTGATATTAAAAGTCAGACATTACAGAACTGAAGCTGTTATATAGTACCTGTCTGTGATTTTCTGTTTCTTTGACCTCTCTGCTAGTGTGGTCATTTGTCCAGTGACCACAGGCCAGTGTGGAAGATTCAGTCTTTCCAGGCATGCGGTATATAAAGAGTTGGTAGTTGATCTCTGTGGACCACTTATAGTTATTTTCTGTGTTTTTCTCCCTTTATGTTCCATTGATTCCATTGAACCTCCAGGGACCGAGTTCACAATTATGTATTAGCTTAAAACTTGCTGTTAAATGCAAAATCTGTTGAAATACGCATTATACGTGCTAATGTAGCTTACAATAATAAAAGTTTGTCATTTTTTGCAGATCAATTCCTTTGAAATTCACAAATACATTAGTGAATTGTTCATGTTTCAACAGCAGCTAATTTAACCAAGCCTGTTTACAAATGAAACTAAGACAAAAACTTGTTATGCCATGGGGCCAATTAAGGGTCGAACTCTCTCCAGTAGGAAATGTGTGGAAAAGCCATTACAGCAAACTCTCCAAACTCCCCGCTCACCCAGGCCTCACTGACCAGTAATTAGCTGTGTTAATTACAGTAGCAACACAAAAACAACATTCAAATGCTATATTTTGGACTTAGATGTCCATGGATGGGATGGTGATGGTAAATGGACTGCATTCAATGTCCCTATGATACTGTTTGACTAGAGACTTTGCCTGTCATCCAGATAAGGGCCGTATGAATCTCTCCAAGAAAGCATATGCAAGCTGAATTGGGGCAAGACTGTGAAACATGATCTAATAAAACTATAGTAGCAAACCATGACTGCAAGAACAGATGTCTTTGCATTCTATCGCTATCTGTACTTTCTCTAACACGGTCAAGTCCTTTGCTGCCCTGCCCATGAGCTCCTGTCGCTACATCAATCAGGAACTATTTTGCATCATGGATGGAGCTGTGGCAAACGGGTTAGAGGCAAACACGTTAGAGCAAACTCCAGGGGAATGAACCGGATCAGAGTGTACTACTGAAGCATGGCTATGACTGCAAAGGGACCAATTACCAACCCATTTAATTAGCATTGGGGGACGTCTGCATTTGGGTGGCCAGTTATCAGCATTAACAATAGCAATTAGATTTGTGATGTTATTGTACAAATCAGAGAGGTGAGGTGTGGCGACTGGTATGCCACTTAAATTGTTTTGAATGTAGTAGTGTAGTTGTAATGGAAACAGTAGTGTGACATTTTTCGGTTACACTTTACTTGAAGGTACGTATCTACATAAGAGTGACATGAGACTGTCATGAATGTGTCATAAACATTATAAACAAGTCATAAACGTTTATGACATAACGCTTCTGTCATTCGGTTCGATAAGCGTCATTCGTTTTTTGACAAGTTAGGGTTAGTGTTAGGATTATTGTCATGTCACTCTTATGTAGATACCTTCAAGTAAAGTGTTACCCATTTTTCACCTTCATGGACATCATGTTTTTATATTATTTTTTTGTATAAACTCTATAAAGTGTTATCAACTCTTTATGGCAATAAAAATAGTGAGTTTACTGTGTTCAGGGCAGAAACAGCACAATACAATTGGACAACAAGGATATGGTGTAAATACTCCCTTTCAATAAAGTTTATTGTGTAATTAAAACAAAGTTTGATTAAAAAGTGTTTATTATGTAAATACTGATAGATAGTGTGACGGTCCTAAATGTGACCGCACATATCTAATGCCCTGACGGCACAGACTATGGACTATGCCGATCTTATACACGTGCACACACACACAAACAAATGCACAGACACATTAAGCAACGTCACTCACGTCAAGTACATGGAAATGAACACAACACAAAGACTATTTACTATGCATAACATTTATTTCATACAGGTTGGTGCACAAACTTCTGGGTAAATGTTTGCATGTTATGTTACCGGCGCCGGCTGCGTCCTCGGTTGTTTTCTGACTGTCCGGCAGCAAAGGGGTGCTGTCGGGAAACAATGGACTTCTAATTGGGTTCCGGAGGGAACTGGCCATGTTCAATTGGGAAGCGCAAAGGGGGGGGTTGCAATCCTGATCACGTTGCTCTGTATGTTCGTCCCTATATGTACCTCTTTGAATGTGTTTACTATGTGATGTTTATTTGAATATGTTATTTGTTCATGGGGGAACATTACTATTTTGTCTTATAGTCTGTCTCGTGAAATGTGTGTTAATTGTTTGTTTTGTCTACCCCTGCAATTTAGAATGGTGCTGGCCACCTGCATATATGTTCACCCCTCTGTTAGTCTAGAGTGGAGTCTAGTGTTGTCTTGTGATGTCTATAGTAAAGTTATTTAACCATCTTTTGTAGTCGTGTTCCGTGTAGAACTAGCCGTGACTTTAGGATTTGTTAATAGCTGAATTACTTATGAAATTTGTGCATACTATTATATTTTTCTTCACAAGCTGTGCATGGATCTTTCATTTGCTTGCTCTCATTTTGCAAGCCCTAAATTAAATCCAATTTCTGCACTTTACCACTACGGTCTCTCTGCTTCTGTGGCCAAGCCCAAAACTAGACGGAAACTCGAGGTAGTTCCGTCACAGACAGACAGACAGACAGACAGACAGACAGATAAATAGATAGATACCAAAGATCCTTGATTACTAGCTCCGCTTTAACCCTCTCTGTAGATACTTTATTGATCCCCATTTGATTGAGTTCTGAGGTATCAAAAGTGTCACAACATGAACTCTGTTTTTATCACATTTGTACTTTTTGCCTCATCACATGACTTGTTTTATGTTTTTGTTATACAGTGCTAATTACAATGTAATAGGAGCAGCAGGTCCAATGAAAATTTGGACATACAACACCCACCGATCAGCCATAACATTATGACCCCTGACAGGTGAAGTGAAAAACACTGATTATTTCATTATCATACCTGTCAGTGTATGGGATATAGTCTCCTAGACAAGAGGGTCATTAGGCCTGGGGCATTTGGGATTTGAGGGGTGCTTTTCGTCTGATGCATAATACTTCATTATTAGGATGGTGCTTGTATTTACGCTCATATTCTTAACATGCAAGGTCAACAATTTTGTGGGATGTGGTAGTAAATATAGAGCCAATACATACGTGTGTGTGTGTGTGTGTGTGTGTGTGTGTGTGTGTGTGTGTGTGTGTGTGTGTGTGTAATTGTGAATAGATGTATTTAATTGTGATAGATAATAATTATTGCAAAATGTAATATACAGACATTTATTTGAAGAAAGTCAAAATGATCTCTAACTTGTCTGAACACATCTGCCAAAATAGAGGCTTTCGCTGCCCTCCTCTGGTTGCCTCAGACACTACCAGAAAGGGTTGAAGCGGAGCCACTCATCAAGGATCTTTGGTACTTCCCTCCCAGGCCAAGAGTTTTATTTTGAATAATGAGCCCTGAAGAGACACATATGTTTGCATATTTACTGAGTGAGTATTAATGTCTGTTATTTATTTATACGGCCCATGTCATGTCAAGTGAGCTAATAATAATAATAATAAAAACAGAATGGAAAAGTTTGTATCACAATAAGTCACACATGCCTACAGGCATTTTAACTATAGACAGATTTGACTAAACAGTCTGAGGGGAAAATGACTTGGAGGCTCATATCCTTCTCCCCAACATAAAGTGTAATGCTTCATTGTGAGACTGGGTTGGATTTTACACAACACACAATTTGAATTTTCAAAATACATATTTGTGATAGAGAAATATTTGTGAATCATGATTTACATTTGGATTGTCTTCTGTGGTTTATTATCATTCATAATGTCCAATAAAATCTACTTATTCAATACTTTCCAGGCCAACCAGGTATAAAGATTCATGGATATCATCACATTATCACCTTTCCGCTTTAACAATCCGCACCATCTTTTTTCTGTAAAGAATAAGTAACACAAAATAAGGAATTATAGGCCTAATTGAGTATGACGAGGAGAAATGAAGTATCTTGTTTCGTGCAGGCCTATAGAAAGGTAAATTCAGGCTAATAGGTAGGCTATTATTACCTGATGACAGATCTGTAGCCTATCGAAACGATTCGTTGAAGCTCCTCCAAAAGGTGGGTTAATCTTCACACATACAAGAGATGGCGAACGGAGGCAGAAGTATTTTAGAGCATTTGTATGTATGTCCCATTCTGAGTGCATGTCCAGTAACTTTTTGATGTTTTGTTATTTGTACATTTACTATCCCCGTCTTTAACCCTGAATGTAAGTGTCAGCGAAACTGATAGGAGGAAACGATTATAAGGCTGAGAAAATGACGCGCACTTGGGACTTGTACTCGAACTTGGATCGACTCAAGCTTCTCAGTATCGTAGAGCTACGGGATCTGCTTCAAGATGAAGATAAAATTCACGAAATCATTACTGCCAGTTATAAGGTGGGTGTTACGTTTGGCTTTCCATTCCGCGTATTCCCATATGTCATGCGCAATGATGAACATTTGGCTAAAAATACGCATCTGTGTGCGTCTCCATCCACTGTGTTGCGAATTAAACCTGACATTCTCTTAATGAAGAAAATATTTCTGAACAGCTGTGTGATCAAAACATAAGGTCATCAGGGCAACCTTAACAGAAACGTGTAGGTAAAAATGTAACATGAATAACCCGACGGTAGCCAATCGAATTTTATGCACATTGGAATGGTCGAAATGCGCATTAGAAAGTTGAATAGAAATCCAACTATTGGTGGTAATCATGACTTGAGAAGAAAACTCCATGGGTAAAACCAGTTTAACCTAAAGATGATAGGAAGAAAAACACTCCAAGGGTAGTGTTAAATCTCGCATGTACCCAGATAGCAAGAGGCTGGCGGACCACTGTCGGTCCATTGGGGGCATAGCTGGCGTTTTGCTCATAGGTTCTCTGGCTCTGGTTGCAGACACATTGCCCAATATTTTGCTACTATGGGTCTATAATCGTTTTCATTCGTTCAGTTATACTCCATATATAATTTTATTAACTTTTCTTAATATTCATGATAGTTACGTTTAAAGATGGTGGTCCAACATCGGACCACAAGTGTCACGCCACCGGCGGCATACCACCAGCGGTCCACTATCTGCCAATCTGATTTTGCTATTTGGGTAGTAGCCTAACCTACATTTTGATAGACACGTAAATTAATGTATGGGTCGAGTCACCATTATAGACCTTTGTATGATTCATATTGTTTCAAATTAACAATTATTTAGGCCTATTTGTAATTGTAAACAATCAGGTTCAGGCACTTCAGCAGCACAAGCAGATGATGCTGGCTTCCAACCACAGACTTGCCGAGGTCAATTTATCACAACGGCCCTATCTACACCGCGGGAAACTACGATTGGTCGAGATGTATCTGGAACTCGGCAGGATCAGTGGTGAAATTGGACGAAAGCAAAACAAACTTGGTGAGTCTTTATAGAACAATAATTATGGTAGAGTAGAGTTGGATGAAGACGAAAGTCTAGCTCACCCTGGTAGGCTGTATGTCCCTTTGACCTCTTGCAGTAGCACATCAGATGAACATGAAGCCGCACATAATGCAGACATTACTCCGAAAAAAGGTTGGCCAAGCCATGGACCAATCAGAGGTAGGTTGCCACATCACAACATAGTATGCTGTAACATTGTTTAGTGCACACTTATATTCCAGATGGAGTGATAGACAAGTGTGGTGGTAAAATAAGAGGTGGGTAAAGTATTAATTCTGTGATCAAGGTAAAGTGGACTGCGCCATGCGGTATCAGATTTTTTAGAAAGGCATTCAGAACATGTTTGATGCATGGTGGTATTAAATGGTGAGTGTTGATGAGTGTACATTTTGTGAATGTGGATAATAAAGTGTGATTTTTCAATGTTGCAATTGGTGAATAAACTCTTTTCAGAGGTGGATAAACTGTGTTTACTTGTGTGTAGCCTCCAGACATGCTGTGAAGCACATTTTTCTCCTGATCTTGTAGAAACTTCTGCAGAGATTCATGGATCAGAGGTTATCAGCAGAGAGGTTTGTGGACTCCTATCAAGTTATCCGCAAGCGCTACCACATCCGACTCGTGAAGCTAGAAAAAATGAAAGACTTCTCTAACCCCATGCGGAACACAGAATTGAGGCCCCCCTCTTCGCTTTGCTGCTGTGCCTGGTCTCTTCAATCTGAGGTACACAGCCTTTGCAGCTGCATTGGCTCAACCATGGCTTCACCAAATTGCCACCATTCCCTCACTACATACCTCATCAAGACACCACACCTTCCCCCACTGGACTACCTTTGCCATAACAACCAGTGGAAGCCTGGCGGTACTTCTCTAGACCCAAGGCACCCAGAGGGAGAGGGGGTTTGTAGGAAGCCTTCTAGGTGGCCAGCGAGACCAGCACCATTACAGAGACTGCATCAACAACAGCCTAAGAATAAACACAGAGACCCTAAATGCTAAAGGTTAAGAATAAACAGAGACCCTATGCTAAAGGTTAAGAATAAACACAGAGACCCTATGCTAAAGGTTAAGAATAAACACAGAGACCCTATGCTAAAGGTTAAGAATAAACACAGAGACCCTATGCTAAAGGTTATTGATGGAATGAAATCCATTGTTATTTTATGTCTGCTCCACTTTCCAGTGTTCTTTGTGGTCAGTGTTGTGCTCGGAATTATTCTGGGAGCAGATTCTGAAGGGTTTTATTATTATTGTCATCATCAATTTGTTATTTATTTGAATTCCCTTATTCATTTATGCCACTTTGAAATATATCTTGTTGGCTGAATATTCTGAGAGTGTTTTGATTACATATTTAAATCTGACTTATTTGGTTAGACATGATATTGATCTCAACCCAGTTTGGCAGCAAGGTCACAAGTTGGACATTTTATCACCACTTAAAGGGGATTAACCTCCTCAGATGAAGCTCATTAAATACTTCAATACTAAATACTTTAAGTTAAATCATTCCAAATGTATTTGATTGAAACATGAATCTTTGCCACATTAAATGATGTATCTTTCAATCATGATTTAAAAAACAACTTGTATGACAGATAAGTTGAAAGCTTTACAGTTTTTTTGTTGTCCATCTGATATATGTGTTTCACGGCAGGGGTGGTGTCAGCCAGGTCTTGCTCAGACAGGATTCCCCCCCCCCCCCCCAACTCATGTGGTACCTTTAGGGTCAGCCAAAGGTTTGTGCAGCCAGCTCAGTTGAGCTCGTCCTCCAAATTAGGCTCCAGGGAGGAGGCCATGGTCCATGCAGTTAGAGGGGTGAATGTGGCGCCCTTTGTGTGGTCATGGGGTTGTTTGTCCGCTGCCTTCAAGACTTCTATTACACCTGTGTCAGCACAAAGCTTTGTTCTCGAGCATCTCGGATTGGGCAATTTTCCCATCTGTCAGCTGGTGGCTTAGAGCCTCTGTGCTCTCATTTGTGTGGTGAACTCTGTGGTGCTGAATGTAGGAGGGGGAAAGGACCAACACGGGGTTGGCTTAGCAAGCAGCCAGGGCTGTTGTGCAGAGGAAATTTCACAAAAATTACAAGAATTACAATGACAACCAAAGTGTGATGTGTTGGAATTTTGAATCAGGGCATAGAAATTCAGGTCATCTTACAAAGGTTTACAGAAACTCTGATACATGACACTATGGGCCTGTGTTGGTTTCTTGATGGTGGGAAGAATAATTCAGAATAGAAATGGAGAATTTTTTGAAGGAAAACCTTTTGACTGATGACAACGTACTGTATCTGAAGATGCGATGGGGCTTACCTTTTTACAAAACATATCAGTAGATCTGGCAACAATGTGTTAATATTACCTACAGGGTATTTAAGAGTGTCTCTGTCACCACCCATGAGGGCACCGGATGTATAGAATGTCACTTAAATGGGTATAATTATGGGCTTCAATATCACAGAGGACCTGCAGACAGTCAACAATAACATCATCCAGGGGGCGCTGTGGCACAACTGGCTACAGTGCCGTACCATATTCAGGTCCAAGTGTGTTAGAGTCTGACCCGGTTCATTTCCCAACTCCAACCCATCTCTCTCTCTCCTATCAAAAATAAAGGCAACCCCCCCCCCCCACACAGAAATATATCTAAAAAAATAAATAATATCATCCACAGTTTTTTGCCATAAATAATGTCTTTTATAGCCCACAAATACCTCTATGACATGATTAGACTTCACCAATGAATGAAAGAGGAGGTAATCAATCTTTAATACCATGTGGGTCTATAACCCATAATAAACATTGTTGCATTCATTGCCATGTTTTTCTTTACATAGAATTTTCAGAGCACTGTTAATCAACACAACTACAACTCTTTACAAATAAATAAAATCATTTCCAAGGTGCAGGTTGTCTTGTGATCCCAAGAGTGTGAAAAAGCACAGTTTAAGGTAGAGCCTTCTGCTATCGAGCCCCACATCTTCACATCTAGAATCCAGACTATTTACCCATACTATAAACAAAATGCCCTTGTTGACATAGTTATCCGTTTCATTGCTTTACTACCTAATACCCACTAAGCAACCACAACCATCACCAGACCCTTTTTTACGTATATTTATGCAAATATGCTTTTCCTGATACAAACTCCTCCGCCTGCTTCTGCTTCTTTTCCTTTATCTCCTCCTCTCCTCCCTGTTTTCTTTCTCCATCTCTATCCTTATCTCTACTCCAGAATTAATTTCAAGGTTTCTTCCTGTTCAAAACAAGTTGAACTTTGACCCCATCACCAGAGCTTGTTCTAGGCGGTTCAGGCTGTGAGCTCAGTACAACCCCTTGACACCATATTCATCGTCTATCTGCTATAATATAAATAATTATTACACGGCTCTTCATAGTGTTGCAGAATGCTCCATTCACTTGAATGGGCCTTCCCAACGTTCGGCGGTCTGCTAATTCTGAATAACAGACCGTTGTAAAGTATAACAGACCGCTGTCAAGGAAAATGGGCTTTGTGCTTCTAAGTCAATTCTTTCATATCACTACGCAAGGATTGGAACTTCATTCAAAAGTGAAAGCAGACGGTTGATCAGCTGTGTTGTAAAGAATGTTTGATTCAAGTTCAGTGTTGTTGCGAATTATTTGTTTCTCAGCAAAAGCCATGATGAAACGGTAACAAATAGGCTATAGCCTAGGCTATGTAGGCTAAAGAGTCATATCGTGGGGAGTGTATTGTGTCGTTTTGGTAGCCGTGTAATAAGCGGGATAATGTATAGAACGCCGGTCATTGTCGGGAGATAGGTCCCTTCAGGGCGGAACAAGAGCCCTCCGCTGCGCGTCGGGGTCCGGTTCGCCCTGTCGGGACCTATCTCCCGACAATGACCGGCGTTCTATACATTATCCCTTACATATGAATTAAAATGAATAAAAATTAAATTAATAGTATAATAACAGTGCAATTACAGGGAATGTGGTCATTTAGCATTTCTTCAAAAGAGACCACATCATTAAGACTTGACAAATGGAGGTATGATTCTAGTATAATTTGGATCCATATTACCAAAGATCCTTGATTACTAGCTCCGCTTTAACCCTCTCTGATATTACACTGTCCACAGATACAATGGCCTCATGCTTGGCCCCCAATGCCAGAAGTCAGTCAGTGACTTGACCAGTGCCATGACCTCACACAGAGGAACATGTGATTGGGAAAGGACTGAACACATCCCCCCAGTTTAGTTAGGTCAGAATGGGGACTCCCAAGACTGCTGGGTTCTTGTCACAATCCTCTTGATTTGTTCATAAGAGACAAACATTACAATATTCCATGAACCCAGACGCAGGAAAGCTGGTACGAACCTGAGGGGGATAGAGGAGAGAGCGATCAGCAAAACCATATATGTGTGAATAGCTATAGGGTCAAATAGGTGTCTCACATTTCTTATGTCACGTTTACATATATTTACATTAATTCAGAAACTTTTATTCAAAGCGACTTAAAGCGAATAACATTCAAGCTACAATGCAGAGGAGACCTCAGGTAACAATAATACAATAACACAAATGACCCATTAAACACACACACGACATAGTAATGATCTTTGATTAGGCTAAACTGTAAATGAGTCACACATTTTTGGAGAACACTGCAGTAAACTTTAGTGCAATGTTTTGATGATGATGTGTATATTAAAGGAATTATCCGGAGTAAAATGCACTTTAGATCAATTTACGGATGATTGGGAGTACATACGTTGAGTTGACATCAAAATCATGTAATTCGGATGTGTTTTAAGAAAGTTCGATTTTACCGTTTTTAGTCAAAACTCGTTAGCCTGGAAGTGACCAGGGCATGCCATTTCGCCGCTACAAAAACGCTATTTTTATAACTCGTCTACAGTTCCAAACAACATTACACTTACGTGGTAGTGAGTAGAGGGTCCCTAAAGCCAAACCGAAGTATCCCGAGGTCTTTATGTGGTCGGATAGAGAGTCCAGAATGAATTTTATCAAGCCAGTACCTTTCCGGAAATGTTGCTGCTGCAGCTGGCATCTTTAGGGGAAAGTCCGTAGGAGTCGATTGCTGAGTGTGGAGTAACACGCTCTGGAAATTCACAATTTCATAGCCGTTTTTTTTTTTTATAAAAAAAAACATAGTCCAGTATTTCTTTCGAAATTGAAATGAAGTTGTATGCAACAGCAAACCCTAGCTTACTAACAGGTTGGAATTTTGAAATGTCACGTGGCGTGACGTCGTGCTAGCCTGGCTAGCGCCACCACTTCTCAATGAGACGTGGTCTGGGAACCAAACGTTCATTTTCTCGTATTTGAAAAAAATACCCAGATCCGTTTATTGTTACCGTTTATTGCCACGGATGTCTATCAAATGCGTCTGTGCATAGCTCATCATCGTCTTGCTTTCCCCCCTGTTCTGTGATTGGTTCCCTATCTGAGGCAAAAATTAGGGCGGTAGTTTCCAGGCTGCCTTAGCAGCGTGAATCAAATCGCGCGCAAGGCAGCATGGGAACACCCAGGCTAATGTCGTGCAACGACGTGATGCAATCGACTCTCTATCCGACCACATAAAGACCTCGGGATACTTCGGTTTGGCTTTAGGGACCCTCTACTCACTACCACGTAAGTGTAATGTTGTTTGGAACTGTAGAAGAGGTATAAGGCGAAGAGAGGCGAAATGACATGCCCTGGTCACTTCCAGGCTACCGAGTTTTGACTAAAAACGGTAAAATCGAACTTTCTCAAAACACATCCGAATGACATGATTTTGATGTCAACTCAACGTATGTACTCCCAATCATCCGTAAATTGATCTAAAGTGCATTTTACTCTGGATAATTATTTTAATAAAGACAACACATAAAATATATATCATGTCCAGAGGTATACAGTATGTAACCTCTGATGCTGCGTTCCAGACAACCCACAAGGAACAGGTCATACTTCAGCTCTGACTTTAAAAGTCCCCACTTGGACTTACCCTGTGTTTTTAATCAGGAACTCAGATTTTTGATCGCCATTGCAATGTACTTTTTCTAGTAGGAGGAAGATCAACTTCCGAGTTCATCTGGAACACTATTGGGCAATTTCGAGTAGGACATTTCCAACTTCTGACTGTATTGTCTGGAATGCTATTGGGCAATTTCAAGTAGGAAACATCCAACTTCTGTGTTGTCTGGAAAGCAACAAGAGACATCAGTGACCCCTGGCCCCCCACACTCACCCCTTGTAGAAGGCAGTGGGTCCCTCCTTCTTCAGCATGATGAAGGCACAGTTCAGAGTCCCTCTATACTGCCCATTGGCGGAGTTCATGAACCTGGTCTTCACTACGTCCACTGGGGAGGCCACCACAGTGGTGCAAAAACCAGCCGCAAAGCCAGCAGTGAAGTGGCACGGCAAGTTATCTGCAGGACAAAAACAGACCATTTTATTTTTCCTACCACTGACCACACTAGGCAATGAGAGCATTAGATATAATGAAGCTAGAAATCATCTCCGCTTGACACAGTGATCATTACTAAATCATTTTAAAACAGCTTTAAGTGTTACACATTTCACAAACCTAATGCATCTTCCATGTCTGGTCAAAATCATCACAACCTTTTATCTTCAGTCAAATGATCACGTAACACGACCATTGTAAAGTAGCTCTTTTGCATTATAAAAAAATACCATTATGTTTTCTCTTATACTTATATCAAAGACCACAATCTATCAGTACTACAAGCAATATGAATGCTTACCAGACATTATGTCATACTTCAGAATGAGTTCCTTGATGATGTCATAGGTCACCAACTCTGCACAGTTCACTATACAGTTGCGCGCAATATTTGGCATGCAACCTAGAAAGAAAATGACATGAAAAAATAGTTGTGAACATCTTTCTCCAATGTAGTAAAGTGTTGCATCATTTACATAATGTTAGAACCAAAAACTATCCAGCAAAATATGCTAGATATTGGCAAACTTTAACCAAAAATACAAAAATTCATTCAGTACCGCTATTGAATGCTACATTTCAGGCAATTCAAAAGATTCAGGCTTGACATTTCCTAATTCGGAAGTTGAGATTTTACAGCCTTCTACTAAAAAGCTTCACTAAAGGGAAGAGGAGAGATGGACTTCTCGGCATAGTCTGTCTGCCCCTCCACTCTCCTCCACTTCCACGAAGTCCTATAACAATGTTTGTGTACTGACTGTCCACTGGCCCACTGTTTGCTGCTTATACTGTCTACACCGTTTAGTGTTTACTGTCTACTGTTTATTGGCTATATTTAGCCCATCAGCACAACCCCTTCCCCCTTCTTCCATCCCCCAGTCTGGAATGTGGTTTAACTTAAAACTTGACCAAGGGCTGTTACTCTATTACTTCAAACCTATCCTTGCACTGCTATAATTCTTATTTTACTATGTTTACATTTTTCTCTTATATTGTCCATATTTAATGCTGGTCTCTAGACTTTATCCCTGAACTGTTGCACAGTTGGACTTATTTGCACCATGACACACACTCATAGAGCACCTTCCCACTGCATACTGAATCACAGACCGTCACTGCAAGCGACTCATGCTTATACATCCCAGTACATTCATGTAGATCTTTGATTTAATATATTTTACTGTCCATATGAGTCATGTGGATTTGTTATTTTATCATTCTGTGTATGTTGTAGTGTATTTTGTGTGTGATGTGTGAAGGCTACTGGGACCTTGAATTTCACCTTGGGGGTCAATAAAGTATCTATCTATCTATCTATCTATCTATCTATCTAAAAGTAGGCTACAGTGGAACTATAATGTAGAACTACTTGTAAATTCTTGGCAATCCATCAACCCCGACTTTAAAGTTGGAATAGGACATTTATATGACTTCTGAGTTGTCTGGAGTACAATATTAAAGACAGATAATACAGGGGAAATGGAAATGCTTGTTACCTTTCCAGAGTCCCTTGACTCCTTCATCTCTTGCAATGGTCTTGTAGGCATCCATGGTGCCATTGTACCTCTTGGAGCCGTCAGCACCTCTGACTTGAGCCTGAAATCTCACTTTGACCACATCTGTAGGCTGGGCAAACGCCACGGCCAGGGCTCCAGTGGTGCATCCAGCCAGAAGCCTGGTAGAGATGGTGACATCTGGTACAATGAGATAATTACAAAAAAGAAGCCATGAGGCAATACAGAGAAGTTCATATGACGCAATGACACGCAAATTTGTGAAGCGTTCCATATTTTTTGGGGCAGCCATGGCCTACTGTACTGGTTAGGGCTTTGGACTTGAAACCGAAGGGTTGCCGGTTCAATCTCTGACCAGTAGGAAAACACACAGGGGCAGGGGAAATGGTTGAGCACTGCTCTCCCATGCCAACATCTACGGCTGAAGTAACCTTGAGCAAGGCACCTAACCCCTCACTGCTCTTTCTTCACCTCACTGTGTGTTCACTGTGTGCTCTGTGTGTTTCACTAATTCAGGGATGGGATAAATGCAGAGACCAAATTCCTTACATACACAAGTATACTTGGCCTATAAACCTGATTTAATTAAATCAATAGGGAACAGTGGAGTAAGTTGAGCCACCACCTGTGTATATTGGAAATCAAAGTTTAGTCTGCATTCTCAATTTTACTCTTATTGTGAATGCAAGAAAACATACCATCACATAACAGTTTTATTTTTAAAAAGGTTTTTAATTGATGCCATGCTTCCTGAACTGGAGTTGTTTCACTCCTTTTTCATAGGTCAGCTTAAAGTTTAAAACGTGCCCACTTCCCCTTATACCAATTATGAACACCAGACCAAATATAGTCTACATTCATCTGCATGTATTGTAGTAGGCTTACAAATTATAATGGGATTAATTATAAAGATGCTAAACCAAAGATCACTTGCACACTTCTGCACATTTCTCACATGCCCATAGCCTAACATGTAAGAAATACGTGTAGGCCTATCATTCGCTGCAGATGCCTGAGAATGAGTAAAGACTGAACTTACGGTCAGACCCGCCGTTGTAGAACTGCTTCATCCAGTCGTAGAGTCCGATGCTCACCGAGGCGAAGCTCATTTGCCTCTGCAGGCCAGCCACCAGGCCATTGTACATGCTCCTTGGTCCCTCCGTCTTGGCCATGGTAGCAAGTGTGCCAAACACACCCCTGTACTTATGTCCCTTTTTCGCATCGCTGGATCTGGACTCTCCCTGGATCTAAAACGCATAAGCAATGTATGTCTTGTATGAAGCCACAAATGTAACACAAAAAGGCCTACTTATATATAGGCCACATTAACCTAAAGCCTACATCTAATTGAAAAACAAGCAATTTGCCATGTGTTCTGAATGACAAGGCATGCAGTGGTGTAGCATATCCGTCATCTCACCTGTAGTCGCACTTTGGCTGTGTCCAGAGGGTAAGTTACCAGGTCAGCGATACAGCCCGCTGCTCCAGCCCCCAAAAACTTCACTGCAAATGTAGGAGTAGGACCCTCTGTTTGCAATTTCCCAACCATGACGGAGATCCGAGTTCGAGTTTCTCCGTAACTTTCGTGGCTCTTAACTAATGATTTTGAAGTTTACCCAAAAGTACTAAAACGACTCTTCAATCGTTTTACTTCTTCAAATCACTGACTCTGAGAGAGCAACGTTAAAGCTAACTCAAGAAGATTTGAGTCCTCACGTTTCTGCCAATTAACGTTTTAATGTCCTCACTTTGACTGGAGAGCCCTTTTCCACTTCCTCTTGGTCCATAGAGGTGTTCAGTGCACAACCACCTAAACGCAGCAATGATAACGATAAGATCATCAGGTTGGAAAAACTCCCAACAGCTTAAAACAGTCACGAGTCTTAAAAAGCTTTACGAAAATTCCGCTGCTTTATTACATAGAAGACCATCCAAGTCGTTACCAGAGTTCAGAACCTACCAAAATTGTAATCCGTTAAAATGTATATCCATATGTAATCTTCAAGGCAGTTTCAACTGTGTGCATCAAAGGTTCCTCTCTAGAACAGGTCGCACAAACTGGGGGTCTTAAAATACCCCTACGCTCATGCGTTCTCAAGTGCGTATCCAACAAGTTCACCGGCGCGCCTGCCAAACGTGTATGCTGCTTTTGTAATGAGGGCATGGGTCTCACTCATTGATGACACAAAATGACATGAACAGATAAATCACTAACAGTTCACTACTTACTAGGTACAAATTATTTATATCTACACGATATAGACAGGTTACTGATATGGAAACTGTTTGGATGTGTTTTGTTGATTTTTTTTTTTTTTTTTTTTTTTTTTTTTTTTAAGATGAGAGGGAAGTGTCCTGATGATTAGGTCCAATTTCAACAATCAAAAACAAACAACAAAATCAGCAACACAACCCGTTTTGAAATAGGTTGCAGTCAAAAACATCTTTAAAAACCTTTATTTTTTATAAAAAAGTACATACACTTGATTTTTACTTGACATTACAAAAATCACTGTAGGCCTACACATTCCGGACTTCACATCCAACATCATTCATACTTCAGATTGTATAAAAAGTCACAAACAGAAATAAATTATGCACAACACACACATACACACAGCCAAGTTAGATCATGAAATGCTTTAAAACTCTTAACACACAAACACATGTGGACACATAGAAAACACAAAGACAAACACAGACACACACAAATAAAACAAAGTAAAAAGTGCTAGTGTTCATCCTTAAAATGAGAGGCAAATATTTTTGCTATCCTCTTGGTCTCCTCTCTGTTGGCTGCAGAGGGTGTGAACTTTGGTTTCGGACGAGTCCGATGTGGAATTCCGGTAGCCTGAGATGTCTCCTTTAAGAAAAGAAAGCCACACGATCAGCGTTTAATTATTACAAACATCTCTTCATTTCTAAAAGCGCTGATAATTAGCCATCATTCTGAGGAAACACAAAGAACAGTTTGTTTTTCTCAGTGTGTAACCCATTCTGAGTGTCCAAATAAACAATATGAAAGAACAGAAAGAACATGAAGAACAGGTGTCAGTAAAGTTCATTCAAACATTTCGGAATGACTATCTTGAGTAACACCCCAGCAGCCTACACACCACGTCTGCACTCACCCTGAGGTCAAGCATGCCAGTCTGACTCATATCAAAGATTTTATAGTTAACCGTCTCTGCTTATACCTTGGTATCTACTGAAGACATAACTGGCATAGGCAATGGCAGTAAAGAAACATGAACTACACAATATCAGGCACTAACTTCTGGTGGTGTAATTAAGCGTCAGGTGTTTTATGAGGCCAGAGCATGTGCAGCAATGAACAGAAAATCTGACAGGTCTCACCAAAATACCATATTTGATTAAATCTCCTATTAAAATTCCTTCCAGTGGCTTCACTTTTGGCTAAGCGTAGACAGTCCATGTCCTTTTACTCAATGGCCATAAATAACCTTTCACCTCCTTAACAAAACTCAGTGGCACTTGGTTGAAAACAAAAGCATGGAAAGCAGATAAGCTTTAGGGACCTCATACCAACCCAGCACTGGCATCTCACCCATACAACCAATACCTTTGCAACACAGCTCTTTGGTAAAATGCGGGAAATCTTTAAGCAGTCGCAAACGAATATTCTTTCAGCATTATCGGTTTGTTTTCCTACGTGTTATGGTCTGGCTGGTAGTGGTCAAAAGACTTCCTGGTTCTAAAAGGTCATTGTGTGACGTGTGTGAGTGACAACAGCATGTGCTGCATGCTCTGGTCATTGGAAGGAATTCTTCTAAAGGCCTGGAGGCACATGTTGTTTTGTTCCTTACATAACCCAGAAGTGGAACAGTTGAAGGCTAGTTTGAAGCAGTACACATACTTGACTTCAGAGCTGTGAGCGTCGCAGGGAACCCCATGATCTCTGGGAGACGCAGCCCTCTTAATGAGGTTTATTCATGGACATACTCCAGGCGAAGGCATACATGGGCATGGAGTAATGCACAATGGCCAGCAATAACTGCTGAGATATTTTCACAACTCGGATTACACAAGTCACACTCTCCCCTGACGTGTGTGGGTGTGTTTGTGTGTGTCGTGTGTATAAGTGTGTGAGGGGTTGTGTGTGTGTGTGTGTGTGTGTGTGTGTGTGTGTGTCTGTCTGTCGTGGGGTTGGCTGCCACCTCCTGTAGTGCTTAAGGTCTTGGCAGGGATACCAGAACAGGGTGACCAACAATGAAAGTATGTTCTCCTATGAGCCTGACAGGAATAACATCACAGGTGTACGATGAGTCAGCAGGTCGGTCACACTACTGCAGGTCTTGTGAGAAACCACCACACTATGACGTATGGGCTTTACGAGTCCAGTGAACAGCCAACAAAATTATTTAGAATTTAGAACAGAAAGTGTAGAACAAAAAAATATAGCCCTTTTTTCATAAGATTTTCAGGCGAATTAACTCATAATTTGATGTAATTTTGAGCAATATTAGAAGCACCAAATTGGTTTCCATTCAACAAATTTTATTCTAGCAAATTAAAATGATGTCGTCCCTGTTAATGCAAATTTTTCTACAGGGCTGGATGGCTGGAAACCATCCAGCACTTTGTGGACATTCTGAGCAGGCGTCACTGTAACTTACATCGCTCCAACCCTTTTCCATCACATTAATGTCGAATTAACTCTTGTTAATCCACCTCTGGTGAGTGAATTAACTTAGCACGAATTAACTTAGCACGACACAGCATCGATATAAGTCCTTTTCCATCACGTGTCGCATTTACTTTTTGATGCGCATCGTTTTCAAGCTAATTCACTTTTTTATGGAAAAAGGACTTATGTCATCAATCTGAGGCCCCATGTTAAAGAGTCCATTTCACAGAACAAGTATAACACTGTAAAGTAAAGTTCACTGTTTTTGTCAATGGACACTTGTTGTCTGACTCTGGGCTATAAACTGTCCAGCGCAATAACTTTTAAAAGAAGAACAGAAAACAAAGACTAAAGGTGTAGTCAGCGATCATAGGCGATTTCAAGCCCATAACATTTTTTGTCACATCCAACAATCATCTCCTCATAATGTGCTAGTTGCCCATTTTTTATTTTAAACATAAACACTTGTTAAAGCTAGATTGCATGATTTTAACATTGCCCCCAGAGTGTAGCACTGTAGCTGCCTGGCTGCTATAGCTGTTAGGTACAGCAATTCGAGCTAGGTAGCGCCGACCGCAACATTGTTTTTTTTCCGTACCGACAGTACTCGGTGACCTCGAGAATCAGAGATCTATGTGAAAAATTGCCGGAATTCTCCTTTAACACAGATTAACTTTGACAGCAGTAATAATAATAATAATAATAATAATAATAATAATAATAATAATAAAAAAATAATAATAAAACAAATGTGTGTTTGCGTAACGGTATCCAGTAGGTCGTGACTGAACTGCCTAGTCAACACAGTCCAGGTTACACTTACTGGGTCAGAGGTTGCCAGGGGGAAGATGGGGGCCAGGCGGAGGGCTCTCATGGAAGCCTCTAGATGCTGAGTGGGAAGGAAGAAGTTTGGAAAGTCCATCACGTCACAGCTACAGAGTGGGTAAAGGAAGATGCACACAGTGATGTTTGAAGAAAATGATGTGTATAGTACAAAGAAGTTGTCATGTGATATGAAAGCATGGGTAGCAAGTACTAGAAGGGTTGTTCAACAATTGGGGACCTTTTACTCAGGTAATAAGACCAATCCACACCCCCACCCCCCTACCCAGCTCTGACCCCGAACTATGTTACATTACATTACATTACATTTGGCTGACGCTTTTTAGCCAAAGCGACTAACAACATAGTAAACAGTTTAAGTTTTAGAGCAGTTCTCAACAATTTTAGAACAATTTAAAAACAATAGAGGACAATTTAAAAACATTAGAGTACAGTAAGAATAAGTGCATCAGTGAGTGCTGTTTTTAACAGTTACTTGTCAGTTTGAGACGGCTGGTGAGTGCTAGGATCAGTAAGACTTGTTGTAAGTGTTGCTATGAGAGGAGATGTTCTCTAAAGAGCTGGGTCTTCATGTTACTAGTTAACAATTACTGACACTGACATCAATTGAATCACGTCTTCTTCACTTCATGATAAACTTTTAAATTGTTAAAACATGTGTTATAACCTTTATATTAACCCCAGCAAGTTCTTATTAACATGTGATGTAAAGAAAGGATACAGTTTTTCTTTCTGTTGGTTGTCTATGTCACCAGCAAGATCTCGTTTTGGGCTTGTGCTGCATTCACCGCTGGCTGACATCATGGAGGTCTCCCCCTCTGTGTCTCGGCAGCCAGGACCCCTGGGAGTGGTGTTCTCTTCAGTGCCTGATGAGAAATCTCCCTGCTGCTGTGGTGAAGACATGCGGTCCTGCTCCTCCTCTAGTCTCTGTGGTGTTACTCTAGTCTCGATCAAAGTGTCGTTTGCACCAGAACTCCCTGCATCTGAGCCTTCAGAGTCCGAGTCCTGGAGCCGGTGTGGTTTGATGGATGTGTAAGCCAGGGCGCTCTCCATCTGTGTGGACTCCCTTATGTCCCTCCTGTCCTCATCGTCGCCATTGTCCTCCTCCTCCTCGTCCTCCAGGCTGGACCTCATCAAGGGGAGGTCCCTTGATGGCCGCTCCTTCAGTTCCTCTACAGAACACAGGTCTGGGTCAGACACCATGCTTGTCCAGGGGCTAGTTCTGTCTGTCAAGGAAGTGACCTCATTTAGGGTGCGGGGCTCTAACAGGGTCTCCTCAAACTCCTCGTCATCATAATCGTCCTCCTCCTCCTCCTCTTCTTCTTCCTCTCCCTTTTCTTCCTCACGCTCATCCTGCTCCTCCAACTCTTCTTCTTCAGAGAAGCACCTTTTGAGCTCCTCCTCTTCGTCGTCCAGAGAAGCCGGTTTCCTGTCGCCATTCTGAGGCTCCGAGGCTTCTACAGGAAGTTCTCTCGCCACAGTGGGGTCATACAAGGTCATTGTGGGGTTGTACGAGGTCATTGCAGGATTGTACGAGGTCATTGTGGGGTCATCACCCTCAGGTGTTCTACAGTCTCTAGGGGAGAATGGGGGAGAGTCTGGGGATTCAGAAGGTGGAGGCACCACCCTGGACCCAGCTGTTGATGACTGTTGGTCTACTGATGGACATAGCTCTCTTTGGGGGCGTGGCGGCAGGCCAGAAAGGTTTGACAAATGCATGTGTGATTCACTCATACCTGAATTGACAGAAGGAAGCACAAAGGGAAAGATTGACGGAGGGGGGAAATGCAGACCTGCCAACCTACAGTGTAGGTGAATTCGCAATCGCACCCAGTGCAGATTTTTGTTTTAGTTTCGCAAAGGATTTCAAATCGGCCAGCTGAGGGGAACGACGCAAATTTGCGAGTTAACAATTGTTAAGCTCAATTCAGCAAGTATTTCATTTAGCCCACAGCGTGCCGAAAAAATAGTAACACGAGCAACACTGTGAAGTTTTGCCTCAAGTCTATAGGCAGAGATACACTAAAGTGAAGCATGGGGCGTGTGCTTGTTCGCCTACATTTTCTTTTTTGGAATCCTCAGAAACAACTGATAGGTCGGTCTGCAAAACTAGCTCAAACAGAGGCCAATCGCTATATTTTGCCTGTCATTTTCTCTCACCGTGTCTTGTCACTTTCTCTCTCACTCTTAATCAATTTGTGCGAGATTCTAATTCACACGCTCCAGGGAGCTTAACGGGAAAGTTGGATGTCTGATCGTTTTTGTGTACTTTCAAGTAAGAAATCATACCGCCATACTTTAATTGATGTGAAAATAAGTAGCCACTACACAAAATGCGTACTGGTTGGCAAGTCTGAAAATGGAAGGATTCAAGGGAGAAAGAAAAACAATCAACATCTGAAAGATGCATGCAGGGCACGGTACTGTGTCAAAATAGGAATCCCCTTCCATGCTGCCGCATGAACCTATATACCCACCCACCCACATCCAATCTGCTCTTGAATTGTACCCTTGGATAAATATCTCTAGTTGTAGAAAGTAAACATGAGGAAGTCACAATTAAGTGGAATAAGTCGACTATAAAATATAAAATCAGTGGACCTGCATAAAGCAGAGATTTACAACTGGTGGTCCACTCTGCAGGTGGCCATGCATAATCTGGCTATACATTCAGTAATATAGTTTCACTATGGGAACCAGGTTGCTTCTTAGGCCCTGTATACATTAAGCTGGGTAAATATAAATATGCATAACTAACACTTGAAATCACTTGAAAACCCACAGTAAAAACGGCAGTGTGAATTCCCAAAACTGGCACGGACAGCAGAAGTGGGTTTATGCTGTGAGGGCCACTCAGAGCATGTTGTAACTTGGCTTTCGAAAAGTGCTATATCAATAAAGATTATTATTATTATTATTATTAATATTATTACTACTCACCGCTGAAGATGCTGTTGACCTCCCCCACCAGGCGGCTGGTTTTGAGCAGGAGCTGTTGGGCGTCTGCGTCCGAGTGCCTGCGCTCCTCCTGGGGCTGCCGAGGGACGCTGCTGCCCTCCTCCTCCTCCTCCTCCTCCTCCCGTCGACTCACGGAGGGGAAGGTGGGAGCGGTGAGCTTACGGCTGAAGTAACGCTGGATGTCGTCCAGCTCACTCAGGTTCTTCCTACACAAACGTTGTTGAACACACCAAGCGCACACACTGTAAATACGACAGAACACGTATACTGACGCTCCACAGTGCCGAGGCCGAAGCGTACAAGGAGATCAAGACTTTTAGTAGAACCACAAGCTTCATTCTTCTTTTTGTTTAACGCACAATTTGATTCTGATTTATTGGGCAACTGGGCACTATGGTTAATACACAAGTGTGGTCAGTACACAGGAAATTACAGAGATACCTCTGGCAAACAAGGTATTCTCCCAGAGTCACATTGCTAAGTAGATCTGCTACTCTGAAAAATCCAACACAATTTTTCTTTTCTGCCTAGCACCCGCATTCTCCGCATTCTTAGTTGCTGCACTATTTCACATGTCACACTTGATACATTGAATACTACTCTTCTGCTGAAGTAGATGAAGTACATTATATAGTATTGTGTGCGCTAGTCTTCCAGAGGCCCCTGGGTGAGCACCTGAGTGCGGAGAAGAGGACGGAGCGGCTGGGGTCGGAGTCTCCGGCAGCGGTGCCCGGCTGTGGGGCGGTGCCCCGCTGCTCTCCTTCCTGCAGGCTCTGGTGGAACTGACGCACGTTGTCCACGTGCTCCTCGTGCCGATCGCTCGATCTGCTGTGATGTCAAAGGGAGAAAACAGCAGGGTCTGAGGCTTCCAGTGTCCCACAACATTTACTTCTGAGGTATGTTGGTGCGTCTTCTGCATGGTTTTATGAACACTTAAAATACAGTATGTCAGTAGTATATAGAACTGTGAAAAGACTGGTGGGTAGCAAGCTGTTGGCTGGCAAAATAGACTCTACCAAATATAATCTTCAACTGCATAGTTCTGTGTGTGCTTTCTTTTCCTGTAATTTCCACAGTAAGAGATTAAACTATTTACACTATAAACATAGTGTACATCCTGTAAGGAAACTCAATCATGCCAGGCACTTCATCTCAAGTAAAGACAAGCGCAAACGTCCAGCTGTCCCATCACCTCGGCCCCTGTGTGTGTGTGTGTGTGTGTGTGTGTGTGTGTGTGTGTGTGTGTGTGTGTGTGTGTGTGTGTGCGTGTGCGTGCATGTGTAATGCCTCACCTCTCAGACAGGAGGCGCTCTAGGCTTGTGTGTGTGTGCGTGTGTGTGTGTGTGCGTGTGTGCGTGCGTGTGCATGTGTGTGTGTGTGTATGTGTGTGTACGCGTGTGTGTGTGTGTACGCGTGTGTGTGTGTGTGTGTAATGCCTCACCTCTCAGACAGGAGGCGCTCTAGGCGCTCGGGGGAGGCGTTGATGTGCTGCTCTGGGTATCGGCTGATGTGGCTGGGGAAGGCGCTGTAGAGGCCTGTTGTCTGATAACACAGCGGGAGACTGCTCAACACCGCCTGCCACACAAGCCCCCAGCACACGTTAGAACACACAGGACACTACACAGCTGCCACACAAGCCCCCAGCACACATTAGAACACACAGGACACTACACAGCTGCCACACGTTAGAACCATATATATATATATATATATATATATATATATATAAAAATAATCTCCAAACCAGATGACAGTGATGTTTTGTGGGGCTAATTCTCTTCTGATGAAGTTAAGACCTAATTTTTATTTAGACCCAAGTAATACATTAGGCTAAAAGCATGACTGGCATAGCAACCATCCCCAATTATTTTTACTTTTTAAATCACATTAACACATGTTAAGTATTTAATGTTTACAGTCATTTGTGTTCCTCAAATGCAAAACAAACAATACCGGTCCAAATGTTAATGAAGAAAATCACGACTACAAGATCACGACTACAACTTGACAAGACCACCCCTCTTACGCTGGAGTCTTTGGCGGCGTCCTCCGCAGACGCCTGTCTGTGCCGTCGGAGCTCGTGCACTCCCCTCAGCGGGGCGACGGCCACCTTGAGCTGGCCCTGGCACTGCCCGCTGAAGTCTGTGATGTTGTACCAGCCGCACACCGACTGGAACCCAGACAGCAGCGGAGACAGGTCCACCGTGGCAAAGCCAATCACACGCTCCACGTCTAGCAGGGGATAGAAGGGAGGGGACACCCAGATCCAGAGAAACGCAGAGAGCATGTTAGTGCCTATTCTGAGGCGCAGTCCTGGAGTCTGATGAAACGTGGTTGATATCTGAGCTCAACAACTAATCCAATTACAGCTGGATGTATGATTGGCAGTTTGGTTTATGCACGGAAGGCACTTTAGCCAGCTTGTATTTTTCTGGTCCCCAAGATAGAGGGATGACTTGTGTCCTGGCTGGCCAAAGAGCCTTCCGTTCATAAACGGAATTGGCTGGAAATGTGTTCATTACCTCCTTTATGCCAGACTTTGAAGACCAGAGATTGCTGTGGATCCAACAGCAGCTGTTTTGATAGCCTATGACATAGCACAGGAGAGAGGTTTTTTACAGGTCTGCATACATTATGCATTACATTATTTTAAGCATACATTACGTTACACTGCAGCTTTATTTGTACAGTCCAGAGAAAACTCTACCAAAGCCCATGTTGGTATATATCCCTCGGGTTTCTGATTATATGTAGGATTCTTTGAAAAAAATGACCTACTAATTAATCAGTACATGAGAACAGGACATCCAATTATTGATCACATTTAGAAACTGCACAGCGTTAAACGCTAAAGGAACATGGCAACTTTTTGGGAAACTAGATGTACCGCAGAGCGGTACAAAATATGACTGCCGCCCTGTCCTGCACATTATCTCCGCACAAAATAAATCACTCTAGCAAATTTGTCTCCATCTCCGACTCCTTCCTCTACTCTTGCACGTAAATGAGTGTGTGCATGTGTGTGTTTGCTTTCGTGTACATGTGTGCTTCTCTGTGTGTGTTCGCTTGAGAGTGTGTGTGTGTGCGGGGGTCATGGTGTCTGTGTCTGTGTGTCTGTGTGTCTGTGTGTGTGTGTGTGTGTGCGTGCTTGTGTACGTGTGCATGCCTGTGTGTGTGTGCTTGTGTGTTTATGTGTGTGTGTGTGTGTGCCTGCGTGCATGAATGTGTGTGTGTCTTCATGTGTGTGGGTGTATTTATGTGTGTGAGTGAGTGTGTGTGTGTGGTTATGTGTATCTATGCGTGTGGGTGTGTGCAACCCTTCGCTCAACTCCACTATCTACAGACCGATTGGTGTACAATCACTAAATGTACACATACATTCATTTATTGTATGACCCCCCATGAACGGAATTCCACGAAACTCAGCATGGTGATCTTACATGTCAAATTTTGCCTTTTCATTTTTAACTATGTAGCACTATACCACAAATGAGTGGTTATGGGATGGGTTGAGATGGCCTCGAGACCAACATACAAAAAAAAGGCCCTACGGTTATCGAGATATTCACAGAAAACTGTGTCCGCCCTACCCACATTTCAGGGGGTCTGGTGTGGCGGGGGGGGGTGACGGATTAAAAGCGAAAATCAATGGATCCGTGTCATCCTAGTGGGGCTACATGTCCACCAAGTTTCATGCAGCCAGGTCTTTCAGTGTCACAGGAATCATTGACACAAGGAAAAAAAAAAAAATCCAAAAGAAGAAAAAAAACTCTGACTAAACCTACATGACCGCCGCTTCGCTTGTGCAGCGGTCATAATAAACGTATTTACCGTCTGCCCAAGAGTTAGATACGAGGATACATACACTTCTCTTTTCTGTATGTGCAATACAGTAATAACTCTGACACTGTTAACCCAGCTTTGCATTATTCACTGGAAGTGGGTTAGACCAATTAGCCTACAGTTCCTCCCTCTGGCAAAAAGGCTAATATGCCAAAAAGTTTGCGTGTTCCTTTCAGATAGTTGAGCCGCTCACCACCACACCAGCTAATTCTCCAGCTTCTCTACTCTCTGAAAAGGTATGCGGACATAAGACACCCATGTTATGATCTGCTCTAAGCCCTGTTCAGTGTGAAAGTGTCAGCGAAGCAGTGTGACTCACCGACACTCCAGATGATGGTCCCACACTGGGCAGCTGCTGTTCTGCACGACGTCAGTGGAGACTGTGCCAGCGGGGCCGGTCGTGGCGTAGGACACATAGTAGCCTGGCACCCCGCCACGCTGCTCAGACAGCGGGCACCCTGAGGGCAGACACCACCCCAGCACACAGGTGAGACAGAGGAAGTGGGAAATGCATTATCAGCTATTTACCGGTTAACTTTGAAAAAAGTAAAATACTTAAAATCCATAAAGTAAAACACACATCAAAACACAAACAACTTATTCTGGCTCAGAATGGAGGGAAGAGAGGAGGCGTAAGAAGTAAGAGTTTATATGTTGGATTTTACCAATAAAAGTAGAAAAAAAAACAATGGGAAAGTATCTCAATAGAGTGAAGAAGTCAACCACATTCTCACTGTGAGCAGAACCTATTATTTACAGACCCAATGATTTTCCAATCGTCACTTCTGCCATCTTAACACCTTTTGGTTTACCCATGAAAGGCCTCTGATGGGCTGAGGAGCACATTCAGTTGGTCAGAGGCCCCTGTGGCAAACCCATCTACACCCCTCAGTTGGTCAGAGCCGGAGGCCCCTGTGGCTTACCCTTAAGGCTGAGGTGCATGGCCCTGTCCACAGTGATAGTGACCCCAAAGGTGTCCTCCTCCCTGGACTCTGGGCTGGGAGACCCTGGAGGTTCCCTGCTCGAGGCTGTCTTCACACGAGCGTGGCTATGTGTGTGCGACTGCCGTGTGGTGGTGCCTGTCATCGTCGCCAGAGCCTCCCACTCTTCCTCCTCCTCCTCCTGCTGCTGCACCTCCTCCTCATCCGCTTGGGGGTCACTCTCGTAGCCGGGCAGTGCAGGGCCGGGCGTCATGGTGATGTGGACCCTGACGGCAGCGCCGCTGAGGTCAGCTGAAGAGCGTCTGAAGAGGGGGTAGACTCCTGTGGGGGCACAGCATAGAGAGAGACACAAGGATCATCAAGTGACCATATACAACAGCTCAGCTTACTAGAAGGTAAAAAAATGCAATTAAAAGGCACCCTTAAGAGTTTTTTTTTTCCTGAACATAACATTTCCAAAATCATTTTGATGGCACATAACCTCATAAAATGACGAACGGCACTTCTGCCATTGTCTGAGCGGCCCTCTATAGGCGATTAACGACCTAGCAACTTTCTGTGTTCGGGTAGGAACACTAAATCCCCCCTCCGAAATCAAAATG